>NW_026781429.1:0-321508 GCF_030144855.1 Hypanus sabinus | reverse complement strand
GAAATCAACGACCAGTATAAAATACAAACCCTATTTCCAGAAAAGTCGGGATATTTTCCAAAATGTAAAAAAAAAAACCTGTGATATATTAATGCACGTGAACCTTTAATTAACAGACAAAAGTACAAAAAAAACGATTTTCAATAGTTTTACAGACAAACTTAATTGTATTTTGTAAACATATACAAGTTAAGAATTTGATGGCTGCAACACACTCAACAAAAGTTGGAACAAAGGTATGCTTACCATTGTGTTACATCACCTTTCTTTTAATAACACTTTTTATTCGTTTTGAAATTGAGGACACTAATTGTAGTAGATTTTCCAATTGGAAATTTTGGTCATTCTTGACAGATCAGACTTCAGCTGCACAACAGTTCGTGGTCTCCGTTGTCTGATTCTCTGCTTCACGATGCGCCATACATTTTCAATAGGAAACAGATCTGGACTGGCAGCAGGCCAGTCAAGCACACGCACTCTGTGTCTGCAAAGCCATGCTGTTGAAGCCCGTGATCTAACATTGCCCTGCTGAAAATAAGCATGGACGACCCAGGAAGAGACGCTGCCTGATGAGACAACATATCGCCGTCGAGTCAATGGTACCTTCACATACATGCAACTCATCCATGCCGTGGGCACTGATGTACCCCATACCATCACAGATGCTGGCTTTTGCACCTTTCACTGATAACAATCAGGATGGTCGTTTTCATCTTTGGCACAGAGAACTCGACGCCCGTTTTATTTTTACCGAAAAGTAGCTGGAATGTGGACTCGCCTAACCACAGCATACGGTTCCACCGTCTTTCGGTCCATCTGAGATGAGCTCGGGCGGAGAGAACTCTGCGGCGTTTATGCATAGAGTTGACTGTATGGCTTCCGTATTGCGTAATAAACTTTCAGGTTGCATTTCTGGATGCAGCGACAGACTGTGTTTAGTGACAATGGTTTTCCGAAGTACTCCCGAGACCAGGTGTCTATAATTCTCACAGTAGCATGACGGTTTCTCAGTCAGTGCCGCCTGAGGGCCTCGAAGATTACTCGCATTACGGTTTCCGACTTTGCCCTTTACCCACTGAGATGTCTCTGAATTCTCTGAAACTTTTCATAATATTATGTACTGTAGTTTTTTTTAAACTATATTTTCTAGCAACCATGCGTTGGGAATGTTCCTTTTGAACTGACTAAAAATTCTCTCATGAATTTTGCCACAAAGTGGTGATCCACGACCATCCTTGCTTGCAAAGACTGAGCCTTTGATGGACGCTAATTTTAGACCCAGTCATGATATTTCACCTGCTTAATGACGAGTCTTCCAATCCGGTGTTATTTGAATATTCCGTGCACTTTTCAATCTTATTTAACTCTGCCCCAGCTTATGTTGCGGGTGTTAGAGCCGTCATATTCTAAATTAGTGTATATTGCAAAATACAATTAAGTTGATCAGTAAAACTATTGAAAGTAATTTTCTTTATACCTTTGTCAGTTAAATAAAGGTTCACGTGAATTAACATATTACAGACGTTTGTTTCTTATTGCTCTTTGGAAAATATCCCAACTTTTCTGGAAATGGGGTTTGTAATAAATTTCCCAGTGTTGGTAAGTATGAAGTTGTGATAATTGGTTCAGCAAGTTCTTCATTGTGCTGTCTATCCACGGCTTCATACGCAGTCATATAGCACATGTTTATTAAAGATCCTCAGGTCTCATGCTACAACATGGAACTCATTACATTTACTATGATGTTATTACGTGTTTGATTGTTACACCTATCTCTGACAACTGCTCACATAGAAGTGCAGTCAAATCAATTCGTATAATCTTCGCAGTCTGTATCAACACACTGTTTACAGCTACAATGCAGCTGCTTCAAGACTCAAAGCACAGAGACATGAACACCCCATTATTGAACAGAAGCAGCTGAAGGATCGCTGTCTAACCCATTGAATTGCACAAATGCTGGTCGATTCGTTGTATTTAGAGACGGTTTGTTTTTTTCTATCCAGATGCCAGAATCCACATATTTGAAATGCAGAACAGTGGGACTGTCAAGTGCTAGCGGAAAATAAGCGACAGAAACAATCCCAGCATTGGAATTAAACTTCATTTCCCAGCAACGATAATGACACTGCTGCTTACCGGGAATTCCAAATGCTAAAAATCAAAGGGTAGTAAACTTCTCGTATCCGCGTGTTGACGGATACACGATTTCAGTGACAACCTGTGACTTCTGTTGCTCCTGAATTCACAGCTCCGCAGACACTCTGAGCTGATACATTCGAAAAGTTCATGATTTAAACGGAGGATCGATCTCCAGAGATAGTTTCTTAGTTACAGTCACTTGAACGAACAATTTAATTCAACATCATTGTGTCTGATGTATATTGGATCCATTGAATAGAACTGCACAAAAAGCGTGGGCATTACCTCAGTAGAGTATCGCTTGGCAATAAGAACTGTGTGTTTACTTACAATGAGAGAGCTTTGTCACAGAGCAATGACACTGACAGAGAGACGCACACACACACACACACACATACACACTCTCAAACACACACACACACACACACACAGTGAATTGTGGGAAATTATGTTCTTTAGTGTTCGTGCGGGGGGAGGTTGGTTCTTACCGAACACTAAGCAAATGTTCCTGTTCCATTTCGTGCAGTGGGGGAGGTGGTTTGATGGCCGTTAGTATGTTTGTATTGGCTGGGGGTTTGGTTCGCTATTTTTCTTTGAATTAATTTCCATAAGACCATAAGAAATAGGAACAGGAGAAGGGTATTCGCCCCATTAAATTTGCTCCGCCATACAATCATGGGCTGATCCACTTCATCCAGTCATCCCCACTCAGATATTTTTACACCATGTCCTTTGATGCACTGGCTAATCAAGAACCTATCTATCCCTGTCTTAATTACACCCAATGGTTTGGCCTCCACAAACACTCGTGGCAAGAAATTCCACAGATTTACTACCCTCTGACTAAAGAAACTTCTCCACATCTCAGTTCTAAACGGACATACTTCTCTCCTGAATTCGTGCCCTCTTGTCCTAGAATCCCCTACAATGGGAATTAAATTGCTATATCTAATCTGTTCAGGTGGTTGAACTTTCAAAATTATTTTATGAGATCACCCAGCCTTACTCACCAGAATTCCATGGAATACAGTCCAAGAGCTGCCAGACGTTCCCCATTTCATTCCTGGAATCATTCTCGTGAATCTTCTCTGAACCCTGTCCAATGTGAGGTAATATCTCTTCTAAAGGAAGGAGACTAAAACTGCACACAAAACTCCAAGTGTGGTCTCAAGAGTGCCTTACAAAGCCTCAACATCATGTTTATGCTCTTCTATTCTATATCTCCAGAAACGAATGTCAATATTGCATTCGCCTTCTTCACAAACGAATTAACCTGGAGGTTAATCTTTAGAGTATCTTGCCCAAGGACTCCGAAGTGTCTTTGTATCTCTGCATTTTCAGTTCTTTCCTCATTTAAATAATAGTCTTCCCGTTTATTTCTTCCACCACAGTGCATGGACATTCACTTTCCAACATTGTATTTCATTTGGCACTTCTTTGCCCAGCTATCTAAATCTCTCAGCAGGATCTCTGTTTCCTCAAAACTACCAATCCCCCCACTTATCTTTGTAACATCGGCAAATTTAGCCACAAATCCATTAATACCGTAGTCCAAATCATTGACATACATTGCAAAATATAACCGTCCCAACCTTGACCCCTGTGGAATGCCACAGGTAAATGGCAGTCAGCCAGAATAGGATCCCTTATCCTTACTCTGCCAACGAGCCCATTTCACACCCTCTCGAATAGCATCCGTATAATTCCATGGGCTCTTCTATTGCTAAGCAGCCTCATCTGTGGCACCTTGTCAAAGGCCTTCTGAAAATCCAAGTACACAGCGTCTGCTGCATTCCATTTTCTGCCCTGCTTGAATTTCTCAAAGAGCTGCAGTGGGTTTGTCACGTAGGATTTTCCTTTGAGGAAACGGTTTCCAACTTCAGGAATTTTTCCTGCCAAGATAAAGAAAAAAATATAACAACGTTTTTCTTGTTAGAGAACCATTATGCTCTGCCGATTTTAGAATAAGAAACGGCTCTTTTATGTAGCTAATTGTTCTTTATAAAATCATAATAATTACTACTTTTATAATTAAACAGCTCAAATTCCATGCAAAATTATACCTCCAGGACCCTTCATTTAATATGGTATAAACAACAATAAGAAAGAAACAGCAAACACCAGGAAATCATCAGATGCTGGAAATTCAATCAACATACACAAAATGCTGGTGGAACGCAGCAGGCCAGGCAGCATCTATAGGAAGAAGTACAGTCGACGTTTTGGGCAGACTCGGAGATGGTTTCGCAGAACACCTACGCTCTGTCCGCCAGAGGAAGCAGAATCTCCCAGTGCCCACATGTTTTAATACCACGTTCCGTTCCCATACTGAGATGTCTGTCCATGGCCTCTTCTGTTGTTAACAAGCATCCACACCAGGTTGGAGGACAACACCTTATATTCCCTCTGGGCAGCCTCCAACATTGATTTCTCTAACTTCCTTTAATGTCCCACCCCTTCTTACCTCATCCCTCTATCTATCTATCTATCTATCTATCTATCTATCTATCTATCTATCTATCTATCTATCTATCTATCTATCTATCTATCTATCTATCTACCTATCTATCTATCTATCTATCTATCTATCTATCTATCTATCTATCGATCTATCTATCTATCTATCTATTTGTTTATTTATTTTTTTATCTTCCCTTTTTTACTTTTCTCTCTGTATTTCTTTCTCTGCCCCTCTCACAATCACTTGTTGCCTGTTCTCCATTTCTCTGTTGTGTTCCCCGCCCCCTTTCTTCCTCCCTAGGCCGCCCAACGCTTCATATTCTTCCTTCTCCAGCTCTGCCGGTGTGCTATGCTGCGCCCCGTGCTCCCGGTGCGGCATTTATGTAATGGTGAGACCCGACGCAGACTGGGAGACCGTTTCGCTGAACACCTACGCACTGTCCATCAGAGAAGGTAGGGTCTCCCAGCGGCCACACATTTTAATTCCACGACCCATTCCTATTTTGATATGACTATCCATGGCATCCTCTACCGTCAAGATGAAGCCACACTCAAGTTTGAGTAACAACTCCTTATATACCGTCTGGGTAGCATCCAAACTGATGGCATCAACATTGACTTATCTAACTTCCGTTAATGACCCTCCTTAGTTTCTTTCCTAACATTTATTAACGAATTGATTATCTCTATTTACTGCTTTTCGCATTTTTCTCTCTTTCTGTCCCTTTCACAATAACTCCTTGCCTGCTTTCCCTCTCCCTCTGGTGCTCCCTTCCCCTTTCTTTCTACCAAGCTCTCCCGTCTCTTGGTCCTCTCCTTTCTCCAGCCTTGTATCCCATTTCAATCAACTTTCGAGGTCTTTGCTTTATCCCTCCCCTTCCTGTCATCTCCTATCATTTCGGAACTCCCATTCCCCCTCCCATTTTCGAATTTCTTACTATCTCTTCTTTCAGTTAGTCCTAACGCAGTGTCTCGGACCGAAATGTCAACTGTACTTCCTCCTATACATCCTGATTGGCCTGGCGCGTTCCACCAGCATTTCGTGTGTTTCTAAAAAAAAAAACAGCGTTTATAGTATTAAAGGGACAAAATATGTTGCTAAATTATGTAATCCCTTCACATGCGATATTAATGGAACGTTTTTTTTCCACTCAGAACGTGGTTGGCGTGTGGAATGCACTGTCTGAGTCAATGGTGGAGGCAGATATACCAGTGAAATTTAAGAGACTACTGGACAGTTATATGGAGGAATTTAAGGCAACGGGTTATATGGGATGCAGGGTTTAAGGGTCGGAACATCATTGTGGGCCGAAGGGGCTGTACTGTTAATTGAAATGAATTGAATTGAATTTCGGTTCATTGTGATTTAGAAACCACAACTGCAATGCAGTTAACCAAATGAGACAATGTTCCTCCAGAATGATATCACAAAAGCGCACGACAAAACAGACTACACCAGAAAATCCACATAACGTTTGGCCATCCTCAAGTCCAGTGTCTGGAGAGGCTTCTGCGTATTAATATCGCCGTACCGTCTTGGCGCGTTTCCCGAAAGGAGCTCCAAATTCACCAGACAGAACAAGACTACCCAGACGCACCAAATCAGGACACCAACTCTACCACCCAACAAATCAAAACCTAAAGCTACAAGACCTACACAAATCCACATAGTTACATCATACTGTAACAACTATGCAAACAATGACATAACTGATAAAAAATACAGTCCAAAGATGTTAAAAGGCTATACGTTCCAAATAAACCACCACGCAGGGTAAAGGGGGGAAAGTTTAAAGGGAAAATAGGAGGAAGCCTCTTCACACAGAGAGCGGTGAGAGTGTGGAATGATGAAGAAGTAGCGGTAAATGCGGGCTCACTGTCACCTCTAAGCTTAGAAATCTAAAACATAACCCATAAATCTTCTTCTTTATCATGCACACTTTATATATTTAAAGAAAAAAACTGAAAGAACAGGGTACAGAACACCATGTAAAATGCTCTCCCTCTGCTGCCACTATCTTGCCTCTGTGAGCAAAACTATTCTGAATCCTCGCAACAAAGTATCACTGAATCCCCTGCATACTGACAGACTGCATGAAACTACACAGGACAAACGGAGAGCGATCCATTACTGCAAGGATCATAACTGTCTCTACCGAACAAGCATTACACTGGCCACACTGGTGATATCATTGCTTACTGCGCCCTGCCAGCGTCCACATCGATCAGGCCTCTGATTGTCAAGTTCACTCAATACTGCAATGTTACAATCACAGCTCTTTCGGTCCCACGATTGAACACACAATGAGAATATCACTGTTTACTCAGAACCATCTCTCAGTATATTGGTAATATCACTGTCCGTCCAGCCTCACGATGGACACTGCGAAAACAAGATACGACCATAAAGCAATAAAAATAACAATATCTCGCTTCATAAAATACTCGCAGCAGAATCAGACTGTTAGTGATAATGTCCAGTAGTCACTGGCAACACTGTCACTGAACATCGGAAAAAATTGGTCATGTCTTCATTTGTCAATGCCCGATCTCCTGCAACAAATAACAACACTTAATGCGCAACTTACAAGCTGCAAAATCAATACTTCAAATGTGTAATCACTACTTATTTTTACAGCACAATGCACAACGGGCTTGGCTGACGTGTCGGGACAGAATTTCCATACATTCTCTCGTTATGGACTTGAACTTTTCGGCTATACAGCTCAGAGCAGAGAGATATGAGGCCAATGAGTGATCAAAATAGCAGGTCAATCTAAAGGTATTAAACCTCAGCATTTGAACTTATTTTCGTACTGAAATCAAGAGTGACCCGGCGCTTAAGGAGAAATATTCACTCCATTAGTTTTATCACCACATTGGGCACACTATCTATATATTAAAGTACCGGCACATTTTTATTTGCTTATATCTAAATATGAAAAAATGCAAATCCCGTTACAGACTATTATTTAGTCAGTCCGCGCGAAAATAAATTTAGACATTGTGCAGTGCGTTCGCAGATAAAGAACCTCAATGAGGAAAATAGGTGCAGCTTGTATTCACTAGGTTCAGATAATGGAAACCACTGGGGAACATTAAAAAAACGAGCCTTCATCACTTACACTTTTACACAACCAAGGTGTCTGATGTCTGACAGCCGGAATAAAATAATATATATATATATATAGTTGTTCAAATATGCCGGGTATATGTAAACACATGTTTGACTTATTTAAAAATTGAAGATAAATATGCTGATCGCTGTGATTAAATGTGCGTGTTTATTTTTTGTTCTTGTTCCAATCAGGCTGTAACAACAACAAGGGAGAATTATTGCACATCACTAATCAGATTAATTACTGTCAAGATGAGATGCAGAATTACAGGATACGCTCAGTTATATATTTGTTAAATAAAAGAATTCGACAGTTTATTTTTCCAAACAGATTTTGAAGTAATTTGTAAATATTGCTAGAAATAGGTAAAACATTACAAGGAACGGAATAAAGAGGTCTTTGCAGATGGGCAGTCATGTGAAACACAGTCGGGTAAATATGCACAACCGTCCACTAAGCGCACTCACGGACATCTGTCTGAGTCACTGGGGAGCCAATACCTGGATTTGGATTGGACTATGGCAGTTATGAAACAGACACATTGCCTGTAATGATTACATTACGATCAGAACGATTACAGGCCCAGTTTACAGTTTATAGAGACCCACAAGGCAGAACGTTCCGCACTTTACAAACATGCCACTGACCATGCTGATGTTATCACTGCATCTCCTGAACCATCACTGAGCTGAAATGATAATATCGCTGCTGGGGAAGCTGATGACATAATTCCTAATCCTACTGTCTGTCGTTAACCCTACTGATAATGTTGTTGCTTCTGCAGCCTCAGCTGATCAAAGTGATGATGCCACAGCGCAGCCTGGTCAGTCACTCACAGAATTCTCAGACAGACAGAACATTAATGTCTCCTCTATCTACAAATTTCAGCTGGAGATTTATCCAAGTCCTTATGTTTTCGACTCAGTCAACTGATAGACCAAAGTCTGTTGAAAAGTATCAACTAAGTGCAGGCCTGTATTCTGTACTTTACTCTTTTAAGTTGTTATCGGCGTTGTCGCAATGTTATCGTGATCGCAATGTCAGTAGATTCCAATTTGTCAGAATAAGTCTGGTCTCGAATTTTGAATATAAGTCATTATATTACTGATTGGAATATGGAAATGTTTGTTTGATGATGAACCAATAAAAATAAATTACAAAAATAGGGAAATGATATTAAATGAGCATCAATGGATATAAAGTTTCATGAAAGTTCAGACGACGGAGCAAGGTGATTAACCAACGCAATAACGTAATCTCGACAGAGTCAAAATGTTCAATTCAGTTACATGTTTCAAATACTTAAGATGCTATGTACCAGGTGCAACACGCACACACAATCCTGGAGGAACGCAGCAGGCCCGGCAACATCTATGGAAGTTAATAAACTGTCGACGTTTCAGGCCGATGCACTGTATTAGGACTGTAAATGAAGGGGGAATAAAAATGTGGGGGAAGGCGAACGCAGTGTTAGGTGAATCTATGTAGAGGAGATATCCTTCTTGATCATCCCTTTTCCTTTTCCATCAGCCACTTCCCAGCTTCTGGGCACATATTTTCATTTGTAAGTCTAAGTGATGCCTTCTCACAGACAGTTCTCTGACTTATCGTTTCAACTTTAAATCTATGCACTTGTGAGATCGGTGAAAACAAAAGCAGAAGTTGTATAGACATATGCCAAGTGTATGTTTTGGCGATAGGTAACGGTGCCAGATTATGAATGCAGAACTATTGTTTACTGAATCACTGACTGTTCAATGGAGTGTAAAACTTTATACTGCACAGAAGAAATTGTCTGCTGTTTCGTGTTTATTTAAAATATTTTAGATTATATCCCGTCTCATCCTAAACAGACATTTAAAAAAATAAAACAACTTTTTTTTCCGAATATATTGCGATGTCTGCGTCTGCTTCGTTGTTTCTACACGGTTGTGTAGAAAAACAAGAATAGCTATTGCACAGCTCCCAATATTCGTTGTTAAAGAAAGGGAATTTATTTGGCAGGGACAAAGATTTATATCTGTTCCTGGAGGTGAAAACCCACGTTTCCCTGCGCCAATAGTATTTAATGGAGTTTGTATTTGATGATATTTAGCTTAATAAACGCTTACGATGTTTGTTGGGCCAGCAGGAGATCATCACAATCACACCGACAGTGACAGTAATTGTATTGAACTCAGACACACCACCCGGAATTTTTGCAGAGTTGGGTGAACAATACTTTCTCACAGATAAGTTTACCGTCCGGCCGAAATCCCTCAGAATCCCACGGAAGGACCGGACAGTTTTTATCCTCATTTGCCTCATATAGTAATTACTATTATTTTGCAGGTTCCAGTGTTTTTGATGTCATCTCAAAATTTGCCTAACCTTGGCTTGACTTAACGATATTAGCACTCAGAACTCGTTGAGAATTTATTGATATCCATGTCTCACCTCTTAGAGAATTCGCCCTCCTACTATTCCACCGCGTCACAACTGGGAAAAGGTTCTTCATATCGTCGCCTACCACACCACGAGCATCTCGTCCTCCGTAACTCCCTCTGTCTCCAATAGGATCTTACCACGAGTCACATCCCTTATCCCAGCTCCACCACCTTCTCTGCTATCTGCAGGTATCGCTTAATACATCAAACCCTTACCCACCATCCCTTCCTACTGATCTCCATCCTGACACTTATCTCTGCAATCATTACAAGTGCCAGAACAGCATCTACACCTCCTCCTTCACCAGACACCATTCACGGAATTCTGTCCGACGTTTATATCGGGTTCTGTTGGTATGGCAGCTACTCATTGGTGAGACCCAATGTAGATGGGGAGTGGCAGTGTGGAACACCATTGTTTGCAGTCACCCTCTGCAATCCACGGCCTTTGCATTAGCGAATGGACGTGTTTGCAATTCTCATTATTTCTATCCAAATGGATATGCGGCCGGTCTGTAATCATGGAATCCAGTGATTCCCAGGCTGGTTGGTAAATTCAGTTTCAGACTGCCTTGCAACAGGAGGCACAGATTCACGCTGGAAACTCGCTCTGTGACTCGCCTCTTAAAATATCCAGCTTTCTCTCCACACAGTGAACGGAGCAAGAGTAATGATGGAACATTGCCCGCTAAACGGGGAAATGGGTCTTCAGCAAGTCGAAGGATTATTAATACCATCCAGAAAAGGAACTCCGCTTTATCATATCTCATTCGGCACTGTCTTCCGGGTGCAGTGATCTCCAGACAGCATCTTCAGCGTCTGGAGCAATGACCACATTTGCAGGGAAACCTCGACACCTCAGCGATCCCCTCCGAGTCAGACCATACTTTGCCGAGAAATAAATCTCCATCCATCACTGTTCTTTGGTCAACATCTTTCCGTTCGCTACTTGAAAGGCTGCAATCGTACAGAAGAGAAATTATTTGGTTCTCTCTGAAGAGCAATTGGAGAGAGATAATAAAGGATGCCTTGGTAACAACACATATATCGGAGAAGTAAACAAAACCAGTGCTGGCTTGGATGTATTAACCAATTAATCCGATGCATTGATTAATGGTGCCGTAATGGTGTCGCAAAAAAGAGAAGCTGTTCACGAGTTAGGAATGAAAATAATTCACAAGAAAAGGTAAGTAAAAGGGGGAGACGGGTATAGTCAGATGGTCTTCAAAGTGTCCGAGCGGAAAGCGTGTATCAGCGCTGAGACATTGTCAAATGAGCCGAGGGCCACGCAACAGTACGTGGGTCACAATCGATGCAGGGTTGTCGACGGCCGCTCATCGATACCAGCACCACAATGGATACGGAGAGGTGAATTGTCCCAGAGTGATCAGAGGCCGCTCATCGATAACAGCACCACAGTGGATACAGAGAGATGAGTCATCCCAGAGTGAACAGAGGCCGCCCAGCGATGCCAGTTCCACGATGGATACAGAATGGTGACACTTTATTTCCAATAAGCCGAGAGCCGCTCATCGGTACCAGTTCCTCAATAGGCACAGAGTGATGTACTGCAGGAGCAGAAGGAAGTGTGTTTGAAATTTGAATTTGAACACATCTACAGTTCTGCACATACTTAGATTGGTGACGAAGCGGAAAATCTGAAGACAGTGAATGGGGAAATGGGACAGAGATAGTGATTGAGTCACAGATTATTACCACAGTGGAGTAGGCTCTTCCACCCATCTGGATCATCCCTCTCTGATCCTTCACAAAGTCCCATTTATCTGCAACCTCCGTCCCTCTCTAATCCATTCAGTAAGACAACCTTCCCTCTAATGATAATGATAAAGTAGTCAGAAATAAGACAGATGAGCTTGAAGCTCGGATGAAAATGGGGAACTACGATATTGTTGGGATAACGGAGACATGGCTGCAAGGGGATCAGGCCTGGGAATTGAGTGTACCAGGGTGTACGAGCTATCGTAGAGACAAAAATATGGGAAGAGAGGGTGGGGTGGCCCTGTTGGTGAGGAATGAGATTCAGTCCTTAGCAAGAGGTGGCTTGGGAAAAGTGGAAGTAGAGTCTGTGTGGACTGAACTGAGGAACAGTAAGGGTAAAAAGACCCTAATGGGTGTTGTGTACAGCCCCCCAAACAGTAGCGTGGATATTGGGTACAAGTTGATTAGGGAGTTAACATTGGCATGTGCTAAAGGTAATGCAGTCGTTATGGGAGATTTCAACATGCAGGTGGACTGGGAGAATCAGGTAGGTGCTGGACCCCAGGATAGGGAGTTTGTGGAGTGTCTAAGGGATGTATTTTTGGAACAGCTTGTGCTTGAGCCAACCAGGAACGACGCTATTTTGGACTTGGTGATGTGTAATGAACAGGAATTGTTAAGTGGTCTTGAAGTAAAGGAGCCATTAGGAAGTAGTGATCATAACATGGTAAGTTTTTATCTACAATTTGAGAGGGATAGGGGCAGATCAGAAGTGTCAGTGTTGCAATTAAATAAAGGAGACTACGGAGCCATGAGGGAAGAGCTGGCCAAAGTTAAATGGGCGGATTCCCTGGCAGGAAAGACAGTGGATCAGCAGTGGCAGATATTCTTGGGCATAATACAAAAGATGCAAATGCAGTTCATTCCAATGAGAAGGAAGGATTCAAAGAGGGGGAAGGGGCCACAGTGGTTAACAAAGGAAGTCAGAGATTGTATAGCATTAAAGAAAAAGAAGTATGACAGGGCTAAGATGAGTGGGAATACAGATGATTGGGAAAGTTTTAAGGAACAGCAGATCTTAACTAAAAAAGCAATACGGAGAGAAAAAAAAATCACGTATGAGCTCAGTCTAGCCAGGAAAATAAAAGGGGATAGCAAAAGCTTTTTTAGCTATGTGAAGAGAAAGAAGATAGTTAAGAACAATGTTGGCCCCTTGAAGAATGAATTGGGAGAAATTGTTATGGGAAACAGGGAAATGGCAACAGAATTTAATGCATGCTTTAGATCTGTCTTCACCAGGGAGGACACAAGCTATCTCCCAGATGTATGGATGGGCCGGGGACATAAGATATCAGAGGAATTGAGACAGTCTGACATTAGGAAAGAAACTGTGATGAGTAGACTGGTAGGACTGAAGGCTAATAAATCCCCGGGACCAGATGGTCTGCATCCGAGGGTTCTAAAAGAGGTGGCTCAGGAAATTGTGGATGCATTGGTAATCATTTTCCAATGTTCCTTGGAATCAGGATCAGTTCCTGAAGATTGGAGAGTGGCTAATGTTGTACCACTTTTCAAGAAGGGAGGGAAGGAGAAAACGGAGAACTATCGCCCTGTTAGCCTAACGTCAGTCGTGGAGAAAATGCTTTGAGTCCATTATTAAGGACGAAATAGTAGCACATCTAGATGGCAGAAATAGGATTAGGCCGAGCCAGCATGGATTTACCACGGGCAAATCATGCTTGACTAATCTGTTGGAGTTTTTTGAGGGTGTAACAAGGATGTTAGACGAGGGTAAGCCAGTGGATGTTGTGTACCTAGATTTTCAGAAGGCATTCGATAAGGTGCCACATAGGAGATTGGTGAGTAAAATCAGAGCTCATGGCATTGGGGGCAGGGGTTCAACATGGATAGAAAACTGGTTGGCAGATAGAAAGCAAAAGGTAGCAGTGAATGGGTGTTTCTCAGACTGGCTGGAGGTGACTAGTGGGGTACCACAGGGCTCTGCATTGGGACCACGCTCTTTACGATTTATGTCAACGATTTAGATGAGGGCATTGAAAACTATATCAGCAAGTTTGCTGACGATACTAAACTGGGTGGCAGTGTGACATGCGAAGAGGACGTTAGGAGAATACAGGGAGACTTGGATAGGCTGACTGAATGGGCAGATGCTTGACAGATGTCATTCAATGTGAATAAATGTGAAGTTATCCACTTTGGAAGCAGGGACAAGAGGGAAGAGTATTGTCTGAACGGTGTAGAGTTAGGTAAGGGAGAATGCAAAGAGACCTAGAAGTCCTAGTTCACCAATCAATGAAGGTGAATGAGCAAGTGCAACAGGCAGTGAAGAGGGCAAATGGAATGTTGGCCTTTGTTACAAGGGGAATTGAATACAAGAGCAAGGATGTTCTTTGGCATTTGTACAGGGCCCTGGTGAGACCACACCTGGAATATTGTGTACAGTTTTGGTCTCCAGTTTTAAGGAAGGACATTCTGGAAGTTGAGGAAGTGCAGCGTAGATTCACTAGGTTGATTCCTGGGATGGCAGGGCTGTCTTACGCAGAGAGACTGGAGAGATTGGGCTTGTACACGCTGGAATTGAGGAGATTGAGAGGGGATCTGATTGAAACGTTTAAGATAATTAAAGGATTTGATAGGATTGAGGCAGGAAATATGTTCCAGATGTTGGGAGAGTCCAGTACTAGAGGGCATGGATTGAGAATAAGAGGTCAGTTATTTAAAACAGAGTTGAGGAAGAGCTTCTTATCCCAGAGAGTTGTGGAGGTGTGGAATGCACTGCCTCGGAAGACGGTGGAGGCCAATTCTCTGGATGCTTTCAAGAAGGAGCTGGATAGATATCAGATGGATAGGGGAATCAAGGGATATGGGGAAAAGGCAGGGACTGGGTATTGATAGTGAATGATCAGCCATGATCTCAGAATGGCGGTGCAGACTCGAGGGGCCGAATGGTCTACTTCTGCACCTATTGTCCATTGTCTATTGTCTATAATGATACATTTGAATCCGCATCTACCATTGACGCTGGCATTTCCTTCCAAACTCCAAGACCCTCTTAGCGAGTCAGCTTTAGCACACACCCCTTTTCCATATATCAACTTTCACCTTACACCTATGAAGGAGTTTTAGATTCATTCAGAGAACGGGGAAAATTTGCGAACAATCACCCTTTTCGTAATTCTCACACTTCTGTAATATCTCCATTCATTTCCATGCTGCAAAGGGATACATTCCAGTTAAAGAGTTTCGTCTAACTCATGTCCTCAGTTCCCGAACTCCTGCTTTCAAATTATCGCTGCACACTTTGAAGCTTATTGACATTGTAAAGCTGCTTTTAGTTGCCAGGAGCAGCTCACGACATTCTATCTGTGGATGCAATAACGTGTTGTACAGCTTCACCATAACGTCCCAACTCCTTCATTCAGTGAAGTGATTGCAAAGGTCAATGTGATTAGAGCTCATTACAAACTGAACTGCCCGTGACGCTGCTTACCTTCTGCACCTTAAATTCTACCCATTCAATGTGCTTCTTAACCTGTTGTATCTATCCTCACAAAACAGACGAACTCATACTTGTCTCTATTAAATTCCATTGGCCATATTCCAACACATTTTCTAGCCAGTCAACATCAAACTGCAACCTTGGATGGAGTTCCTCGCTGTAACAGCGCCCCAACCTAGGGTTTATCGGAATTTATTTCACTGATTTTGTTTTCTACATCGACATCAAAGATACATCTAAAATACATGATAAATGACAACGGGTTGGACACCAATGCCTGCGCGACACTTGATACATTCAAAGAATTAACCATCCCCTCGCTGCTAATCCAGAAGAGAACGTTCAACAATCCGTTCACAAGCCGCAGATAAAGTCGGTGGCGCGTAACTTTTTATTATGAAATGTCCCTGGAATATTGCTCTCGATCTCGTTTGTATGCTTGGAAGAACATACGTACAGCGTATTTTAATTTGAAACATGTCATCTGTTAATTACTGTGACTTTCATCATTCAAATGACTGGAAATGACAACAACAAGAAAAAAATGTCTTGTCTCCCACTTCAATAACGTGTACTCCATTTCAGTTCCCGACCCCAACTTTGGAAGAGAATGTGCTCCGCCGAGGTGAGAAAATAAATCTATTGGAAGGTGATCGTCCATGTTCATTGTTCAGGATGATTGTCTATGTTTGATACAAACTCTAATCAGAAATTGCCCCATTTCAACAGCTGAAGCCAGAATTTATATTGTCAATGTTCATATTATCATGGTTTAAAAGTTAGTAACTTGTAACGTCCCTTGGGGATGCTTATTCATGGCACTATGACAGAGGGGAAAAAAAAACAATTTAATATATGCATTTGTGTAGCTCTTTCTAACAGGTAAGTTGACCGCTCGCCCCGAACCTCCCGAACACACAGGCAGACATACTTTATTGATCCCGAGTGGAAATTGTGTTCATCTCCATTAAGTGACCTGACAAACCATCCTCACATGCTTGAGGTGTGGCGCGGTTTTCTGTATCTTCATTTATATCAGATAGTAATCACCACTATTTTACGAGTTCCAGTGTTTTGATTTTACGTCAGAATTCCTCTTACTATGACTGGACTCAACAAAATGATTACAAAGAAACAGTTGTTAATTTGTCTTTCCTTCTGGGGAACTTACCCTTCCGCATCAAAACTGTAAAAAATTCCTTCATGTCGTTACTTGCCAGCTGACGAGCATATCCGGACCTTCTTTCGTCTCCAGTGGGAACTTACGACGACTCACATCCCCTACCCGACACCCTCTGTGTTCTCCGCTTTCTGCAGGTATTGCTTTCCACATCACTCTACTGCCCACTACTCTTCCCACTAATCCTCTTCCTATAAAGTGTCACACCTTCATTAACACTTGCTCCCTCATATATACTATGGGAGACAATCTGCCTTTCCAGTCCAGACGGTTATATTAGTTTCTCAGGCTGTGTCACCTCCACATTGGTGAGACCCACCGTAGATTGGGATACCGAATTGTGGAACACCATCGCTTCCCATGCACCCTCTAAAATCCATACGTTTTGCATTATCGAATAAATGTGGAAAGAATTCCCAGTGTTCCTATCCAAATAGATCTGCCGACGGTCTATAAAGATGGTACCAGTGAATCCCGGTTTGATTGGCAAATTGAGTTTCAAATATCTTGCAAAAGGACGCAAAGATTCACGATGCAGACCTCCTCTGTAAACTCGACATTTAAAATATCATACTTTCTGTCTACACATGACAGGGAACAAGTCTAGGAAGGAATATTCCCCACTTAGCTGGACAACAAATCTTTAACAATTCACAGGAGTATTGACACTATTGAACCCTGCTTCAACATATTTCACTCTGTAGTGTATACGGTGCTCTGTGCCAGTCTAGGCAGGAACTTCAACGACTGCAGCAATGACCATAGTTGCAGTGAAACTCCCCAACTCAGAGTTTCCGGTTGAAGCAGAGACCTGTTTTGTCGAAATGTAAATCTCCGTCCGTCACTGTTCTTCTCTACCTCTTTCCATTCGCTACTTGAAAGACTGCAATCGACAAAAGAGCAGTTAATCATTATCATCTGAGGAACAACTACAGACAGATAATAAATGATGCTTTGCTAGCAACGAGGACATCGCAGAAATAAACAAAGCCATTGCGAGTGTGGATTTATTAATCAATTAACACGATGTATTAATTAATGACGCCGTTGTAAATAAAGTGGCGGAGTCGGTCGTGAAGTGAATTGCTGTCGTAACAAAGGACAACTGTTCACAAGTTAGGGATAAAAGCAATTCACAAGAAAGGGTTAGTCAAATTGTGAGACTGGCCCAGGCAGCCTCACAAATGGTGTTCCGAGTGTGAGAATGTAACGCGTGTTATCCGGTATGAGATAGTCTCACATGAGCTGAGAACACATAGATATCAGCTCAACAATGGCTACAGAGAGGTTAGACATCCTACAGTGACCCTAGGGCCGCACATCGATACAAGGTCCAGGATAGATAAAGAAATGAAACTGTGAACCAAGGGCTGAAAACGTGTAGGCGACCCACAAGGGATAAAGCGTGGTGAGTCCCTTTCAACAAAAAGCCAAAGGCTGCTCGTCGGATCCACAATCAGAGGGGTAAGATCAGAAGAGTGTCATGGAAAGGTGAGATTGAAGACATCCTTTGGTCTGCGCATGTTTAAACTGGTGAAGAAGTGGAACAGTAGAAGACACTGAATAAGGAAATGTTACAGAGATAGTCATGGGATCATAGATAATTACTACGTTGAAATAGGCTGCTCCGTCCATTTATGTAATCCTGCTGTGATCTTCTGACTCCTCAAATTTCACTGCACTATCCTCCCGTCCCTCATTAAAGTACTACACAACCTTCACTGCAATGACCCTTGAGTGAATAAGTTTTACCGCAAAAAAGTCTTCCATATTGCATCTTTCACGCCATACCTAGGAACGTCAGTTGTAGATTAATTCTTTGCATGGGGAAAATCTGCGGGCATTCACCCTGTTTATCACTCACATAATGTTGTATACCTGTGTGAGATCTCCACTCATTTTCCTCTGTCTGGTGAATAAATTCCTAACATATCCAAACATTCCTATTCCTAACATTTCCCTCGAATCCTTGTCCTGAGTCTGCGGAATCTTCCTTTCTAATTTTCACTGCGCACTTTGAAGTTTTTCGACATTTCACAATTGTAGGTATCTGGCCAGAACAGCACACGATTTTCTATCTACGGCCTCACCAAAGTGTTGTACAACTTCCAAATAACGTCCCAACTCCTGTACGTTTATTGTGTAGGCCACTGTGATTAGAGTTCAAATCAAGCCGATCTGCCTGAACGCCTTATTCCCAGGTCTCTTTTTAAATACTGCACATTAAATTCCACCTATTCAATAACTGCTTCTTAACCTGTTGTATCTTTCCTCACAACGCAGACCACCTCACACTTTTCTGAATTACATTCTATTTGCCATTTGTCAACTCATTTCCCAGCCAAGTTACAAGCTTGGATGGAGTTCTCGTCTGCAATTCTTCTCATGTAGTCTTCTACATCGACATCTAAATTACAAAAAAATATAAGACAAATAACAACGGACAAAATACCAGTCCCTGCAGTAGACATGTCTACGTCAAAGAATCAAACATCAACTCTCCGTTAATCCAAAAAAGAACGTTCATCATTCCGTCCACAGCCCGCAGCTAAACCCGTGTGGCCGCGTATTTTTTTTTTTTATTTTCAAAGGGCCCAAGAATATTGTGGTCCAGCTCTTTTATATGCCGAGAAGAACGTACGTACAGCATATTACATTGTGAAACATGTCATCAGCTGATACTGTGACTTCCGTCATTCAAATGATTTAAAAAGACTAGAACGAACGAAAGAAAAAACTGATCCTAAGTCTCCCTTCAATAACTCGTTCTCCATTTCACCCGCCGAGCTGATGTCCTGCCCTCACTGTCAGAAATGAACGTGCTCCTCTGATGTGACAAAATAAATTTATTGAAAGTTGATTGTCGATGTTAATTGTTCAAGATGGTAGCCTATGTTAGAAGCAACAATGATCAGATAACGTCACATTTCAGCAGCTGAAGCCAGGTGTCTTGGAAATTAAGTTGGCAACGTTCATATTTTGTTTAAAGTTAATAACGCAACAGCCCGTGGGAATACGAATTTCTGGCACGGCGACAGACTATTATATGTCAGTGTTTGTGTAGCTGGTTGTTCCTAATGCGACTCATGTGATATCCACACTAATTGCCTCAGTGGAATTGTTCTGAATTGTATATAAACCTGTAAAACCGATCACCGGTCTTTATGACCATTTGAAACGTTCCGTACACCTGAACGCTGCTTCAGACGAAATATGGGATATCCAGCGATTTACTACATCGCGGGCGTTTTCTATCCTGCAATTGTCGCGATAGGTGTCCCTGGTAAGATACTGAAGCTGGTCACTCTATGTATAATGCCAACATCTTGCCTTTCTTCCGCTGCCCTGCTCGGAATTTTACTCAGAACAAATGATACCCTCGTCTGAAATGTGCTTACGGAATTGAATATCCAAGCATATCATTGTTTATTTTTATTCAGTTTCCATATACTTGCGATGTGATGTTTTTATTTTCTTTTGTCAACTACGTTGGTGCCGATAATGCAATAATTTGTTTTATCTCGCTCGGATTTCAGAAGAGACAATGGTTCTTTTTCCAGATCGGCAGCTTTTTCAAATGACTGGCCAGTCGAATATCGACACACATGTTTGTTCTTCCATAAATTACTACATTTAAACTTCATTAATTTCTCTGCAAACAATCCCTTCAGCAGTTTCACATCTGATAATGGAAATGGCATTGCTCGAGGTGATATTTACTTGGGCGATCGACCCCTCACGGGTAGGTGAGTCATGGAAATCAGATGCCTCGTTCAAAACTGTCGGCCGATCGCCAGTCCATTGTACTGCTCCAGCCGGAATGCACCGATGGAGCCAGCACATTTTGAATTTCTGCTTTTCACTTTCAAAAAATATGACCCACATACAATTGGAAGAATCGTGGGCATTCATGCAGTTGCAGTTAACAATAATTCTGTTCTGTTCTTCAAATTTCGTCTAGTTAATTTAACGGCGATTGTGATCCTATCTCGGGGAAAATGCGGACTCTCCAAATGCATCACCCGTTACCTGGTTGGAATGGCAACAGCGGATCTGATGGTGGTTATATTTGTCGCTTTAGTGGATCAAACCAACAATATCTACATTTATTCTAGATCCCTGCTCATTACTCCTGTATGCGCTATAACAATTGTATTTAGGTTTGTAACAATGGACTCTTCTGTTTGGTTTACCGTCAGTTTTACTTTCGATCGTTTCATCGCAATATGTTGTCGAAAACTGCGGGAACGATACTGCACTGACAGAACAGCAACGGTGGTTATGGTAACCGTGGTTATAGTAAGCTGTGCAAGAGGTATCCCGTTTTACTTTGCTCTTGAACCTTACATCATAATTGACAACGTGCCGTGGCGTTGCACCGTCACACATGAATACGCTACTTTACCTGTGTGGAAAGGTCTCGAATTGTTGGACAGCATTTTATCACCGTTGCTACCAATAGGATTAATTCTAGTGTTCAATGGGTTGACAGTAAGACATATTATTGCGGCAAATAAAGTCCGCAGAGGGCTTCGGAACAGCAGTGAAAATCAGAAGGATACCGAGTTGGAAAAGCGCAGAAAATCGATGATTTTGTTGTTTGCTATATCAGCTAATTTCATATTATTTTCAATGCCCTATGTAGTTCATTCTCTGAAATGGCAAGTGGAAAATTTCTTTTACCTGGACAGATATTTCAGTACACCGGTATATATTCTACAGCAATTTGGGTTCATGTTGCAAATACTCAGTATGTGCACCAATACTTGTATCTATACACTGACACAGAGGAAATTCAGAAAGGAGCTGAAGACTGCAATTAAGTATGTGTTCACTTTAAATGGCCATCTGTGTAGATAAGCTCATGTCCAATTGCGTAGTTTTCAAATAAAACAGTTTTTAAAATGAGTAGTATCGTAAATATGTCATAAATGCAAACAGGCATGTGCCTTGAGATCCTTCTATCGCAAAGTCCACAGAGGATTGCACACTTCCCCTAGAGTTCAGGTGGGAAACTAGGCAAATGGTCAGGGAGCTGGAGTAATTGATACAGTATTTGAAAAAATTCCAAACTATCGCAGTGACTTGACAAACACCAGGGGCAATAGACAATAGACAATAGGTGCAGAAGTAGACCATTCGGCCCCTCGAGTCTGCACCGCCTTTCTGAGATCATGGCTGATCATTCACTATCAATACCCAGTCCCTGCCTTGTCCCCATATCCCTTGATTCCCCTATCCATCAGATATCTATCTAGCTCCTTCTTGAAAGCATCCAGAGAATTGGCCTCCACCTCCTTCCGAGGTAGTGCATTCCACACCTGCACAACTCTCTGGGAGAAGAAGCTCTTTCTCAACTCTGTTTTAAATAACTGACCTCTTATTCTCAATCCATTCCCTCTGTTACTGGACTTTCCCAACATCTGGAACATATTTCCTGCCTAAATCCTATCAAATCCTTTAATTATCTTAAACGTTTCAATCAGATCCCCTCTCAATCTCCTCAATTCCAGCGTGTACAAGCCCAATCTCTCCAATCTCTCTGCGTAAGACAGCCCTGCCATCCCAGGAATCAACCTAGTGAATCTACGCTGCACTTCCTCAATTGCCAGAATGTCCTTCCTTAAACATGGAGACCAAAACTGTACACAATATTCCAGGTGTGGTCTCACCAGGGCCCTGTACAAATGCAAAAGGACATCCTTGTTCTTGTATTCAATTCCCCTTGTAACAAAGGCCAACATTCCATTTGCCCTCTTCACTGCCTGTTGCACTTGCTCACTCACCTTCATTGACTGGTGAACTAGGACTCCTAGGTCTTTTTGTATTTCTCCCTTACCTAACTCTACACCGTTCAGACAATACTCTGCCCTCTTGTTCCTGCTTCCAAAGTGGATAACGTCACATTTATTTACATTGAATGACATCTGCCAAGTATCTGCCCACTCACTCAGCCTATCCAAGTCTCCCTGTATTCTCCTAACGTCCTCTTCGCATGTCACACTGCCAGCCAGTTTAGTATCGTCAGCAAACTTGCTGATATAGTTTTCAATGCCCTCATCTAAATCATTGACATAAATCGTAAAGAGCTGTGGTCCAAATACAGAGCCCTGTGGTACCCCACTAGTCACCTCCAGCCAGTCCGAGAAACACCCATTCACTGCTACCCTTTGCTTTTTATCTGCCAACCAGTTTTCTATCCATGTTGAAACCCTGCCCCCAAAGCCATGAGCTCTGATTTTACTCACCAATCTCCTATGTGGCACCTTATCGAATGCCTTCTGAAAATCTAGGTACACAACATCCACTGGCTTACCCTCGTCTAACGGAATGTCTTATGGACTTTTCAGGGTTCAGATGTTTCAATATGGAAATCGTCGGTTGAGATAGCGTAAAGGAAGCTCCTTTGAATAACAGGGGGATTTTGATGCCATCACAACTGAAGAAATGGAGGACACTGTAGTGGGATTGCACGTTAATAGACTGTGAGTAGAAATCAGAAGTAGGAGGGGAAGAAACACTCGTTTGACAATATTCTGTCCAGAGCTCCCATCACCAAATCGAAAACAACAGACCGAGACAGTGACATGTGACAAAATTTGCCATCAGCATCAGGGATGAAGCCTGGGCATGTCTAGTCTGAACTGCATTGATACCACCCTGTCGTCCGTCCCACATGATTGTGTAGTCTTCATCCAATTAGGTGACCACTGCGCCAGTTTGCTTACAATATTATTTTAGTTCTTACATGAAGGCAGATGCTCGTCTTTGTTAAAATTATTTTTCTCAAGTTTTATTTCAGCAGGTGGTCCTAACAGCCATTGGAGCGGCACATTCAGTCCCACGACCACTGCGAATGCAGTGTTCTGCTGCCTCCAATCTTTCCGGGTAACCCAAAAGGAAACACATTTAGTGCTCATTGATGCGGGTTTCCACGGTGCGACCCGTCTGCCTGAAATATGCTGCTATGCATTCACGAACAGTATTACATATTACATATTACAGGGCCAATAGTACGATCGCATCTAAACCATAGTTTCCAGTGGAACGCTGCAACTCATAACCAGCTCTTCACGATTTTAGCAGCATCCTTTGGTATTCTCCAAATGAGGCAAACACCCAATACACCAATTTCAAATTCCCAATTCAAGTACACGCGAATTTGTCTTAATATCAGTTTATCTTTGAACAGTGGGTTCATCATGCCCAGAATAAATACACTCATATCTCGATCCCTTTAACCTTTATTTCACATGGACTGTGTGGAATCCACGTCTCCCTCTGAAATCACCAGCAATGCAGCAAAGAAAAAAAAAATAAATAGATAGATAGATAGATAGATAGATAGATAAATAAATGAATGAATGAATGAATGAATGAATGAATGAATGAATAAATAAATAAATAAATAAATAAATAAATAGATGGATACACAGGTAAGACAAAACAAAAATCTGAACTTGGACGTTTATTCCTTCAAATCTGCGACAGGTAACTGGCGTACACTGACAAAAATGTTAATTCCTACCACATATTCTAAAAGGGAAACCTGGAGTGGGTGGTTGCGGACCCAATGCACTATGTCTTTGTACAGTTTCGCAAATAAAGTAGCCTCTGAAATTCAAATTTATTTCTCCCAAGGAAGCAGACATTTGCAGTTAGATCTTATTGTGAACACATTCAAACATTGTTTAATTCAAACATTGTTTCTATATAATCCTAGCAATTACGCGACTGCCTTCCGCTCATTCACGCACGAATTACCTGGCTTTGTCTTTCAACTGAACTCACAAATTTCCAGTTCGTATGCAAAATTGTATATTCTGAATGCATTGACGCCTCAAGATAGCGCAGGACACGTCATATGTGTAAGTGTAGAAGTTCGCAAATAATCTGTAACTAGAATTATACAACACTTAAGAAATCCTTTTGAGTCCAAATCAAAGGGACGCTGGAAGTTATGTCTCATCCGCAAGTTGATATTCAGCAATTTAAAAATGACGTCACCGTGTCAGGAAATCCCCGCCGACTTCCACGCGTTCACACCTTCTATCTCTAATTAAGGATATAGTATCAGGTTTAAATAATTTATAATTAAAATAATTTGAAATAATTTGGAATATTTTTAAATAATTTATCATCATTGAAATAACAGATTTGAACGCTGAACTGGGACCTTTATTGTCTACTACTGATTTTACTTGTTTTTAGTTGTCTTTACGGAACTATTCTCTTTACTAACGGAGTTAAGGTATATTCCTTTATCGTGATACGTCTCTTTAAAATCTGAAACTTAAACGTTGAAGTAATGAATGCTACAACCATTCATTTTAATAAGTATTCATGCTTCGCTATGTGTAAGAACGGAAGGATCAAACAGTACCAATGACTTTCTAAATCGTCGGTGCTGCGAGAATCTAAAATATATGTGACCTCCAGCTCCAAATCCTTTCGATTTAATGCTTATTTACTGTAGCCCTTTTAACACCATTCATAGAACTGACGTAAATGCAGTTGTGTGTTTGCCGCTCGTCTGGTTACATGTACGTCTAGCGGTATCGTCTGTTAACACCCAGAAGTAACTTAACGGATTCTTTAATTATTTATTGGCTTCCCTAACTTTGTATTTTCAGCAAAGTCGAGTGTTGAGTTTGTGATTTGCTTTATACGGTTGCTATGAGTTATGGCCTTATGATATTTTCGCATCGAAACACAGTCATGTCCTCTGCGGCACCCAGACCGTGTAATACTCTCTGGTGATTAGTTGCTTGTAACAGCTGTCTATGATCATCCACAGGCACCAATGTCCCAGAGTACTGTTCAATATATCTCCGGTGCTGAAGCAGAAAGGATTATATTCCTGCCCCTATTTCCTTACCTTGTGATTTCTCACTGGTCGCAAATTGGGAAGAGATGTGATTATTCACACTGACAGTAATACAGGGTAATACAGGGTTCTTCCCTTGGTATGTTGGCTGGAGATGTTTGGAAGTTGACTGCCTGCCATCGTCATAACCCAACGGAGCTGCATCACTACGTCCATCACTAGCGTCCCCTCCTATTTCAGATCCAAAAACCTATATTTTTTCACTCTGAGTAGGCAAGTTGTCCTGCAGAATTTATATCTGCGTTAGACTCTTCCTGTGTCCTCCAGTACTACGTTACAGTTTTTGATAATGATTTCAGTATTACATTCATAATGTGTTTAACCCAGGCAACATGCTCTATTCTGTATCTTCACAGTATAGTCCGGATCAATTTTGATTCGGTCCAAGAATCTGCTCATAACAAGAGACTATACCAAATTTGGAACCACGAATCTATTTAGGGTGTATAAATAGCCTATCTGACATTAATACATGGGAGATTAATTCTTAGTTAATGTTTCAGCGATCTAAAATCCATTTCAATACATACGGGTGAAATTTCATCCGGAACAATCTCAATTTAGAAAAAAATTGTAGCACATGTACAAGGGTATACATTTTATAATATTTTAATATTTGCGCATTTTGCGTTACTTTATAATAAGCTCTCAAAAACAGATACAAGTGTTTCATTTCCAAATCCCTCACTCCAACCCTCCTCGAAAATAGTTTGCCTTCTCCTTAAGGTGGACGCCTTTTATTTCAAGGCGGGTCACCACAGCATGGAATGCTAGATTGCTTCTTTTAATGTCTCGCTCTCCTTTCGCTTACCACCGACATTCTACTCAATCCTCAATTATATCACCATTTTGCTCTGGCTCCATGTAAATGCTTTGTATGACAGCGTTTTTTTACTTTCCTCTATATCTCCATGACCACATTGAGGGCTTATTAGTACTTCCTCATCATAATATTAAAGAGACACGTTTTGAGAGTGACATTATATTCATGGTTGATACTAATTTCCATGATACTGAGTGAGAGAACCCAGTGACTCAAGAATTACAGGAAAGTGAGTTTAATGAGTTATTGAATGCTCGTATTTTTGTTCCAGTATGATAATTCACCATAAGAGGTGAGGACGGTTTTGATTTGATATTCTCTAACGAACCGGACAGAATTTTGAATAGGGAAGTTACTGAGACTTTAGGAACAAGGGATCATAACATTGTTAGTCACGGAGTTTTTGTTCGGTAGAGTATGTCAGAAAACGCCAGAAAAAAATAAATTGAATTTCAGGGAAAGGCAAATTTTGTGCAGATCCGGTGAAGACTTCAGAAAGTAAACTGAAAGGAACTGCTTGTCGTTGAGTCAGTTGAGAGACAATGGGGTCCATGTAAAGAGGGACTACAGACAACGCCGGAAACGTTCATGCACAAGGGCGGGGAAGTAATAAAAGCAATGGATCATACTTCAAATTTCAAAGTAAAATTTATTATCAGAGTACATACATGACCCCACATACAACACTTCTTTTTTTTTCTGTGAACATACTTAGCAAGTCTACAAAGAAACACATGGATGAATAGATATGTATGTATTTATTTCAAATAAAATTTAAAATAAAATTTTAAAAAAATACAGCCGTATGATGTTAACCGTAGGGCATATGACAATATGAGAGCTAAAGTGAACAGGGAAATTCTGATTGCCAAAAAAGGCAGATTGAGAAGGCTATTGCCGATAATGTTAAGACTGACATCAAGTGAATGTTTTCAACAATTGAATTTTAAAGGAAAAATGATGGAAATTCTTAACGTGCATTAGGAATAATAGTGAGATGTTGAATTATGCTAAGAAGGGCATAGCAGATACTGTTAACTTACATTTGACGGAGGTACTCACCTGCGAAGATGTTAGCAATATGCCGATGAGTGGAAATAGAATTGTTTTTATGTGACTTAGAGGCATTAGAAAGGGAGGTCCTGCTTAAGCTGAAAATGTGAAAATATTATAAATCTCCTGAACAGGGTGGTATATTTAACGGTGCTGAAACAGTTTTGTGAATACATATACAAATCCCAAATATATATATTTCAAAAGTGATGGACGACTGTGGAAATAATAAGAACTGGAAATTGCTAAAGTTGTCCTTTTATATTGGAAAAATGTCCGCACTGACCCTGATAACGATAGACCATGAAGCTTAACGTGTATCGTAGGTAACAGACTGGAAACAATAAGAAAATGATGAAATGCAAAAATAGCTGATAAAAACCAGAAAGAAAGAATTGGTTCAGAAAGCGGAATTCAGATTTTACCAATATGCTGAAGTTCTAAGAAGTGGCAAATTTTTTGTTGCAACATTAGAGAGATTGATATCATCGACTTTGCTTTTTAGATGAGAATAATAATCAAATTACAGGAGGTAGGGAATCGGTGTAAAGTGTGCGAATGACTGGAGAATTGGCTCAAAATCATAAAACAATGAGTTACGGTGAGAGGATCATTTTCATACGAGGAGGAATTGAGAGTGTGGTTCCGTCGGGTTAGCGTTTGGGACAACGGCTGTTTCTAACGTACATTAATGATTTGGACAGGCACGTGATAAATAAATTAGTAACGCTTGCCGATGACGCAGAATTAAAAGTACAGGAAAGTAATGAATAATAGAAGGTGAGTATGTGCCATACATGATAAAATCAACTTTATAACAAAAGTGTGTGGGTCATAGAGTGAAAACAGGAAATCAAAATCAGAGAGAGGGAGAGAGGGAGAGAGAGGGAGAGAGAGAGAGAGAGAGAGAGAGAGAGAGAGAGAGAGAGAGAGAGAGAGAGAGAGAGAGAGAGGGAGAGAGAGAGAGAGAGAGAGAGAGAGAGAGAGAGAGAGAGAGAGAGAGAGAGAGAGAGAGAGCCAATGAGAGAGAGCCAATGAGAGATACGAACGGTGGGTTTTTTCTGTCCGCAACAGGGTTTCAGTGATCGATGATTAGATGTCATGACATTCGCCTGACAAATTTTACTCTTATGGACTTCAGCATTTTCGCATTGCGATATTTCATTGCAAATACGAGCAGCTGTTGAATAAGAAAAGAACAAGGAATTAATTTTAATATGTTTTGTTTACAACCAAATTTGTAGAAGACCCACACAGCAGTTCTACAATCACGTCCCGAGTATTGCAGCTGACGCTGCTCCGGGTGTTCTAAAGAGCAGAGTGGAGTGGACACGCCTTATGCTGATGCATCGGTCCTGTTCTTCGAACCGACGTTGCATATATTGACAAGCAAAAGAACCTACTGTGTAAACGCTGAGACTTCGCATCATTTATCCTCAATGAAAGAGGACTGAAATCCAACTGGCGGCAATGCCCGAAATCGGAAATCGAGCACAATTCGTCTACAGAAGCGCAGAAGGTGTTACTGTTCCAGTTCTTAAAGTCGACATTTTAGTGAACGGAAGCAGGAAGGGCGGCCCATTCGAACTGTACCGGCGAAACTCTCCTCATTAGCTCGCTGTAGCCTTTATCCCGTTAAAGCATTACTATTCGTGGACTGCCCAATTACATGTTTGAGATTGCGGAAGTGTATACCTCAAGAAGTTACACAGCCAGCTCTTTCCGTATACCTGCCCTCTTCATTTGTCAAATTTTGTTCTTCCACTTCCTATTAATTCTCTCAGGTCACTTCAAATCAATGTCCTTTAGTTCATGATTACCTAACCTGTCAGTGGCAAGCCTGCAGAGAGAACAGCATCATTAGTGTGGTCAGTGACAGGCCTGGATTACCAATGCTGTCATCATCATGGTCAACAGTGACATTGTCAGCATGTGCAGCAATTGTTCTAGGAAAGTAGTGATAACATCACGGCCCGTCGCTGAAGATATTATGAAAGAAAACAAACTATTCTCTGTGTCAATCTGAGGTGTTTCTTTCAACGACGAAGCTCCGCCTGTGATCGTTCCGCAATCAGTGTGTGTCCTTCGTGCCTGCTTGGTTCCTTTTTCCAGCTTAGCCTGTCCAGGAAGTGACAAAGATGGGGGTCACTTTGCTGGTAGAGAATTCGTGAAAGTGCAAAACACTTAAGTGTTCTATTTCTCCCTTATTGGAGTCCTGTCGAAGAGTCTCGGCCCGAAACTTCGTCAGTGAGTCCTGACGAAGGGTCTCGGCCCGAAACGTCGACATCGCTTCTCCCTGTAGATACTGCCTGGCCTGCTGCGTGCTACCAGCATTTTCTGGGTGTTGTATGAATTTCCAGCATCTGCAGATTTCCTCGTGTTTTCTTTTTACATTCTTCGCAATGTATTCAGTAAATGTGGTTCAACCTGTTAACATTTAACAGTTAAATGTCCGCTTAGTAGGACACAGAGAATTTTATAAAATATTTAAAATATTTGTCATGACACAAACCCGCAGGAAAGTGCAGTATTTAGCATAAAGTTGCACACACCATTGCACAGTAAGTGATTAAGCAAAAACACGTTTCGATTCCCAAATCGGTCCATAAATCCAGACATTGAATACAAGTGGCACATATTTATGAAATTCCGATTCTGTTTATACTGATCCGCCCAAGTGTCCAGATTTAAATTCGAAGGGATAGTTAACAGGAATTAATGTCAGAAGACATCGGTGCAAATGTACAGAATTTGGTTTAGCCTTATAGATGAAAATCTGTGTCCGGAGATGGGAATTGACAGAGAGCTGGAAAAGAAGGGTACTTACTCCTTTCACCTATCACCCTCTCGAGTTGGTGAATATCCTTCTGGTTGTGTTTCACGTTACTGCTCATCTGACCTGTTTATTCTATTCCTTGAAATGAGTTCTCTCATTCGAGCTATATTGACAAACTATTACCAAATCAGTTAGAGGAAACTGTCTCTGTGATTGTACACAAACATTCCGTAATGTTCCATATGAATTCTGCAAGTACCAATCTATAAGGGGTTAAACTCATCTCATCTTGACTGTGATTAATCGGACCAGTGATGTGCATTAATTTTCTCGTGTTGTACTGCACCGCCTGCTTGAAATAGTAACAATATACACTTTTTTTTTGCAGCACACAGGTTCCCCCCCCCTCAAAATGTTAAGAGATTATTCCGTAAATATACATCTAAAGTGGGTAGTTCAACAATTATATTTGCTATTCTATTCCTGGTGTGAGACATCAGGTAAAAACATGTCGGTTGTGTAACGCTGTTAGTGATGAAGACTCGGCATTCCTATGTTCCTCAGTGGTTCCCATTATCTGACCCTACTGAACAGAAGCTGTACCTGTGTTCCTCATTGAGGGTCTCTATCCGCGAACCCGCTGAACAATGTCCGAATTTATCTTCGACTGAGTAAAAGAGTGTAACATGACTTGTAAATGAAGAGCGATGAATTTCATTTAGACATACGAAAAAAGAAATATTCCAGTGCCTCGATAACTGAACACTGCCCAATGTAATGATAGGAAAAAAAGAGTGAATATCTCTTCTTAACAGCAAGGTTACTCGTGATATCAATACGGCAATAATACCAAAAGCCGCGGTTCAAGGACTATTGCCACTGTCGATTGCACACAGTTAACTGGAGCCACAGGTGGGAGCTGGATGGCAGGTTGGATTGCCATTGTGTAGAACACGACAAGCCCGTTACAAGAAGTGCCAAATAAATTAATGTTTATATATATATTTTTTAATAAATGACGCTGGAGTTTATAGTTTGGCACAAAACTTGAGCTGCTGATTAAACAATAATAATAATAATCTGTCATTTGCTAACATGAACAAATAACTTCAAATAAGCATGTTCGTCGGCAAAACATAATGTTTCTCCATTAAAAAACAGGGAGTTTTGGCAGGTAAAATGAAGTGTGCACGTAAGTTTTCCTGAAGGTGGAAGACGCCCGTTTCTGCTGAGTGGTTCGTAACTTTATGCTGGTTTTAGTTCATGGTATTTATCGGAATATATGTTTAGAATATTTATTGACCAGTAAGATATCAACACGTTCACGCAGAAAGTGACAGTGATTGTATTCAACACAGAGACCTGGAATTTATGGAAAATGAAAGAACAACACTTTCTGCAGGTGCATTGACCGTTCGCACCGAACACGCTTGAAACGTGGTGCGGTTTTCTGTATTTTCATTTATAACAGATAGTAATCACCGCAATGTTGCATGTTCCAGTGTTTTGATTTTACAACAAAATTCCTCTAGCCTTGACTTGGCACAAGAAAATTAGTACAAAGCAACAGTTTTTAATTTTTCTATATCTGTCTTACTTTCTGGAGAATCTACACTTCCCCTTCAAAACTGGGAAAAGGTTCTGCATTCTGGTAACTACCAGCCCACGAGCATATCAGTATCTTGTTCCGTCTCCAGTGGGATCTTACGACGATTCACAACCCCTACCCGACACCCTCGGCCTTCTCCGCTTTCTGCCGGTATCACTTTACACATCACTCCATTGTCCACTTGCTCTTCCTACAGATCCTCTTCCTGTAACGTATCCTTGCCAGCTTTACAAGTGCTACACCTACATTAGCACCTCCTCCCTCACAAATACTATGGATGACCATCTGCCCTTCCTGTCAGGCGTTTATACTTGTTTCTCATTGTGTGGCAGCCTCCACATTGGTGAGACACAACGTAGATTATGATACCGAATTGTGGAACACCATCGCTTCCCATGCACCCTCGAAAATCCACACATTTTGCATTAGCGAATAAATGTGGAAAGAATTCCCAGTATTCCTATTCAGATAGACCTGCGGACGGTCTATAAAATGGTACCATTGAATCCCGGTTTGATCGGCAAATTGTGTTTCAAACTGTCTTGCAGCAGAAGGCAAAGTTTCACGGTAGACACTTGCTCTGTTACTCGCCTCTTAAACTATCACATTTTATGTACACACATGACCGGCAACAAGTCTATGAAGGAATATTTCCCACTTAACTGGACAATACATCTTTAGCAAGTGACGGGAATATTGACACCATCCAGAAAATGAAGCCTGTTTCAACATTTTCCACTCTGCAGTGTTTACCGTGCTCAGTGCTCGTCCAGGCAGGAAATCCGGCGACTGAAGCAATGACTATAGTTGCAGTGAAACTCGACACTCAGAGTCCTCGGGTGAAGCAGAGACCTGTATTGCCGAGAACTAAATCTCCGTCCGTCATTGTTTTTCTCTCCATCATTCCATTCGCTACTTGAAAGACTGTAATCGTCAAAAGAGCAGTTAATCATTGCCATCTGAGGAACAACTGCAGACAGATAATAAATGGTGCCTTGGTAACAATGCTGATATCGCAGAAATAAAGTAAACAAGTGCGAGTGTAGATTTGCTAATCAATTAACCCGATGTATTGATTAATGACGCCGTTGACTATAAAATGGCAGAGCATGAATTGAAGTGAACTGCTGTCGCATCAAATGACAACTGTTCACGAGTTAGGGATGAAAGCAATTCACAAGAAAATGTCAGTCAAATGTTGAAACTGACCCAGGCAGCCATAAAAATGTATTCCAAGTGTGAGAAGTGTTATCCGGACTGAGATATTCTCACTTCAGCGGAGGATCACGCATCGATATTGTCGTGGTTACTTGAAATGACCAGGAGACGCAGACAATTTTTCGAGATTCAACAGTGGCTAGATGGGAGATGCCAGAGAGTAGTGGTGAATAATTGTTTATCGGGATGGAGGCCGGTGACTAGCGGGGTGCCTCAGGGATCTGTTTGGGCCCAATGTTGTTTGTAATATACATAAATGATCTGAATGATGGGGTGGTAAATTTGATTATTAATTATGCCGATGATACTAAGGTAGGAGGTGTTGTATAATGAGGTGGGTTTTCAAAGTTTGCAGGGAGATTTATGCAGGTTAGAAGAATGGGCTGAACGTTGGCAGATGGAGTTTAATGCTGAGAAGTGTGAGGTTCTACATTTTGGCAGGAATAATCCAAATAGAACATACAGGGTAAATGGTAGGGCATTGAGGAATGCAGAGGAACAGAGAGATCTAGGAATAACAGTGCATAGTTCCCTGAAGGTGGAGTTTCATGTAGATAGGGTAGTGAAGAAGGCTTTTGGAACGCTGGCCTTTATAAATCAAAGCACTGAGTACACAAGTTGGGATGTAATGTTAACATTGTACAAGGCATTGGTAAGGCCAAATTTGGAATATTGTTACAGTTCTGGTCACCGAATTATAGGAAAGATATCAATAAATTAGAGAGAGTGCAGAGACGATTTACTAGGATGTTTCCTGGGTTTCAGCACTTAAGTTACAGAGAAAGTTTGAACAAGTTAGGTCTCTATTCATTGGAGCGTAGAAGTTTGAGGGGGGATTTGATCGAGGTATTTAAAATTTTGAGAGGGATAGATAGAGATGACCTGAATAGGCTGTTTCTATTGAGAGATTCAAACGAGAGGACATGATTTGAGAGTTAGGGGGCAGAAGTTTAAGGGAAACACGATTTTAAGGGAAACACGAGTTTAAGGGAAACAGTCAATTTCTTTACTCAGAGAGTGATAGCTGTGTGGAATGAGCTTCCTGTCGAGGTAGTAGAGACCAGTTCAGTTGTGTCATTTAAGGGAAAATTAGATAGGTATATGGACAGGAAAGGAGTGGAGGGTAATGGGCTGAGAGCGGGTAGGTTGGACTTGGTGAGATTAAGAGTTTGGCACGGACTAGGACGGCCGAGATGGCCTATTTCCCTGCTGTGATTGTTATATGGTTATATGGTTTATAAGTTTAAACCTTTATTTGCAAACAAAGGCTGAGGCAATCAATGAACTTGTCACCGAAATCCCGCCGAGATCCGGTGTACAGCATTATTTCTGTAATTTCTTATTTCAGTTACATTTCGGTTTTATAAGCATACACAATCAATTTTTAGTTGCATATTATCTATACATTAACTAATCAAACGGTCTTGCTTAGCTCTCGGTGCGCCACCAGTATTTCTCTCCAGTTCGCATTGGGGCCCCATTCCTGTCCAAGGTTATTTTTTCAGACATCCTCCCTCACATTACATTTCCTGCTCGTACCATTCTTTCCGCCACCGTTATCTCGTACTAAACAAAGGCTGAATATAATACATGGAGTACATTTCATCTAATTAGTGCTGCTAGCTAAACAGGTGTTCTGTAAGTGCCACAGTATGCAGCTAAGAGAGTACAAAGTATCTAGTTAAAACAATACATAGCAAAATATGCCCAGTAAAATACTACATAGTAATATTCAGTACCTAGAAGTGATTACATAGTGTAGTAAATAGCTAGTACAAAGAGGTTATATTACAGGTATATATAATGATTATGTCAGGTATATTTGTCAATAGAATCAGCTTCACAATGGATACAGGGAGGTTAGTCATTGTACAGTGACCCTGGGGCCGCAAATCGATTCCAGTACCAGAATAGATAATTAAATGAGATGTTATGGAGTGAACCGAGGGCTACAAGTTTGTAGGCGTCCCACAATGCGTTAAGAGTGGTGAGACCTTTTCACCAATAAGCCGAGGGCTGTTCATCGGTACGAGTTCCACAATCAGAGTGGTATACTGTAAGATCAGAAGGAGTGTGATGGAAAGGTGAGCTTAAACATAACTTCTGGTTTGCACATGGTTAGATTCGTGACGAACTGAAAAAGGAGAGGACATTAAATGGGGAATCTGACAGAAATAGTCATAGAGCCATAGGTGATGTAGTCTCCTCCGTCCATCAAGATAATCCGGCTGTGATCTTTTGCCTCCACACGTTTCACTGCACCCGCCCCCGTCCCTCATCAACGTCCCTAACAACTTTCAATGAAATGACCCTTCAGTGAATAAGTTTTGCCACATACCACTCTTGCATGTTTTACCGTACACGCCCAACCTATGAACTCTAGTTGTAGGTCACTCAGTGGATGGGGAAAATCTGCGAACACTCACACTGTCAATAATTCTTCATAATTTTCATAAATTTTGTACTTGTGTCAGATCTCCACTCATTTTCCTGCTGTCGGGGGAATGAATTCCTAACCTATCCAACATTTCCCGCTAACCCTTGTCCTCATTTCCCGAACTTTTCCTTTCAAATTTTCGATGCACACTTTGATGTTTTTTGACATTTCATAGCTGTAGGGAGGTGACCAGAACAGCACGCCGTTTTCTATCGACGGCTTCACCAACGTGCTGTACAACTTCCATATAACGTCCCACCTCCTGTGCACAGTAATCTGACTTTGATTGTTTCTGTGATTAGAGCTCAATACGAGCCAATCTACCAGTGACGCCGCTTTTCTGGAAATATCCATCTGTAATCACAGGTCTCTTTTTAAATACTGCACACTAAGTCCCACCTATTCAATATCTGCTTCTTAACCTGTTGTATTTTCCTCCCAACGCAGAAAATCTCACATTTGTCTGTATTTAATTCCATTTGCCTTTTCTCATCTCAGTTCCCAGCCAGTCAGCATCAAGCTACAAGCGTGGATGAAGTTCCTGGCTCTAGAAAACGCCACCAACCTCGGATTCGTCCTCAGTTCATCTCATCCAGATTCTACAACGGCATGTAAATTATTAAAATTCAAGATACGTATCAAAGGACCTTACACCAGTCCCTGCAGTACACCTGTCAAAGTCAAAGATCCAACCTTCCACTCTGTGCTAATCCAGTAAAGAACGTTCACCAAACCGTCCACAAACTGCAGTTAAAGTCGTGTGGACGCATAACTTTTTCTTATGAAATGTCCCTGGAATATTACTCTGGATCTTATTTATATGCTGAGAAGAGCGTACGTACAGCGTGTTTTATTGTGAAGAGTGTCATCAGCTGTTACTGTGACTTTCGTCATTCTAATGACTCCAAATGTCTAGAACGAGCGAAAGAAAATAATGATCCTAATGTAAATCCTAATTTCAATAATGTGTACTCCATTTCACCTGCCGAGCTGATGTCCCGCCCTCAAAGTCAGAAGTGAATATGCCCCGCTGATGTGAGAAAATAAATTTATTTGAAGTTGATTGTGCATGTTGTTTGTTCAAGATGGCAGCGTATGTTAGCTACAATATTGATCAGAAAATGTCCCATTTCAGCAGCTGAAGCCAGTTGTTTTTGAAATTAAATTGGCAACGTTCATAACTTGTATATAATTTAATAACGTGTAACAGCCCTCGGGGATAAGACATCATGGCTCGGTGACGGAGTGAGAAACATACTGGTTGTTCCTGATGCTACTCATGTGATAACCACCCTCAGTGTCTCAGAGAAATTGCTCCGAATTGTATATAAATCTGTAAAACCGATCACCAGTACATATGAGCGGTTGGAACGTTCCGTACAACTGAACGCTGCCTCTGACAGAATATGGTATATGCAGCGATTTACTACAATGCGAGCGTTTTCTATCCTGCAATTATAGCGATTGATTTCCCTGGCAAGATATCGGAGCTGGTCAGCATATGAATGGTGCCGACCTCTTGTTTTTGTTCCGCTGCACTGCTCGGACTTTTCCTCAGCAGCCATGATACCCTCGTCTGAAATGTGTTTGCAAAATGGAATATTCAAATCTCTAATAGTTTTTTTTTATTCAGCTTACATTTTTTAATGTAGTGTTCTCTTTTTTTTTTCTTTTTCTCAGTTACGTTTGTGCCAATATTGCAATACGTTGTTCGACCTTGCTGAAGAGACAGTGATCGCTTTTCCAGATCGGCATCTTTTTCAGATGATTGACCATTTGAATATCGACACGCAGGTCTGTTCTTCCATTAATCACCAAATTGTAACTTGCGCTTGAAACCTCATTAATTCCTCTACTAATAATCCCTTCAACTGTGTCACCTCTAATGATGGAAATGGGGTTGTTCATGATGATGTTTACTGAAGCGATCGGCGCTCACCGGTCCGTTGGTCGTGGAAATCAAATGCCTTGCTCTAACCTGTCGGAAAGTCGCCAGCCGAATGCCACTCCAACACAGTTGGAGTGTACTGATGGAGCGGGCAATCATTGGATATCTGTTTGTCACTTCCAAATAACGTACCCTACTTAGCACTGAATCAATGGTGGACATTCAGATAGTTGCAGCTAAAGACAGTTCAGTTTTCCTTTTTGTTTCTTTGTTTTTTTTAACATCCGTCCAGATAACATAACGGCTATTGTGATCCTATCTCGGGGGAAATGCGGACACTCCAAATGCATCACCCGTTACCTGGTTGGAATGGCAACTGCGGATCTGATGGTGGTAATAGTTTTCGCTTTAGTAGAACCGACAAACAATATCTACATTTTTCCCAGATCCCTACTAATCACTCTCGTATGCACTCTGACAGTTGTATTTTGGGTTGTAACAATGGACTGTTCTGTTTGGTTTACGGTTACTTTTACCTTCGATCGTTTCATCGCAATATGCTGTCGAAAGCTGAGGGAACGATAACCCTAACCATAACCCTAAAGCAACGGTGGTAATGGTGACCGTGCTTATACTGAGCTGCGGGAGAAGTGCCCCGTTTTGATTTGCCATTGAATCTTACGTCATCATTGACAACACGCCGTGGCGGTGCACTCTCACGTATGAATAAGCTACTTCACCCGTATGGAGAGGATACGACTTGTTGGACAGTATTTTAACACCATTGCTACCAATCGGCTTAAATCTAATGTTCAATGGGTTAACAGTAAGACATATCATTGAGGCAAATAGAGTCCGCAGAGGACTTCGGCACACCAGTGACAATCAGCAGGATACCGAGACAGAAAACCGCAGAAAATCGATGATTTTTTTGTTTGCTATATCAGTTAACTTCATTTTATCCTGGATACCCTATTTAGCGCATTCCCTAAAATGGCAAACGGAAAATTTATTTTACCAAGACAGATATCTGAGTACCCTGTATATATACTACAACAATTTGGGTTCATGTTTCAAGTTCTTAGCATGTGCACCGACACCTGTATCTATACTCTGACACGGAAGAAATTCAGAAAGGAGCTGAAGAATGGACTGAGCTTGAGTTAACATTAAATGGCCATCTGTGCAGATAACGATCATATCCAATTGCAGGTCATCGTAGTTTTCCGATAAAACTGTTTTAAAATTGTATAGGTTTGGCAAAATATGTCATAAATTCAAACCATCCTGTGCCTGGCCATCCGTCAATCGCAGAATCATAGCAGGATTTCAAACTTCATAGAGTTCTGGTAGGAAACTAGGCAGACGGTCAATGAGCTGCGTAATACATACATTATATGAAAAAAAAAATCCAAACTATTGCAGAAACATGACAATCAACAGGGATGGAATAACTCCTGGACTTTTTTGGGGTTCAGATGTTTCAAAATTGACATAGTCGGGTGAAATATTGTAAAGGAAGTGCCTTTCAATAACAGGAAGATATGATGGTATCACAGCTGCAAAAAGGGCGGACACTATGGAAGGATTTTATGTTAATAGACTGTGAGTAGAACTCAGAAGTAGTAAGAGAACAAACACCCGTTTCAGACTATTCTGTCCAGAATATGGTGATAGATAAAGGACAGGTGCCATATTAAGAAACTTCTTATTACAGGCAACTTAAACTTCCCTAATAGTCATTGTCACATTTTCAGGTAACATGTTTAGATATGACAGAATTTCTCAGTTGTGTCCAAGAAGGAATCCTGGCAGAATAAACGGACAGGTGCATTAGAGAACAGTGCATACTGAATCTAGTACTAGAAAATGAAAACGGATCACAAGACAGAACACTCAGCTAGTCATTATTGCAGAACTATAGAGTACAATACCTCGACATTTACTATAACCTTACACTGGGGTAGCAGCAGACAGTTTGGAACATATTTAGTTGAGGGAGTGCGAACTACGCTGCTACTGGACAGGACCTTGGTAAGGCAAATTGGAAAATGATTTATTCATGGAATTGCACATCAGAAACGTGCAGATGGTGTAGGGAGCACTTGCATAGGGTTCAATTCAGACTTGTCCCTTTGGAGAGCGGATCGGATGGAAGCCTAAAATGACTGGTTGGGCAGTGACATGGAAACCCTGGTCGAGAGCATGAAGGAAATATACTTAAAGATCAGGCAGAAAACATTAGGCAGGTCTATGGAAAGTCACAATTTAGTCAGAGAAGTATTTAGCAATGGACTTAGAAGAGTTAAAATGGAAGGCCTTAAGGAGTCTCATTAAGGGACGTGAAGAACAGGAGAATGAGGAGAGGGAGGGTGGGGCAGATGAAGGATAAAATAAGATGCATATTGCTGGAGTACAAGGAGAAACTGAATATCCTTCAGTATACTTCGCTTCGGTATTCACTGGTGAGCGCGACCATGAATGTGGATACATGGTATAAAGAGAGATGTGCTGGCAGATGCCGACGCTAAGAAGGAAGTTGCGCTGGAAACTTTGAAAACATAATTCCCCGGTACCAGAAGGGATATACTACGGGTAAGCTTTTGTACATGATCTTTGTGTCTTCGATAACCTCAGAATTACTACGTGAAGAATAGAGGAAACATAGAAACATGGAAAAGCTACCAGAACAAAACAGACCCATCGGCCCACAGAGCTCTACCGAACATTTCCCTACATTAGAAATTACTAGGCTTACCTATAGCCCTCTATTTTATTAAGCTCCATGTACGCATCTAAAAGCCTCTGAAAAGACATTATCGAATCTGCCTCCACAAACGTTGGCGGCAGCCCATTCCACGCACTCACCAGTTTCTGAGTAAAAACCTTACACCTGACATTTCCTCTGTAGCTACTTCCCAGCACCATAAACCCGTGTCCTCTTGTGACAACCATTTCAGCCCCGGGAAAAAGCCTCTATCAGGTCACCTCTCAACATCGTTCGCTCCAGGGAGAAAATACTGAGTTTACTCAACCTATTCTCATAGGGCATGCTCCCCAATCCAAGAATCATCTTTGTAAATCTCCTCTGCACGATTTCTATGTCTTCCCCACCCTTCCAGTAGTGAGGCGAAGAGAACTGAGCAAGTTGGGTCTGACCAGGGTCCTATATAGCTGCAATATTAAATTCATTTCCCCGCCTTCTTAACCACAGAGTCAACCGGCGCAGTTTCTTTGAGCGTGCTATAGACTCGGAGACCAAGATTCCTCTGATCCTCCACACTGTGAAGAATCTTACCATTTAGATTATGTTCTGCCATCATATTTGACCTACCAAAATGAACCACTTCACACTTACCTGGGTTGATCTGAATCTGGCACTTCTCAGCCCAGTTCTGCATCCTATCTGTGTCCCGTTGTAATCCCTGACAGTCCTCCACACTATCCATAACACCTCCAACCTTTGTGTCATAAGCAAACTTACTAAACCATCCCTCCACTTCATCATCCAGTTCATTTATAAAAATCACGAATAATAAGGATCACAGTACAGATCCCTGAGGCACACCACTGGTCATCGATCTCCATGCAGAATATGACCCCCCTACAACCTCTCTTTGCCTTCTGTGGGCAAGCCAGTTCTGAATCCACAAAGCAATGTCCCTTTGGAACCCATGGCTCCTTACTTTCTAAGTAAGCCTTGCATGGAGTACCTTATAAAATGCTTTGCTGAAATCCATGTACACTGCATCTTCTGCTCTTCCTTAATCAAGGTGTTTGGTCACATCCTCAAAAAAAAATCAATCAGGTTCGTAAGGCACAACCTGCCCTTCACAAAGCCATGCAGACTACTCCTAATCATATTACACTTCTCCAAATGTTAATAAATCCTGCCTCTCAGGATATTATCCATCAACTTACCAACCATTTAGGTAGGACTCACTGGTCTATAATTTCCTAGGCTATCTCTACTCCCTTTCTTGAATAAAGGAACAACATCGGCAACCCTCCAATCCTCTGGAACCACTTCCGTCCCCATTGATGATGCAAAGATCATCGCCAGAGGCTCTGCAGTCTCAACCCTCGCCTCCTAAAGCAGCCTGGGGTACCTTTCGTCCGGCCCCGGCGACTTAAGCAACTTGATGCTTTCCAAATCTTCAGCACAGCCTCTTTCTTAATATCTACATGCTCAAGCTTTTCCATAGTGAATACAGAGAAAAATTATACATTACGTACCTCTGCTATTTCCTCCGGTTCCATGCACACTTTCCTACTGTCACACTTGATAGGTTGTTAGATAGGTTTTTAGGATGGCAAATGACTTTTTTTTATTTCCTTTTTTTTTGTTGAGGAAATGTAATAGCGTTAAAGAATAATCTCTTCCCGGGCGTCCAGGCGAGTATTGGTATCGTTTTTAAACGGAGTTTCGATGACAAACCTTGTCATCATCGTCAGACCATGTCTAGCCTGATTGCATTCATACCGCCCTGTCGTCCTTCCCTCTTGATTGGTTACTGTATATCCAATTAGATTTTCCTTTCTCCAAACGTGTTTACAATATAATTCCAGTTCTTACATAAAGGAAGATATTCGTTCGTGGTAAAATTATTTTTCTCTAGTTTATTTCAGCAGGCAGTTCTAATAGCCAATAGTTTACGCTGTCGTATTCCATCCTATAACCATTGTGAATGCAATCTGTTGCCGCCGATTTCTCCGGGTAACCCAAAAGAAATACATTTTGTGCTCATTGACGTGGGTTTCCACGTTGCGACTAGTCTGTCTTAAATACGCTGCTCCGCATTCAGAGGGAATCCTCTAAATGCCAGCCGATCATGAGTCCCAGATTATCCTTGACCAGAGTAAACTGTGCTTTGCGCTTCTTTACAGGTTTGTGGATAGTCATGATCAGTAATGTCCCCTCCTATTTCAGATACAAATCCATATTACTTCTCTCTGTGTAGGCTAATTGCCTACAGCTTTTATATCTGCGTCAGATGCTTCGTGTTGTCTCCAGCGTTACGCTTCTGTTTTTGATAATGATTACAGTATTACATACATAATGTGTTTAAATCAGTACACATTTTCCTCAATCCTTCCACTTCGTTACAAGCTAGCGTACTTCTTATCACTCCCTCTTTTTTTTTTCACAAGCTCTCAGTAACGGACCCAGGTGCTTCATTTCTACGCCCGTCGCTCCAACTCTCCTCGTAAATAAGTTGACTTTTCCTGAAGCTGGAAATCTTTTCTTTCGAAATGTGTCACCACATCGTGGAATGTTTGATTGCTTCTTGGAATCTCGCCCTCCTTTCGCTTGCTGAAGACATTCTACTCAATCCTCTGCTCTGGCTTCGTTTAAATTCTTTGTCTCACATCTTCCCAGGGGTAATCATCTCAGTGTTTATCACAACTCTTTTTGCTGTCGTCTATATCTCCATGACCAGCTTAGTCTCTACATTGAGGACAATTACTTATTACGTACTTCTTCATCAGAATATTAGTCGGGTCACTCTTTGTCCCTCTCGCCGTTAAGTTTCGTCTCTCTCTGTCCTTCTATCCGTTCCGTTATAGTCACTCATTGGCCCTCTTTCCACTCAACTATTAGTCAGGTCACTCTTTGCCCCTCTCCCCAATAATCTCCAGAGGACAACATACTAACACTACCAGAACAGGATACTTTAAGTGTCTGAGAGACTTTAGCAAGTGAGGTCATCTTCATCTGAAAAAGCTGAAATGTAGTAAATCTGCAGAGCCAGAGAACAGATATCCAAGGGTGCTTACGAAGGCCTGTGATTGTTTATACCAACCCAATATATGTATTTTCCAGAAGTGTCTGACGACTGGGAAAATCCCTATGGAGTGGAAATTGGCTAAATTTGTCCCTGTGGATAAGAATGAGAAACAAATGCGGATAATAAGATCCAGCATGCTAGCAAAAAGTCAGCATTGGCTCAGCAAGCGGAAATCATGTCTCATTTTTCAATTGCAGGGAATTTCCGTGCTATGCTGGTAGTGGTAGTATGTTGTTCTCTGGAGATTAACGGAGAGAGGGGTAAAGAGTGACCGGACTAACTGTTGAGTGGAAAGAGGGACAATGATTGACCATAACGGAAAAGAGAAAAGGTGAACGAGTGACCAGATTAATAGATGAGTGGAAAGAGGGCCAATGAGTGACCATAACGGAAAGGAAATTCCCTGCAATTGAGAAATGTGCGTGCCTGTCTCTGGTCGTACTTCAGGGATTACCAGCTTGAGCTAAGAAATATGAAAAAACTAAATAAATAAATAAATAAATACATTTTATTATATTTCTACCTAGGCTAAAGGATTTAGTTCCTTCAATCGTTCTGTGCTCATACCCTACAGACATGGAATAATTCTAGCCGCCATTTTCTGAATTGTCTCAAGAATCTTCAGATACATCACATGATATGGAGATCAAGATTGTACACAGTCCTTATAAGCGCATTATACAGATCCAGGTAAAAATCTATAAACATGAACTCCATTGAGTGCATTGTGTAGATCAGTATTCTATTAGCCTTCTTAATCGCTTCTGTGCATTGTCTAGATGTTGATAGTGATGAGTCTTATACGAATCCCAAATCTTTCTCATACTGTTAACTCGATAACTAAAGACTCGCCATTGTATATCAATGTCTAATATTTCTGTTTCCTAAAGGTAATACTTTATATTTACTTACATGCAAAGTTCTGATGTTTATCTTCTCAAATCTGGATATTGTTTACATCTAATTGTATCAGTTAATCACCCAAATTCTGTATCATCGGCAAACGTTACTAGTTTATTTGATATGTGCTTAACTAAAATATTAATCTTAAGGAAGAGCAGCAGCCGTCCCAAAACTGATCCCTGCGGAACCTCACTTTTAACATCTTCCATGTTCGAAAATGATTCTCTCACAATTCCTCGTTGTATTCTGCTTTTGATCCAATTCTCCACCCATTTGCTTACCTTTCGCAGATTCCCTACCTCCTGTAATTTGATAATTAATATAATCTGAAGGCCCTGGTAAAAGATATCAACCTCTCTGATGTTTTAATAAATTTTATTTATCATAGAACTTCAGCATATTAGTGACTTCCGCTTCCTGAGCCATTGCTGACTTTCTGCGAACATGCTGGATCTTATCAGCTGCTTGTGTTTCTCATTCTTATGTGCAGGGACAACTTTAGCCAATTCCCGCTCTTTAGGGATTTCCCAAGTCGTCAAACACTTCTGAAAAATACTTATTTCGGGTTGGTATGTAGAATCACAGACGTTTAAAAGCACCCTTGCATATCTGTTGTCTGGCTCAGGAGATTTATTAAATTTCAGCTTTTTTAAATGAAGATGACCTCACTTGCTAAATTCAGAGGTGGCAAATAGGTTTATTAACTCTGCTATTATACAACAAAACGTTGATTTACTCTGAATCCTATCATTGGTCAGAGATTGCATGCAGGGAACGTGGACGCCGCTGGAGATTTGATGACGTGCTGACGTTATTTTTAAATTGTTTGAATATTAATCTGCAGACGATACATAACTTCCAGCGTCCTTTTGCTTTAGACGCGTAAAGATTTCTTAAATGCATGAATCTAATTATTGATTATTTATTAATTGTTCGGCATTTAAAATTATGTCATTTTCTGTGATAGTTTAAAGTGTGAATGCACTGAGAATGTAAAATATTGCACAAGGACTAGACATGTGTCTATTCACTTGAAATATAAAGAGAGGCAAATGTGAAGTTATCCACTTTGGAAGCAGGAACAAGAGGACAGAGTATTGTCTGAACGGTGTCGAGTTAGGTAAGGGGGAAATGCAAAGAGACCTAGGAGTCCTAGTTCACCAGTCAATGAAGGTGAAGTGCAACAGGCAGTGAAGAGGGCAAATGGAATGTTGGACTTTGTTACAAGGGGAATTGAATACAAGAGCAAGGATGTTCTTTTGCATTCGTACAGGGCCATGGTGAGACCACACCTGGAATATTGTGTACAGTTTTGGTCTCCAGGTTTAAGGAAGGACATTCTGGCAATTGAGGAAGTGCAGCGTAGATTCACTAGGTTGATTTCTGGGATGGCAGGGCTGTCTTACGCAGAGAGATTGGAGAGATTGGGCTTGTACACGCTGGAATTGAGGAGATTGAGAGGGGAGCTGATTGAAACGTTTAAGATAATTAAAGGCTTTGATAGGATTGAGGCAGGAAATATGTTCCAGATGTTGGGAGAGTCCAGTACCAGAGGGCATGGATTGAGAATAAGAGGTCAGTTATTTAAAACAGAGTTGAGGAAGAGCTTCTTCTCCCAGAGAGTTGTGGAGGTGTGGAATGCACTGCCTCGGAAGACGGTGGAGGCCAATTCTCTGGATGCTTTCATGAAGGAGTTGGATAGATATCTGATGGATAGGGGAATCATGGGATATGGGGACAAGGCAGGGACTGGGTATTGATAGTGAATGATCAGCCACGATCTCAGAATGGCGGTGCAGACTCGAGGGGCCGAATGGTCTACTTCTGCACCTATTGTCTATTGTCTATAATTCGTGAGAAAATGAACGGAAGTCAGGCACGTGTTTGTTAGGTTAGATTTGAGAGAATGTTTGAACTAATCCTCCGTTTCAAACCAGAATATGACTATCTCAAAATTTTGGTTTCCTTGAGTGAAAAGCATTTCCATGACCTGATGTGAATTTCAGCGGGTGGGTTTCTTTACGAAACTGTTAGTGTATCTCGGCGACTATCACCCTCATTTACCTCCCCTGTGCTGTTTAGCATATTTGGTAAGGAATTTCACCCTGTCAATTAACTGTTTATTCTCTATACGTCAGTGACCTGCAACGGGTTTGACGATAGAAAAATTCAAGTTTGTATATTTGTTTTGTTTTACCTGCATATTTAGACTGCGTTCTTTTATTTGTCTGCTTTTGTATTGATTTCAGAAAGAGACGCGGATTCCTCTGCGGCCAGGTGGAATCAGGGTAAAAATGTTCGAAATATGAGTGTGATTTTTCCGGCCACGACAAACTCATTGTGGGAAGAAATTTGAGATAAGGATACATTCATGTACACTTGAAATTGGAATTTGGAATTCGCATTTTTGGAGATTGGTTGATCTGGGGAGCACAAACCGATGCTGCTGAAGACTTTGAAATGCTGAGTGTTAGGGTTACATTGAAAATGTTTGTTTCCATATCATTATAGAATCAGCCCTGTAATATGCCAACGGGAGGTCATATTATATTGCGTGCAGTTCCATTCAGAAATTCAGAATTTTGCATACATCGTCAGCAGTAATTCAATAAAATATCCAAGTGTTGCAGGATGGTGAAATTACAGTCGGAATTTCAGAACACTTTAATTGCGGAGTGGAGACATAGTTGTAAAGTCTATTAAAGTGTATACCTTCCTTGTGGAACACCGCTGGCCACCGTCTTCATGGCAGAATTCCTTCCTTGTAGTGTCTAATCTGCGTTCTGTTAATAAGCCAATTCTCATTGTACGCAATCAGGTTTCGCTCGATCCAATGCCGTCTCACTTTCTGAATGTGCCTATCATGCATTACCGGGCCAAACACCTTACATAGTTAATACACCCCGCATGGACTGTTTTGTCTTCATCAGCTTATTTTTTCTCTTTATCGAGGAATTCAAGCAGGCTCATAAGGGACGGCATGCTCCCTCAGAACCATGCTGACTGTTCCTATTCAGAAGACATTTCTCCAGATGTTCATAAATTCCATCTCTAAGAATCCTCCCTAATAGCTTGTCTACTACTGACGGAAGGCTCAAAGTCCTGTAAATCTCAGAACTATTCCTATTGCTTTTCTTGAACAAAGAATTAACATTCGCCATCCTCTAATTCCGTGGTAATACTCCTGTGGCCAGTGAAGACGCAAATAGCTTTTTTTTTTTAAACCGCAGTATTATCTTCTCCTGTTTTCTCTAGTTACTTGGGGTATATATCTTCTATCACTGGTGAATGGCTTATTTTAATGTTTTACAATTTTCCAACGCATAGATCATAACGAAGGGATGTCCCACTTTATCCGCCTTTTTGTGCTGGATCCACATTTATCAAGGTCCCGCTCACTGTTGAATACCGATGTAAAGTATCATTAAGGACCTTCTCTGCCTCCGCACAATCCAGACTGATGTTTCCGGATATGTCCCACCCACCATCTCGTCACCCTTCTGTTCTTCATGTTCCTTAATGAGACACTCAGAGGCATTCTCACGTCCCTTTCCAATTCTTCTAAGTTCAGTTCATTTCCTTCCTGCCTACCTTGTGACTTTCCATAGACCTGTCTGATTGTTTTTTCCTGAATCTTAAGTGCATTTCTTTCTTCTTCTTGACGCGGTGTTCCAGATCTCTTGGCAACCAGGGTTATTTTACACTACCTTCCGTTCCTCGCCTCAGTAAGACAAGTCTGTACTGAACCCCAATCAACTGTTCCACCAACAATCACACGTTGCGCATTTCAAGGAGCACACCATTTCCCAAATTTGGCTCCAAGTGCCTACCTAATAGCACCAATTGAATGCATTCTATACTGTCAGCTCCTAGCAAGTGAATGCTTATGGTAAATTTCGAACAGTTGACCAGCGAGAAGATCTGCATCATTTTCTGGTACTAGATCCTGAATGGACGGTTCTCTATTTCGCCTGCCCTCTTATTGAGAAATACTATCATATCCTTTTATCCAGAGAAGGTGCCAATGCATATTAGGGACATTTAAGTTGCCTGTGACAACACCCGTGTTAATATGTCACCTGTCCAAAATCTATCTCGTGATCAGATTCTTACTGCCTCTATTTTTTTTTTTTGATTTGGAGATAGTGTGCGGGGTGTGCGGTCTCTACAGGATACTCCCAAGCGAGTGATTGTTCACTTTCTGCTTCTGCGTTCTAATCACAGTCTACAAAAAGACAATCTCTCCACTGTTTCTTCCCTTTCTTCAGCAGTGTTACTATCATACTCTCCGTGTGTTTCAATGACACTCACTTTACACTCTTTTACCGACTCTGTCAATTTTGAGACATCTGAACACGGTTATGTCCGGAAGCCATTCCTGTCCTTGTGTCTGTTAAGTCTCTGCGATAGTTTGGAGTAATTCAAACAATGTAACGATCACGCCAGGCAACTGAACGTTTGCCCAGTTTCCTACCTTAACTGCATAATGTATGCAACTTTACGTGGGTTTTGCAATTTCAGAATCACCAGGCAAATAAATGCTTGAATACATGATCTACTCATTTTTAAAACTGTTTTATAAGAAAACTCCGCAAGTGGACGTGGATGTTATCTGCACAGACGGCCATTTAACGTAAACACATACTTCATTCCATTCTTCAGCTCTTTTCTGAATTTCCTCTGTGTCAGTGTATAAATACAAGTATTGGTGCACAAGCTCAGAAATTGTAACATGTACCCAAGTTGTTGTAGTATATATACCGGGGAACTCAAATATCTGTCCTGATAATCATAGTTTTCCGTTTGCCATTTCAGGGAATGAGCTACATAGGGTATCCAAAATAAAATGAAATTAGCTGATATAGCAAACAACAAAATCATTGATTTTCTGCGGTTTTCCACCTCGGTATCCTTCTGATTATCACTGCTGTTCCGAAGACCTCTGCGGACTCTATTGGCCGCAATGATATGTCTTACTGTTAACCCGTTGAACGCCAGAATTAAGCCGATTGGTAGCAACGGTGTTAAAATGCTATCCAGCAATTCGTATCCTCTCCACAAGGGTGAAGTATTATATTCTTGTGTGAGGGCGCAATGCCACGGTATGTTGTCAATAATGACGTAAGGTTCAACAACAAAGTAAAACGGCACACATCTCCCGACGCTCACTATAACCACGGTCACCATAATGACCGTTGCTGTTCTCACAGTGCAGAATCTTTCCCCGAGCTTTCGACAACATATTGCGATGAAGCGATCGAAGGTAAAACTGACTGTAAACCAAACAGAACAGTCCATCGTTGCAACCCTAAATACAAGTGCCAGAGCACATACCGGAGTGATGAACAGGGATTTGGAATGACTGTAGATTTTTCTGGTCTCATCTAGTAAAACGGCAAAGATAACTACCATCAGATCCGCTGTTGCCATTCCAATCAAGTAACGGGTGATGCAATTGGAGAGTCCGCACTTACCCCGAGATAGGATCACAATCGCCGTTAAATTAACTACAAGAAATTTGCAGGAAAATAAAAACAACACAGAATTATCGGTATTTACACCTGTCTGAATGCCCTCCATTCTTACAATGATATATGCAGAGTATAGTTTTTTTGGAAGTCAAAAACAGAAATGCAAAGTGTGCCGGCTTCGGTCGATGCACTGCGGCTGGAGGACAATAATGGACTGGAGTGGCCGTGAGTTGGCGACCTTCCGACAGTTTAGAGCGGGACATCTGATTTCCACTATGCACGTACCGCTGAACGGTCGATCGCTCCATGAACAACAGCATTTCAATTGCTATAGGTGAAACAGCTGAAGTGTATATTTGTAGTGAAATTGATGAGGGGCAAATCATGTGTTCTAATTCAGTGATTATGAAGTAACTGACTTGCGTGTCGATATTAGACAGCAGGGTCATTTGAAAACAAAAAAACAGCTGATCTAGAAAATCGACGACCGTCGTTTCAGAGAGACCGATAAAAATCAAACTATGAAACTATGGCAAATATCGGAAACAACATATTTGACGAAAGAGAGAAAAAAATCATATCGGAAAGATTTAGAAACTGAAACTGTGGGTAGCATTTGTGCTGACTAAAAGTCAGAACAGGGCAGCGGAACAAAAGCAACACGGCGGCACCATGCATAGATTGACCAGCTCCAGTATCTTACCAGGGATACCAATCGCTACAATTGCGGGGTAGACAATGACTGCGATGTTGTAAATCGCCGGATATCCCATATTCCAGCAGAAGCACCGTTCAGTTGTATGGAAAGATCCAACTGTATGGAAAGTTCCAACGGGTGATCAGATTTATAGAGTTATATGCAATTCAAAATAACTCCACTGAGGCAATTAATGTGGTTATGACATCATTCACATAAGAGACAACCAGCTGAACAAACCGTGGCATAAACTCGTCTACACAAGGGATGTTACAGATTGTTAACTTTTAAACAAAAGATTATATGATCGTCTCCAATATTATTTGCAAGACAGCAGGTTTCAGCTGCTGAAATGGGGCATCGGCCGTTTAGTATGAACCACAGTACATCCACTCGTGAATTACTTGACCACCTTACTCTAACACCGTGACTTTTATTTTAGTCTGTTTAACTTCAACGACATTAGCCTAAGCTGCCACAATCCTACCAACATTTCTCAATCATATTCGCTTTCAACAAAAGTAGACAGTAAAATATGTGATCTATCTGCTTGTCCCAGGCTGCTCCTTTATTTGCCAGGAAGACTGAATTAAACAGCAATGCATGATATTGGCACTGTAATCGATTACTGAAAATTCAAAGTGCCGATTATGTCCCCATGAAACACTGACGTCACTACATTATTTTGTTTCTTCAGTTGTGGTTTCGTTTCGTATGCTGCCATCCAGTTTTCAGTCAGACACACCAAACTAAAACGTCGTGAATCCAACACTGCTTTAGGTTGAGGCCAGAGAGTAGATGGTTGATTCTTTGACTGTGACGAGTCTGCAGCAGGGATTGGAGCTGGGTCCGCTGGTATTTATCATGCAGGTGGAAGGAGATTGCCTAAATACTAAGATTGTAGACAGAATTGTTTTGCAGTGACAGATAATTTACAGTCAGATATGCAATCAGATCGATGTACATTGATCAAACTGATCGGATGGAAAATGGCAGAAGGAATTTAATACAGACAAGTGCGAGGTATTGCACTTTGGAATGAAAAGCCAAGTTAGAACATAAAAGGTAAATGGTCGGAAACTGAGGAGTGTAGTAGAACAGAGAACAGAACAGATACAAAATTCCCTGAAAGTGGCGTCACAGATATAGGGTTGGAAAGAGAGCTCTTGTTACGTTGGCCTTCATAAATCAAAGTGCAGAGTATGAGAGTCGGAATGTTATGGTGAGGTTGTATAAGACACTGGTGAGGCCGAATTTGGAGTATTGTGTGCAGTTTTGTTCACCGAATTCCAAGAAGGATATTAATAAGGTTGAAAGAGTGCAGAGAAGGTTTACAAAGATGTTACCGTGACTTGAGAAACTGAGTTACAGAAAAAGGTTGAATAGGTTATGACTTTATTACGTGGAGCGTAGAAGAATGAGGTGAGACTTGATTGAGGTATATAAAATATGATGGGTATAGACAGAGTGAGTGCAAGCAAGTTTTTTTTTTCCACTGAGGGCAGGGAGGGAAAAAAGAAAGCAGAGGCCAAAAAGGGCGAAATCCCTGTATCTGTGCTGTGATGTTCTATAGTTCTATGACGGCACGGTGAAAGATGCCTTCCCGGAGACTGTTGGTTCAGGCCTTCATGCTGCATAATCGCTTGCAAGACGGAAGCACCTGAAAAGTTTATGGTTGGCGTGGCTGGATTCCCTGTTGATCTTCCGGGCCCTTTTCACTCATCTACTTGTGTACCTATACTGCAGAAAGCAGGTTCCACATCCTCAGATGCGCTGGGCTCTGAGCACCACCCTCTGAGATTGAGGGTAGAAACATAGAAAACCTCCAGAGCAATAGAAGCCCTTTGGCCGACCAATCTGTGCCGAACATGTCCTGAACTTAGAAATTACCTAGGTTACCCATATCCCTCTTTTTTACTAAGCTCCATTTACGTATCAAGGAGTCTCATAAAAGACCGTATCGTTTCCGCCTCCATCAACTTCGCTGGCAGGACATTCCACGCACTCACCACTCTCTGTTTAAAAAAAACTTACTCCTGACATCTCCTCTGTATCCACTTGCAAGCACCTTAAACCTATGCCTTCTCGTGCTAGCCATTTCAGCCCTGGAAAAAAAAAGCCCATGACTATCCACACGATCAGGGCCTCTCATTACCTTGTACACCTCTATCCGATCACCTCTGATCCTACGTCGCTCCAGTGAGAAAAAGCCCAGTTCACTTAAGCTATTCTCATAAGACCTGCTCCACAATATCAGCAACCGTCCTGTAAACCTCCACTGCACTCTTTCTATGGTTTCCACGTCCTTCTTGCAGTGAGGCAAACGGAACTGAGCACAGTACTCCAAGCTGGGTCTGAATAGGCTGCTATATAGCTGTAACAGTACCTTTCGGGTCCTAAACTCAGTCCCGATTGATTAAACTCATCAGATTGATGAAGGGCCATATGCCTTCGTAACCACAGAGTCAAACTGCGTAGCACCTTTTACTGCCCTAGCAACTTTACCACAAATCCTGCACGCTGCCCAGAGTCTTACCATTAATACTATATTCGGCCTGCACATTTGACCTAAAAAAATGAACCACCGCACACTGGCATTGATTGAACACCGTCTTCCACTTCTCAGCTAGTTTTGCATCCTCTCAATGTTCTGCTGTAAACGGTGACAACTATCCTCATTGTCGACAACACCTCTAACCTTTGTATAATCAACAAATTTACTAACCCATCCCTCCAGTTCCTCATTCAGGTCAATTATAAAAATCATACACCGTAGAACAGATCCATGAGGCGCACCACTGTTCACCGGCCTCCATGCAGCATATGCCCTGTCTACAACCAGTCTCTGCCTTCTGTGTGCAAGCCAAATCTGAATCCACACGGTAATGTCCCCTTCTATCCCATGTCTCCTTACTTTGCTAAAATACATCTACATTACGTCTGCAGATCTAGGTTCGACAATGTGTTTAACGACATCTTCAAAGAAAAATCACTCAGGTTCGGAAGGCACGGCCTGCCCTTGACAAAACCATGCTGACTATTCGTAATCTGATTATGCCTCTCCGAATGCTTATAAATCTTGCCTCTCAGGATCTTCTCCATCAACTTGCTAGCCTCTGAAGTAAGCCTCGCTGCTCTATTTAGTATATGTGCTGCCGAAGCGAGCACAATGCTTTATAATTTTCTGGGCTATCCCTACTCACTTTCTTGAATACGGGAACAGCATCCGCAACCCACCAATCCTCCGGAACCTCTCCCGTCCTCATTGGTGATGCAAAGATCATTGCCAGAGTCTCAGCAATCTCCTCCCTCGCTTCCCAGAGTAGCCTGATGTACTTCCCGTACGCTCCCGGTGAGTTTTCCAACTTGATGCTTTCTAAAAGCTCCAGCACATCCCCTTTCTTAATAACTACATTCTCAAGCTTTTCGGTCTGCTGAAAGTAATCACTGCAGTCACCAAGATATTTTTCCACCGTGAAAACTGAAGTAAAATTTGCATTAAGTACCTCTGCTAATTCCTCCGGTTCGATACAAACTTTATCACTGTCACACTTAATAGGTCCTATTCTTTCACGCCTTATTCTCTTGCTCTTCACATATTTGTAGAATGCCTTGAGGTTTCTTTTTTAATCCTGTCCGTCAAGGCCTTCTCATGGCCCCATTTGTCTCTGCTAATTTCCTTCCTCAGCTCCTTCCTATTAACTTTATCATCTTCTAGATGTCTAACATTACCAAGCTCTCTGAAACTTTTGTAAGTTTTATTTTCCTCTTGACTAGATTTATTACAACCTTTCTGCACCACAGCCGCTGAACGCTACCATAAATTATCTGTCTCATTGGAACGTACCTATGCAGAACTCCACACAAATATCCCCTGAACATTTGCCACGTTTCTTCCGTACTTTTCCCTGAAATTATCTGTCTCCAATTTAAGCTTCCAATTCTCTGCCTGATAACTTGATAATACCACTCACTCCAATTAAACACTCTTCTAACTTCTCGGTTCCTATCTCTCTCTAATGATATTGTGAAGGAGATAGAATTATGATCACTATATCCAAAATGCTTTCCCACTGAGAGATCTGACACCTGACCGGGTTAATTTCCCATTACCAAATCAAGTACAGCCTCTCCTTTTGTAGGCTTATCTAAATATTGTGTCAGGAAGCCTTCGTTAGCACAATCTCCACACCATCTGAACCCCCAGCTCTAGGGAGATTCCTATCGATATTTGGGAAATTAAAGTCTCCCATCACGCCAGCTCTGTTATTCTTACACCTTTCCAGTATTTGATCCGTATATGCTCCTGGATATCCCTGATACTATTGGGCGGTCTATATATATATATATAAAAAAAACAACCAGCAAAGTTATTGACCCCTTCCTATTTCTAAACTCCACCACATAGAGACTACCTAGACAATCCCTCTTTGGCGTCCACCGTTTCTGCAGCCGTGACACTATCTCTGATCAACAATGCCACGCTCCCACCACTTTTGCCTACCTCACTGTCCTTTCTGAAATATCTAAAACCCGGCACTTGAAATAACCATTCCTGTCCCTGAACCATCTAAGTCTTCAATGGCCACCACATGATATCTCCAAGTACCGATCCACGCTCCAAGCTCATCCTATTTATTTATAACACTCCTTGCATTAAATTAGACACATTTCCATCCTTCATTCTGAGCGCGTCCCTTCTCCATAACCTACCTATCCTCCCTCTTGCACTGTCTACACGCTTTCTCTATTTGTGAGCTAAACTCTTCCTCAGTTAACCTCTCTCTTCAGTTCGGGTTCTCACTCCACAACAATTCTATGTTAAACTCTCCTCAATATCTTTAGCAAATGACCCCGCCAGGATGTTGTTCCCACTAGGATTCAAAAATCCTCTCCTTTTTGTAGAGGATCTCAAGTTCCCAAAAGAGTTCCCGAGGTAATTCGTGCGTGAACGAGCAGAAGGCAGCCATGTGTTTGTGTGGTGCGTATTGGCAGAATGTTTAAATTAATTCCTTTTTTCAAAATAGGTGAAAAAGAAGTTGTGAGGTTTAAAAGAGCGACCGCCATATACAGCGGCCATCGTTGGAGTGGACTGAGTCGGAGTGGGACGGCTTTGGCTCAGTCAGGCTTCGGCGAGTAACAGGCAGAGGCGAGTGTAGGTTCCGGCAAGTTTCTGTCTTCTTCTTTTTTTGTTCAGAATAGCGAATATGCCAAGGAGGATGTTAGAATGCTCCTCTTGCAGGACGTGGGAAGTCTGGGAGACCACTGCGCTCCCTGAAAACAATACCTGCGAGAAGTGCGTCCAGCTGCAGCTCCTAACAGTCCGCGTTAGGGAACTGGAGCAGGAGCTGGAAGACCTCCGTATCATTCGCGAGACTGAGCAGTTTATAGATAGTAGCTTCTGGGAGGTAGTTACACCTAAGGAACAGGACACAGGCTACTAGATTACCGTCAGGCGAGCGAAGGGGAGAGGGCAGGTAGTGCAGCGTACGCCTGTGGCCATTCCCCTCCAAAACAGGTATGTGGATGCGGATACTGTTGGGGGGGTGATGGCCTACCGGGATAAGCAGCGGCGGCCAGATCTCTGTTACAGAGTCTGCTTCTGCTGTGCAGAAGGGCGGGAAGAAGAAGAGGAGAGCGGTAGTGAAACGGGATTCCATAGTCAGGTACAGCCATCTCCAGGATGGTCTGTTGCCTCCCGGGTGCCAGGGTCAGGGATGTTTCAGACCGCATGCACAGCATTCTCAGGTGGGAGGGTGATCAAACTGATTCTGCGGTTCACATCGGTCCCAATGACATAGCTATAAAGAGTCTGGAGGTCATGAAGAGTGAGTACAGAGAGTTTGCTAGGAAATTGATAACAGGACCTCGAGGATAGTAATTTCCGGTTTGCTGTCTGTGCCACGTGCCAGTGAGGGTAAGAGTAGGATGCTCTGGCAGATGAACACGTGGCTGAGAAGCCGGTGTAAGGGCAGGGTTTCATATTACTATATCATTGGGACCTCTTCTGGGGCAGGTTGGAATTGTACAAGAGAGATGGGTTACACCTGAACTGCAGGAGGCCAATATACTTGGCAGGGAGGTTTGCTACTGTGATTTGGGAGGGTTTATACTAGATTTGCAGGGGGTGGGAAACAGAGTGCCAGAGTAGATAGTGGAACAGGGTTAAAAATAAATGATATTAGTAAATCATGCAAAGTCACAAATAGTAAGTCTGTGCGTGGTTGTAATAATGCTCAGAAGTGTGTATACCTCGATGCTTGGAGTAATGTGGGAAAGACAGACGAGCTGAGAGCCTGGACTGACACATGGAATTATGACATCATAGCCGTTACTGAAACTTTGTTCCATGAGAGGCAGGACTGGCAGCTCAATGTTCCAGTGTTCCGATGTTTCAGACGTGATAATGGCAAAGGGTTGAAAGATCGGGGGGTGGGTTTGCTAGTCAGTGAAATTATTACAGAAGTGTATCGGCAGTACAGATTACAGGGCTTGTCTACTGAGGCCATACGGGTGGAGCTGAGAAACAATAAATGTATTACCGCCCAACTGTCAGCGAAAATTGAAGAGAAAATCTGCAGAGATATAACAGACAACTGCAGGAAACAGAAAGTTGTGATTGTTGGGGATTTTAATTTTCTACACATTTATTGGGACTCCCCTGTTTTTAAAGGTCTAGATGCGTTAGAGTTTGTAAAATGTGTTCAGGAATGTTTCCTAAATCAATATATAGATGTACCAACCAGGGAGGTTGCAATATTGGATCTCCTATTAGGAAATGATTTAGGGCAGGTGACGGATGTGTGTGTAGGGGAACACTTTGGTTCCAGTAATCATAACGTCATTAGGTTCGACTTCATAATGGATAAAGATAGATCTGGTCCTCGTGGTGAATTTCTAAACTGGAAAAAGACAAAATTTGAAGAAATGAGAAAGGATCTAAAAAGCGTAGATTGGGACAGACTGTTCTCTGGCAAGGATGTGATTGGTAAGTGGGAGGCCAAAGGAGAAATTTTGAGAGTGCAGAGTTTGTATTTTCCTGTCAGGGTTAAAGACAAAATGAATAAGAATAAGGAACCTTGGTTATCGATGGATATTGGAACTCTGATAAAAAACAAGAAGAAAGAGATGTATAACAGGTATAGGCAGCACGGAGGTAATAAGATGCTTGCAGAGTATAAAAAGAGTAAGAAAATACTTAAGAAAGAAATCAGGACGGCTAAAAGACGGCATGAGGTTATGTTGGCAGTCAGGGTGAAGGATAATCCTAAGAGCTTCTACAGGTATGTTAAGAGGAAAAGGATAGTAAGGGATAAAATTGGTCCTCTTGTGGATCAGATTGGTCGGCTATGTATTGAACCAAAGGAAATGGGAGAGATATTAAATGTTTATTTTTTTGCATCTGCATTTACTAAGGAAACTGGAACGGAGTCTATGGAAACAGGGCAAACAAGTAGATAGGTCATGGAAATTATACAGATTAAATAGGAGGAGGTGCTTGCTGTCTTGAGGCAAATCAGAGTAGATAAGTCCCCAGGACGTGACAGGGTGTTCCCTCGGACCTTGAAGGAGACTAGTGTGGAAATTGCAGGGGCCCTGGCAGAAATATTTAAAATTTTTATATCCACGGGTCAGGTGCTGGAGGATTGGAAGATAGCTCAGGTAGTCCCGTTGTTAAAAAAAGGCTCACAAAGTAAGCTGGGAAATTATAGGCCGGTAAGATTGACATCGGTAGTAGGTAAATTATTGGAAGGAATACTACGAGATATGCTCTACAAGTACAAGCATAGACAGGGGATTATTAGAAAAAAGTCAGCATGGCTTTGTACATGGTAGGTCATGTTTAATCAATCTATTAGTGTTTTTTGAGGAAGTTACCGGGAAAGTGGATGAAGGGAAGGCAGTGGATGTTAACCCGCATGTGAGGTTAGGTAGGATGATTCAGTCGCTAGGTATACGTGGAGAGTTAGTAATGGATTAGCTATTGGCACAATGGATGAATCCAGAGAGTGGTAGTGGAGGATTGCTACTCTGAGTGCAGGCCTGTGACTAGTGCAGTGCCACAAGAATTAGTGCTGGGTCCTTTTTTATTTGTCATCTATAACAGTGATCTGGAATACAATATGTTAAATTGGATCAGCGAATTTGCTGAATATACAAAGATTGGAAGAGTAGTGGACAGTGACGAAGGATTTCAAAACTTGCAATGTGATTTCGACCAGTTGGAGGAATGTGCAGAAAAATGGTGGATGGGGTTTAATGCGGCCAAGTGTGAGGTATTGCCCTTCGGAAGGTCAAAAAAAGCTAGAACATACACGGTAACTGGTAGGACACTGAGGAGTGCAGTAGAGCAGAGGGATCTGGGAGTACAGATACATAATTCCCTAAAAGTGGCGTCACAAGTAGATAGGGTCGTAAAGAAAGCTTTTGTTACATTGCATTTATAATTCAAATTATTCAGTATATGAGTTGGAATGTAATGGTGAGATTGTATAGGACATTGGTGAGACCGAATTTGGAGTATTGTGTGCTGTTTTGGTCACCTAATTACAGGAAGGATATTAATAAAGTTAGAAGAGTACAGAGAAGGTTTACGGGGATGTTGCCGGGACTTGAGAAACTGAGTTACAGAGAAAGTTTGAATAGGTTAGAACTCTAATCCCTGGAGCGTAGGAGAATGAGGGGTGATTTGATAGATCTGTATAAAATTATGATGGGTATATATAGAATGTATGCAAGCAGGCTAGGGGGAGAAACAGGGAGGTCATGGGTTAAGGGTGACGTGGAAAAAAGTTTAAAGGGAACATTGGGTGGGGGTTTCTTCACACAGAGAGGTGGGAGTCTGGAATGAGCTGCCAGCTGGTGGTGAATGAGAGCTCACTTTTGACATTTAAGAAAAACTTGGACAGGTATATGGATGAGAGGGTTTTGGAGAGATATGGCCCAGGTGCAGGTCAGTGTGTCTAGGCGGAAACATGGTTCGGGAGAGCCAAGAAGGGCCAAAAGTGCTGTAACGTTCTATGGTTCTCTGGTCTGCAAATGTCTGCTTCCTTGCGTGAAATAAATATGCAGGAACCCAAGTGCATTCTACAGGCTGCTTCTCTTTCCGAAATTGTATGAAGTTTTATCCTATGGGGTCCGCAACGACACACATCTGTTTTCTCTTTAGAATATATCTTTAGAATATTTAGCAAGGTCTTTCATTCTGGTTATTAACTGTGTATTCTGTCCAGGGTAGTTACCTGCGACGGTTGAAGGAATTGACGTCCAATATTAGATTTTTGTTTTCACTTCATATTTAGATTGTGATTGTTCTTGTTTGTTTGCTTTGGTATTGATTACAGAGGGAAAAATTGATTCCACACTGACTTTGTAAAATCAAGATATGAGATCCAGATATGAGAGTACCTATTCCGTTTACGATGAACCACTGTTCAAAGGCATTGGACAATAAGACAAATTCGTGTGTACTTGAATTGGGAATTTGAATTTGGCAATGTGGGAGGCTAGATCATTTAGGAAGCGCCAAAGGATGCTGCTGAAGACTTTGAAATACTGATTAATACCGTGTGAATTTAGCACCTGTACAAAATATATCTCCCGATCTGTCACCTGCTCTGCCTATTGTTTTCGTTTTGGTTATGGAAGCTCTGCACAGAATTCTCTCAATCGTTTGTTTGTTCACTTCCACATTCTGAGTTCTACACACAGTCTACTAATATGCAGACCTTCCACAGTGTCCTCACTTTTCTCAACTGTGATATTATCATACTCTGTGTTTTTCAGTGGCACTCTCTTTACACTATTCCATCTGGCAAGGTCAGTTTTAAATATCTGAACACCAAAAAGTCCAGAAGCGATTCCTCCCCTTGCAGTTGTCAAGTCTCTGTGATAGTTTGGAACTTATTCACCCAATGTAACAATTACGCTAGCTCATTGACCATTAGCCCCGTTTCCTGGACAAACTGTATGAATTGTGCAACCTCCGTGGATTTTACAGGCACATGATTGTTTGAATTTATGACAGATTGTTTTATTCCGCTGAATTGCAATTAAACTCAGGCGTTATCTACTCAGATGGCCATTTAATGTAAACACATACCTCATTCCATTCTTCAGTTCTTTTCTGAATTTCCTCTGTGTCAGTGTATAGATACAAGTATTGTTGCACATACTCAGAACTTGCAGCATGATCCCAAATTGTTGTAGAACATATACCGGGGAACTGAAGTATCTGTCCAGGTAAAAGTAATTTTCGACTTTCCATTTCAAGGAATGAGCTACATAGGGCATCCAAAATAATATGAAATTAGCTGATATTGCAAACAATAAAATCATCGATTTTCTGCGGTTTTCCACCTCGGTATCCTTCTGATTATCATTGCAGTTCCGAAGTCCTCTGCGGACTCTATTTGCCGCAATGATATGTCTTACTGTTAACCCATTAAACACTAGAATTATGCCGATCGGTAGCAACGGTGTTAAAATGCCATCCAGTAATTCGATTCCTTTCCAGACGGGTGAAGTATCGTAATCACGTGAGAGGGCGCAACGCCACGGTAAGCTGCCGATCTGGAAAAGCGACCTCTGTTGCATCAGAATGCCGAACAAAGTCAAATATGAAATTATGGCAATATCGGCACCAAATTAAGCGACAAAAGGGGATACGAATCACATCAAAAAGTATAGAAAATGAAATAAAATTAATCAGATGCCTGAATCATTCCTGAAACACAATTCAGGAGACGGTAGCATCTGTGCTGAGTCAAAGTCCGAATAGTCCAGCGGATAAAAAGGAAGATGACAGGATCATACATATAGTTACCAGCTCCAGTACCTTACCTGGGATACAAATCGCTACAAGTGTGGGGTAAAAATGCGCGCGATGTAGTAAATCGTTGAATATCCCATATTCCTTCAGAAGTAGCATTTAGGTGTACAGAACTTTGCATGTGTTCATATGCTCGGTGATTGTTTTTATAGAGTTATATACAATTCGGTGTAATTCCACTGAGGCAATTAGTGTGGTTATCACATTAGTCGCATTAGGAACAACCAGCTACACAAACACTTCCATTAAAATGTTTTTCTCACTCTGTCACTGTGCCATAAAGTCGTCTTCCCGAGGGATGTTACAAGTTATTAACTTACAAGCACACAAAATATGAGGGTTACAAATGCAATTTCCAATACACCTGGCGGTAGCTGCTAAAACAAGACATTTTTTGATCAGTGTTGTTTCTAACACCGGCAATCATCCTGAACAAGCAACATGGACAATGATCTTCCAAAAGATTTATTTTGTCAGATCGGCGGAGTACATTCGCTTTTGACGTGGGTGGCGGGAGATGAGCTCGGCAGGTGAGATGGTGTACAAAAAGGGTACTCGGAAATGAAGGGGTAGAGAGGATCATTTTTTCTTCCGCCTGTTCTAGTCGTTTCGAGTCATTTTAATTAACGTACAGTGGACCGCGTCAATCTTCAAGAGTGATAGGATGCTTTGTCTGGTCCTCAATGGGAGATGTCCATGGACTTCTGGTCGACCGGACAATATATCGCTAGAATATGTTGTTCTGTCAACTTGCAAAATTTTCAAGCGGCGTATCTCTGTTGAATACAATTTCATTTATTGACGGCGTGAATATATTGATCTCGAACCGGTCAAATAATTATCGTAATTATTTATTTTGCTAAATATCATCGACTATAACCAGCATTGAATTACTAACGGATCAGGGAAATCCACTTTCAGGAACGCATATACATTAACTTCATTTTACCTTCTAATAGCCTTCCTCCCTTTTATAGAGATCCGTTGGACTCTGCCGAAGATAAGAATTGATACTCATTTGGATCTGATTTCTCAGGTTATAAAAAATGACTGTTTATTAAACGTTCTCAAATTTGGCAGGTTAAACTTTGTGCCAAAATAAAACGCCAATACCCTTCATTTAAAAATGTTATTGCAATATTTTTGTTTGGCACTTCTGGTGTTGTGATCCAGTCAGGAGCAGCTCCCTCACCTTTGGTCACCACCTGCCACCCAACTCTCACTTGTAGTTTCAAATAACTATCACCATGCGACTACGGCAAGACCACAGTACGCCACTTTGACAGGCCACATTAACAGTACCTCACTTTAATTGGTGAGAGTACCGATGATCGTTCAACGTGGTGAGAGAGGGAATTCGGTATCCCAACATGGGAACCATTGGACCAGGATTCTTGAGGTCGATAGAGTGGAACTGCCGCCGTGCAACGACTTTTTCACTTCGAAATTCCTCCCGAATTCATCGTCGGAAAGGACAGACAACCAACAACAACAAAGAATGATTAAAAATGAAATAGAAAAAAAAACTATACCAAACCACATCAGTTTGGACAAAACACAGTGATAACATTAACATACTTCCGGTATTTTACCTTCCACAATTTACAGAATCATTGCTGATTTACATTAGTTTTCAGGTTATGGTTCTGTATATTCCGAATAAATTGTTACCGTGCCTATTTCAACGAAAGATGTTTCCAATTTCTTATCAGTATGTGCGCATAAATAGATAGATGGAAAGATTGAAATACGTGTGTGTATATATATATATATACACACACACACACACACATATGTATAAATATATCACATACACATGCATACACATACACACATATACATACATATATACATATATGTATGCACACACGCATAAACATACATACTTACACACACACATATATGTTTGTGTGTGTCTAGGGGCACAACACAGACCTCACTGGTGTTATTAACGTTTCCTATGAAAAACCACAGACAACATGGATAATGTCTATGCTTGTACATTTCGCTCAAAATTGCAATGTTATTATCACTGCTCATTCGGTCCTACTGCCTGTCACTAATAGAATATCACTGTTTATTCAGAACCATCTATATCTATACTGAAAATTCCATTGTCTTTTCCAGCTTCATCATGGACACAACGAAAACAGGAAGTAGGACCATAAAATCAGAAGCCAGAACAATATATCTCTTTATAAAAATGTTCCTCAACATAATCCCACTGCTGGTGATGATGCCCAGTGATCACTGACTATACTGCACTGAATATCAGAAGATAGCACTCACGTCTTTATTTGTCAATGACCGCTTACTTGGAGCAAATGAAATGCAAATTACAAAATCCAATGTGCCATCAATAATGTCATTCACAGTACACTGCACAGCAGGAGACGGCGACCTGATGTGGACAGATTTTACGTGCAACGTATCGTATCGTTAGGGTCTTGATTTTAACTATTATGCAGACCAGGCGAGAGAGACGTGCGGTGAATGTGAGTTTTGAGATGCGCGGTGAATGACCCAACGAGTCATCGAAACAGTAGTGTAACATAAAATCATTGTTGTTATTTTCATAATGATATCAGGAGTGACCACGGTTAAGGAGAGATAATCACTCATTTTATTTTTCAATAATCACATTGGAACATGTTTATATCTCAAAACACTATTTTATTTTCCTGCGTCTAAATAGAATTCGATGTTATTTATTTTGCAAGTATGAATAAAATATTTCATTTAGTCAGTCCGCACAAATCCGGACAGTGTTCAGTGAGGTCGCGGATGAAGAATCTCAATGACGAAAAAAAAGTACTGTCTGTGTTTAGTAGGTTCAGGTAATAGAAACCAGCCGGAAAATATAAGAATGCTGAGCCTTCATCACTTCCAAATTTGCAGAACCAATATATTGTTCTCTGATAGTCTCAGCAATAAAATAGTGATTATCTTATTGTTTAAATACCCTGTATACATTTGAACATACATTAGGTATACTTAACCTTCCAAAAAATGTGCTGTATGCTGCGAATACATGTGTATGTTATTTGCTGTTTCAAGCAGGCAGTATAGAACAACAGGAGGGAATAATTTCACATCACTAGTTATATTCGTCTGCGCAGGGAGAGTGAGGAGCTGGTAGATAGCAGTTATAGGCAGGTGGTCACACCAGAGCCGCAGGTGCAGACACGTGGATCACGGTTGGGAGAGGGAAGTTGAAGAGTCAGTTCCTGCAGAGTACCCCAGTGGATGTACCTTGACAATAAGTACTCTTGCTTGAGAAATGTTGAGGCGGTGCGGGTGGTGGGGTGTGGGGTGTGAACAGCCTACGAAGGGGAAGCAACAGAAGCCGTGCCTCAGGCACAGAAACTGGCCCTGCAGCTCAGACTGGGAGGGAAAGGAAGAGGGGAAACGATAGTTAGGGGGTCAGTTAGGCGATTCTGTAGACGTGATCAGGAAACCCGGATGGTAGTTTACCTCCCTGGTGCCAGAGTTCGGGATGTTTCTGATCTCGTCCAAGATATCCTGAAGTGGGAAGGTGAGGAGCGAGAGGTCGTGGTACATATAGGTACCAATTAAATAGGTAGGAAAAGGGAGCAGGTCTTGAAAGGAGAATATAGGGAGTTAAAAAGGGAGTTGAGAAGAAGGACCACAAAGGTAGTAATCTCGGGATTACTGCCTGGGCCTCGCCACCGTGAGAGTAGGAATTGAATGAGGTGGAGGATAAATGCGGTGTTGAGGGTTTGGAGCAAAGGGCAGGGATTCAAGATCATTGGTACCTCTTTTGGGGCAGGTGTAAACTGTACAAAAAGGACGGGTTGCAAGTGAATCCCAGGGGAAACAATATCCTGACTGGGGGATTTGCTGAGGCTACTCGGGAGACTTTAAACTAAAATGGTTCGGGGTGGGAATCAATTTGAAGGGACTAGGAGCGAGGAGGTTAGTTAACAAACAGAGAAAGCTTGTAGACAGTGTGTGAGGGAGCATAGGCGGGAGATAGAAAAGGGGAGACCTCAGGCTTAAAATGTAGGGGAGAAGGGAGAAAAAGAAGAAAGTAAAGTTATTTGCACCGTTAGAGATAAACAGAGAGTAAAAGGTGTAGAATTTCTTAAATGCATCTATTTTAATGCTAGGAGCATTGTAACAAAGCGGGATGAGCTTAGGGCATGGATTGATACCAGAAAATATGATGTTGTAGCTATTAGTGAAACATGGTTGCAGGAGGGATGTGATTGGCAACGAACTATTCCTGAATTTCTTTGCTTCAGGTGTGATAGAATCAGAAGGACAAGAGCGGGAGATGTTGCATTGCCTGGCAGAGCAAATATTACAGCGGTGCTTTGGCAGGATAGATTAGAGGGCTCGTCTAGGTAGACAATTTGGGTGGAATTGATGAATGGGAAAGGTGTAGTGACACATAGGGTTATATGATAGACCATATAATAGACAGCGAGAATTGGTGGAGCAAATATGTAAGAAAATAGCAGGTATTTGTAGTATGCACAAGTTTGTGATTGTGTGAGATATTAATTTTCCACACATAGACTGGGAAGCCCATTCTGTCGAAAGGCCGGATGATTTGGGGTTTGCAAAATGTGTGCAGGATAGTTCTTTTCAGCAATACATAAAGGTGACTAGAGAAGGGGAAGTGTTGGATCTTCTGTTAGGGAATGAAATAAGGTGAGGTGACGGAGGTATGTGTTGGGGAGAACGTCGGGTCCAGTGATCAAAATGCCATTAGTTTAAATATAATTATGGAGAAGGATAGCTCTGGACGCACGTTTGCAATTTTTGATTGGAGGAAGGCTAACTTGGAGGAGATGTGAACGGATTTAAAATAACTGAATGGGACAATTTGTTTTGTGGGAAGGAGGGAATGAAGAAATAAAAGTCATTAACAGGTGACATTTTGAGGGTTCATAAACTTTATCTTCCTATTGTGTTGAAAGTAATGTTTAAAAGTTTTAGAGTGCAATGGTTTTCAAGGGATATTGGAAAATTGGTTCGGAAAAAGTGAGATCTGCAATGAATATAGGCAACATGGAATAAATGAGGTGCTCGAGGAATATGAAGAACGTAAAAAGCATCTCAAGAAAGAAGTTAGAAAATCTAAAAGAAGATATCAGGTTGCTTTGGCAAGTAAGGTGAAAATAAATCCAAAGGGTTTCTACAGATATATTAAAAGAAAAAAAATATATAGTGAGGGATAAAATTGGACCCTTAGAGAATCGGAGTGGATATCTATGTGTGGAGCCAAAAGAGATGCGGGAGATTTTGAACAATTCCTTTTCTTCGTTATTCACTAAGGAGAAGGATATTGAATTGTGTAAGGTAAGGGGAACAAGTAGGGAAGATATGGAAATTGTGATGATTACAGAGGAGGACGTACTGGAGCTTTTAAAGCACATAAAAGTGGATAAATCTCCAGGACCTGATAGGATATTCCCAAGGACATTGAGGTAAGTTCGTGCAGAAATAGCAGGGGCTGTGACAGAAATATTTCAAATGCCATTAGAAACGGGGATGGTGCCGGCGGATTGGCTTATTGCTTATGTAGTTCCATTGTTTAAAAAGGGTTGTATGAGTAAGCAGGGCTGTGTTATGTGTTATCAGGGCTGTGGATTCACTCCAGACGCATCTTCTGCTTAGGTTCCTGGAGAGTTTATGTCTTGTGTATTTGAATTCCTGGCACTACTCAATCATTCGACGTTAGTCTCGGCATGCATAAGCAGTCTTAAATTTAGCTGGTTCCAGGGTTCTCAAGTATCCCATTATGCACTATTGTTAACCATTTTTACAATAAGGGCATTTAATTGTGCACGCTGATTTCCAGTGGCACACTCTCTGTAGATGTACTCTGTGGTCGGGTGATCTGTACTTTTGATGGGCTGGCGGCATCAAAAGCTATTCCTTGCCCATTCCACTCACGAGCATTGTTATTTCCAAACCGGACCATGAGCCGACCCGTCAGGATGATATGCAAAATTTGCACAAAATGACATATATAATCTGTAAATGCTGGCAAACCTTTCTAAGATACGGCGAACAATTTCAGATCCTTAAAGCCTATACATTAAGAAACCCAGTCAATTTTCAGGAAATTAGTCACACACCAATTTGGTGTTTTTACAACTTCCATAGACTCTCGACATTTGTGTTCCTCGTTCTCCTCCTGCCTTTTTTAAAAAAAAAAAACATTTGGAAATTGAAGCACGGAGCATTTCAAGGTTCACCTTTATCAACTCTCCGTTACATCTTGAAAAATGCCCAATGGGAGGGAAGTTAATGACAGTGATCATGAATTGCACTTCAGTGTCAGGGTTAAATACGTCACAACAATTGAAGGTTTGCGTTTGTACCAGTGTTTAACTTCGGCGCAGTGTCTTGGGCGTGCACAGATACATGTACTGATCCCTGGTAGTGAAGGTTGTGATATTGCTAAGTTCCTTGTCCTTGCAGACTGTTCTTGTATAGCCTCGTATGCAAGCTATGTTTGTACCATAGGTAAACCCTCCTTTTCCTCAACATGCTGAGCGGCAGCAGTGTTTGACCCTGTAATACAGTGCCGGAGCTGTACTGGGTAGTGTACAGGTCTGTGTTCTTCCAGTGTTGCAGGTGCTCGGTGGTCTCAGCGGCCTGAGTATGGTCTGTGTTGAGCTATGTCTTCACAGTGCAATGTGGAGTTGTTCGTGTCTTTCTCCGCACAGCAAATAGATGATGCTGGAAATCTGTGACACCACAGAGCAGTGCTGGGTTTATTGAGATCTGTGTTCCTCGATTTTGGTGATATGTTAAGTCAGCTAACTGGGCTTCTCATAGAGTGTAGGACTAGGTGAGCTTTGTATTATTGTTCGTTTTTTTCCATTGCCGGGAATGTTCAGGGCTCTGATTACCCAGGTCAAAGCTGAATGAGCGTCGGTGCACAATACGAATCTTTGCATTCCAGAACTGTTTCGTGGCTGTGAAGATAGTGGAGGGTCTCGCAGTTGCAAAAGCTTATCTCCTTAAGGCATGCTGAGCTTGAGCCCTTACCATAGTGTGCTGGTGATATTTATGTCAGTTTTACAGTGCAAAACTGGAATTGTCCTCTTCTGTTTCATCAGTGTTCGATTTTCATAAATTTCTGTCCTTGTACTGAATTGTGCCCTCATTATCCAGAGCTGTGTTCTGGCTTGGAATACAGTGCCAGTGTTTTTACGCAGGTGTGTTCTCATTGTGCAAACTTACCTTGTACAATATTCATACTCTTCCATTCACCACCCTCTTCCCACAACTATGCTGGTTAATTATTTTGTTCTTTTACTCTTTGAACACTCTGATCGGTTGTTCCCACCACTCCTGGCAGGTGCAGTGTCCCAGATGTTCAGCACAATTAGTGTAGAAATATACATTTCCGCACTTGCTCATTGGGTTCTTAGCTCTCAAAGCATCAAGTCATTGACAAGTATACAGTGCCCTGTACAGAACAGCAACAGTCCACTCAGTTCACTATGTGTGTACTGACCCTGATAATAATATAAACTGCATATTTGCATTTATGTGTTCTGTGACCCCAATAGACTGAATTCCCCAAAGGACTAACTACCTGAATGATCTTTGGCCCAACAGCACCTCCTTCTTCGTATTAACATACCCCATTCCTGATCTCTCTCAATTCTCACTCTCACTCTTCCTATCTGTCCATCTTTCTCTCTGACTCTCCCCCACTTTGTCCCTCACAGTTACAAGTAAAGATAATTATACTTTGTCGTCATCGGTTAAACACTTAATAGCGAAAATCTGCAGGAAGAGAAAGAGGAGAGAAAGAGGTTGTTGTAAAGGACGGGTTATGACGGGAACAGGAGTGGTTCATACAGACGAAAATACACTGTATTTCGCCTCAAGCTTGAACATAATCCAGGGCGGAGGTGAGATGCAAGGGACATTTCTATAAAAAAGCGTAAAGAGGAGAGAGTTTAGAGGAAGGGAGAATGGTTAGAGTGAACAGATGGTGAGAGAGACAGTTAGCTGAAGGTGAGAATTTGGGGAAGACGAGAAGGGAATTGAAGAGATAGACAGGAGAGAATACGATCGAAGGGAGAAGTGATGGAGGAGCGAAAATTCTTGGGGGGGATGAGAGTGATGATCGAGGGAAAAGATGAAGAAAAAGGGATGGAGAAGTTTTTTGGAGGAGGACAGTGGTGATAGGAGGGACGGAGAACGAGAGATGAACAGAGAGAGAGGGACAGAAGAGGAAGTGATATGAAGGAAAGCGAAAACGGAATGATAGAAAGTCGATGGATTGTCGGGTTGGAGAGAAATATATACGGATGAAGTTCTGTGAGTGACGAGGAATGGCTGAGTGGGTGTTAAATAGATGGAGCGAGAGAAGTATAAATAGATGGCGGCGCAAGAGTGGAAAAGATAGGTAAATGGAGAGAGAGGACGTTAGGCAGACTGGGCATTTTGCAGAGAAATTGGAGGAAAAGAGAGAGACGGCTGGAGAGATGGGGGATGAAGCAGAGAACGTGGGCAGAAAGAGTGAGGTTATAAAGATGGGCTAGTGGGAGGAAAGTGGCCTGGGTGTAGAGGAAAGTTGGGGACAGAAATGCATGTTGAAAAGAGAGTGTAGAGGAGTGGGAATAGAGAAAGTGTTGGAGGAATGAGCGCTTGGAGGAAGGGAATGGTTCAGACAGAAGATCATTATGAGTGGAGAGAACTGGTAGGAACGATAAGTTGCAGGAGAGTATAGATGTTAGAGATGAACGTGATGGAGTGGGGTGGATGGGAGAGGGGAAGAATAGGAGAGATGGAAGGATGCGGTGAAGAGAGAAAGAGAGAGTTGAGTAAGGGGGAGGGGATAGAGTGGAGTGGAGTGATAGAGAGAGATGGAAGTGAAATTTGGGAGGATTGGAGTAGTGATGGATGGGAGAAGTGGAAAGAGGAAGAGAATATACGTGTGTTAAAGTGATGAGAATAAGGAGGAATCTAGAGAGTCGAGAAGGAAGAAATGATTGAGAAGGCAGAAATGAAGAGATTGAGAGATAGGCAGAGGTAACACATTGGAAAAGTATGTGAAGAGCAAGAGTATAAGATGTGAAAGAATAGGACGTATGAAGGTGACAGTGGGAAAGTGTGTATAGAACCGGAGGAAATAGCAGATATTAAGAAAGAGGATGAGCTGGATCTTTTATAAAGCATCAAGTTGGATAAGACGCCAGGACAAGATGAGAGGCACCCCAGACTAACGTGGGAGGCGATGGAAGGGATTTGAGCCTCTAGTGATGATCTTTGCGTCCTCTATGCGGACGGGAGAGGTTCCAGAGAGTTGGAGGGCTGCGAATTTTGCTCCTTTATTCAAGAAAGGGAGCAGAGGTCGACCAGGAAATTATAGACCAATGAGTCTCACCTCAGTGGTTAGTAAGTTGATTGAGAAGATACAGAGAGGCAGGACGTATGAACATTTGGAGAAGTATAATACGATCAGGAGTAGTCAGCTTGGCTTTGTCAATGGCAGGTCTTGTCTTACGAGCCTGATTGACTTTGGTGAGGACGTGCCTAGTCGCATTGATGAAGGAAGAGCAGTAGATGTATTGTATATGGAATTCAGCAAGGCATTTGATAAGGTTCCCCATGCAATGCTTATCGAGAAAGTAAAGAGACATGCGATCCAAAGGGACATTGCTTTGTGGATCCAGAATTGGCTTGCCCATAGAAAGCAAAGTGTGGGTGTAGACGGGTCATATTCTGTATCGAGGTCGGGCACCAGTCGGGTGCCTCAGGGTTCTCTTCTGGGATTTTACTCTTCGGGATTTTTTAATAAACGACCTGGATGAGGAAGTGGAGTGACGGGTTAGAAAGTTTGCTGATAACAAAAATGTTGGAGGTGCTGTGGATAGTGTGGAGGGTTGTTAAATGTTACAGCGCGGCACTGATAGGATGCAAAACTGGGCTGAAAAGTAGCAGATGGAGTTCGACCAAGATAAGTGTGAAGTGTGAAATGGTTCATTTTGGTAGGTCAAATATGATGGCAGAATATATTATTAATGGTAAGACTCTTCGTAATGTAGAGGATTAGGCAGATCTTGGGGTTCGAGTCCACAGGACGCTCAAAGTAGCTGCAGGTTGATCCGTGGTTAAGATGACGTACGCTGCATTGGCCTTCATCAATTCTGGAATTGTATTTAGGAGCCGAGAGATAATGTTCAGCGATATAGGACCCTTGTCAGACCCCACTTGAGTACTGTGCTCAGTTCTGATCGCCTCACTACAGGACGGAAGTGGAAGTCATGTACCGAGTGCAGGGAAGATTTAGAAGGATGTTTTATGGATTGGGAACATGCCTTATGAGAATAAGGTGAGTGAATACGTCCTTTTTTCCTTGGAGCGACTTAGGATGAGAGTTGATCTGATAGAGGTGTATAAGATGATAGGAGGCACTGATCGTGTGTATAGTCAGAGGCTTTCTTCCCAGGGGTGAAATGGTTGCCACAATAAGACACAGGGTTAAGATGCTGGGGAACAGGTACAGAGGAGATATCAAGGGTAAGGTTTTTTACGCAGAGAGTGGTGAGTGTGTGGAATGGGCTACCGGCAATGGTGGTGGTGTCAGAAACGATAGAGGATTTTAAGAAGCTTTTAGATAGGTACATGGAGCTTAGTAAATTAGAGGGATATGTAAGCCCAGTAAATTCTATGGTAGGGACATGTTCGGCACAACTTTCTGGGCGAAAAGCCTGTATTGTGCTGTAGGTTTTCTATGTTTCTATAAGAATGTCTCGCTGCGGGCGTTGCTGATGGAGATTTGCAGAATAATGAATGGTAAAGAACGGTGAGTTAACGTGTGGAGATGGAGAGAAGAGATAGATTGGAAAGAGTGAGTAGATGTAGGGGGGAGATGTAAATTGAAAGGAGAGGGTGAGTGTCGATGAAGAGAGGGAAATAAATGAAATGTCAGAGAAAGATGAAGGTGAGAAATTGGGCAGGATTTGCGTAGTGACAGAGCGGAGTAACATGGTGTGGAGGGTTGTTTCCATGAGTCTCCTGTAATGTCCGAGCAGGCGGAATTAGAAGAGGGAGTGTCCATGTCATAGAGTAGTAGGCGGCCACCCCACCTCCCCCAAATAGGTTGCCAATGTAGCACCTTGGGGTCAGGGTGTGATCTCCAGTGTTTTGAGGAGTTATGTCACTGCTCTCTGCAGCTGGGTTGGGCTTTGTAGGAAGGTTTGACAAATTTGCTGAGCGTCATCAGGTCATGACTAAATTCGGTTTGGAGAGGCTGTAGGGTCGCATTACCATTAACTGTTGTGTTAACTGCTCAGGGTAACAAAATGGCTTCCCTCTATTGTTATAATGAAATGGGTTCTCTGCAACGTTACCTAATGCTGTTTTGGGTTTCTGTAGCTGGAATGTTTGGGTTATAACTGCAGATATGGGGGGAACTAACCAATGGAGAACTGTTATGCTATCTCGTATGTGTGAGCGGAGCGGGAGTTCGCGGTCTTTTCGGGAGGCAAGCGAGGAGGTCGGACGTGTGAGGAGCGGACAGCGGTTCCTGGGCGGCAGATAATGGACGTTGGCGGTTCTGACAGTGGCCAAGGGCTCCGAATATCATTGTGGATGGAACCGGAGGCGTGAGCTCCAAAGTATTAAATTATTATGTGCACAAGCTAATAAACTTACTGATTTTGCGGCTTTCGATTATGTGTTTCATCTGATCCATCACTAAGTAATAGCCATAAAATTACATTATTTTTTATTTTACATTTATTAATTGTCTGATATCTGTGCCGTGAGCGTATACTGGGGCCAGGACACCACATTAGTGCAATTGCACTGTTGGTGGGCGAGGGCGGTTCACCCGAGGCGAATGGGGGTAAATTGGGGGCACGGAGGCTACACATAAGAGGAGTTTGAACAGAGATTGACAGAGTCAATCTGTGAGGGCTTGTATGCGTTGAGTTTACAGTAGTTGAGTATCAACTTATTTTTTTGCCCTGGAACAACGCATGAAATAATTTTAGGCTCTCGGGGAAACCCTCTGGAAACTATATTATATCTGCAGCTCATGAGCTTCAGACATTCCCACCTTGGCTTCGAGGAACTCCAGCCAAATGGACAATTAACCCTGGTATGGGTGATCACCAGCACTGACACCCCATGTGTCCAAGGCACTGAAGGGCGTCAAAGGTAAATGCGACAAATACTGATCGTGGAATGACAGGTACAATAGCGAGACCTGTGACCCCCGTGTCGCGTATGGCTTTTGCATACCCTCCAATCGGATTGACACGCTAGATCGCGGTCCCACCAATCCTTCTGGGATAGGGTCTTCTCCTCTCGGAGGTCCCGTAGCACATCGCTGGAAACATGTTTTCCCGGAGATTCCAGGCTGTTCCCTCACTGGGTCTCCTCTGCTTTTCCCGACACTCCCCCTTTCCTGCTGGGGCAACCGTGGAATCTCCCCCCGAAGGGCTTCCGACTGGTCGTATTCCGCCTGAAGTGGTTGGCGGGATTCAGGGTCGAAATTGGGTTGGCGATGACAAGAGCGAGAAAAAGGTGAAATAAGAATAACCGGTTGTGTGAACTTTGTCACTGGTAGGAATTGCACGTCGGGGGCTGCCCGTGCTGTGGCTCTCTTGGGCTCTGAACCATTTTCATTCTCCCCACGGCCACGTCCTCCAAGGACAGACAGTTCTCTAGTGTCAAGGTGGAAATCACCGCGACCTCCTCCGAGAAGAACTTAGATAAGTTGTTTTTTTTAATTTTTTTTTATTGAAGTTCATTATCAAACAAACATTTCCATAAGATGTATTTCAGACACTGTACATATATATCATATAATCATATGTATCAACAAATTATTTATCTGAGGTATGCACTTATAGTAAAGAGTGGAAAGAAAAAAAAAAACAGCAAAAGGAAAGAACAATGTACAAGTGGGGAGCGATCTTTTTTTTTACAACATATTCACTAATTTGTGTGAATGAAATCAGGCCTATGAGGCATTATGTAGTTAAACTATTTTTCCCAGTATAAAGGAAATTGTTCCAGCTTATGATTAACAGATGCTGTTATCTTCTCCATTTCGTAAATGTCCATTCTAATTTCCATCCGTGTATTTAAAGATGGGCACTCCGTTGATAACCATTTCCTAGTAAGAGTCTTTCTACCAGCCACCAACAGTATATTCATTAAATATTTATCTCTTTTCAACCATTCTTGAGGTATATATCCAAAATATACGGACTTACTCTCAAAGGGTATTTCACATTTAAAGATGTCTTTTAGAGCATAGTGTATCCCACTCCAATTGTATTTGTTAACAGGGCAGTCCCAAAAAATAGGATAATGATTTGCATTTTATTGTGGGGAGTAAAACAGGAACTAACTCATATTAAAATTCGCTGTACCACTCTGCCGTATACCCATCTGAACCTGGTGACTTGCTAAATTTAAGCCTACTAATTGCAGCTTTTTAATTCAAGTTCAGTTATGTCAGTTGTCATCGTTCTATTTTGTTCTTTGCTTAAAGTGGGCGACTCTAGAGAATTCAAGAAGGTGTCAATTTGGGTTCTGCTTTCCATTGGAACTTCGGAATATAGAGTTATGTAAAACACTTTAAAAGCTTCTTGAATTTCACTTTGCTTAGTTTTTTTATAATTTGCGTTTTATTATATTTTTTATCATTTTTTATCATTGGTGCATAATTCTATGAATTGTATTTTCTGCTATATTTTTTCTTCACTTTACACGCCAGTATTTTCACAGATTTCGATTCGGTTACATAACGTCTCTGTTTCAGAAACATAAAGTTTTTCCTGATTTCTTGCATAGCCAAATTATTTATTTCATTCCTAATTCTTGTAATTCCCCATAATGTATCCTGTGCTAAATTCAATTTGTTTCTCTAGTTTCTGCAGCCAATTTTGTAATCACTCTAATGTTTTATTCCGTTTTTTTTTCCTCTTAAGACCTCCTTCAGAGTATCCAATAAAATGGGAGGTGAAACCTCTCCATTATAATTAAATTCTAAGTAGATACCAATTTTTTTCTTTTAATTTGTTCCCTAAAGTTGGGATCATTGAGTAGACATAAATTTAGTTTCCAAATAGTAAGTGCAATCCCTTCTGTCAGGGAAAAATTCCCTCGATATATCAATTTAACCAACATCTTCAAAACGTGAATTAACTTTCCTATGTAAATGTTTTGTTTCACAGGTTTTTCTATTGGAAGAGTCTAAGTTTGGTTGTAATTGTAAATTTAAGTCTCCCCCACATATCAGGAGACCTTCTGTTTCCGTTACCATAATATCTGTAATTTTCTGAAATAATCCAATATCACTTCCTGGGAGTGCGTATATATTCAATAGAGTAACTGAATTGCCGTCTATTTTCCCCCTTGTCAGAATATATCTGCCCACTTTATTTCCCATTTCGAACACTTTTTTAAAAAAAATTAGCTTACTTGAGATAAGAATAGCAACTCCTGTCCTATGTTCCTGATTTATATGAGGAGAAAAACAGATTAGTGAAACCCATTCTCTTTATTTTTTATGTTCATTATCACTTAAATGAATTTCCTATAAATATGATACATGGGCTTGTTCTTTCTTTTCATTTTGCATAAAAGTCTCTTACGTTTGATTGGATTTAACAGCCCATTTACTTTAAAAGAAATAAATTTTATTGTTGTTTATTAACTGGTTGAATAATTGACGTGAGCGGACATTCCACTGCGCTGATGAACTGCTCTCTTAACTTGGACTGATTTACCCCATAAATAAATGTGTTTGTGCAGCAACTTAATATAATCAGCATGTATCCCGATGTTGAAATATTAATTCAGAATCTCTGTAATTTTGATCCAATTTGGTAATGATATAGTAAAGGAATTCTGCAACACTCACCGACCACAAGATGATGAAGCTTCCGGAGATGGTGAGAAGTAAGATCACAGACCTCCCCCTGCTCTCCATCTCCGGGTCACTGCGGTTCTCCGCCTTGCTCTGACCCCTCAGCCCCTTACGGACGCGACTAGTCACTAAAATGTGTCTGACTGTCAGAGCGTTGAACAGCAGCATTAACACGAACGGTAGTAACGGTGTCAGAATGATAGAAAACAATCTATATCTCACCCACCCGGATTCCGTATAGAATCCAGGCTTTGGAATACAGTCCCAGGGTATATTGTCAATCACATTTTCACGATTATAAATAAAGAAGATTGGAACATTATGAAAACAGAACAGAATGCCGGTTGTTGTCAGAACAACAGCCACAGTTTTCTCGGTCCAATTCTTTGTTTTCCGATTCTGACAACAGATGGCGACAAACCGATCGAATGTGAAGGTGACCGTGAACCAGACAGAACAGTCTGTGGCTGCCTCTCCCAGGACAGAGATCGCACTGCATACCGGGGTGATGTCGAGGAACGTTCCGGGGAAGTAATAATAACTGATTTGCCACAGTATAACATCAAAAGTTATGGTTAGTAGATCCGCCGTTGCCATGGCCACCAAGTAGCGAGTAGTATAGCTGGAGAATCCGCACTTTCCTCGGGACAGGATCACAATCGCCACTAAATTCACGGGGGGGGGGGGGGCAGCAAAAAGGAATGAGTGAATTACTGTCTTGCCGCTCGGTGCGTTGCTGAACAGAGATAAGCTAGAAATTGAGAACAATCTAACTTTGCAGACAACTCATTTCAGGAAGTTTAAAATGTATAAATATAGTCGCAAATGTCTCACTCGCGTGCAAAGGGTACGGTACTCGGTAGCAGTAGAGATGAGTGATCGGGAAGGAGACATTGTCAACTGATCGCCGATTCAAATTTACTCCCCCCGTTCGCACGACTTCGTCCTTCCCACCTCCACTTCGCCATCTGGGTACCGGAGCATTGCTTGGCTCGCTTCCTTTAAAATCTCCAACTAGCCTTGATGGCGTTTCCTTCTCCCTATGACAAGGAATTGGACTAGAAAATTTCAATTTTCGCTTTTAAAGACTTTGCTTGACCATGCTGAATGTTTCTGATATTTTGGGCGGTAGTGCTTAAACGATCCCACTTCCACAGAAACGACAATATGGATACCTCAAATAATCTACTTTTTTTGTGGAGGAGGTGGGTTTCCTCCAAATTGCTGCATCATTATTCAAAATGCTTCGATGCTTCTTGTTCCAGAGCTGGATAGCGCATAAACCTTACCCGGCCTGATACTTATGAGACACCGTTTGCTTGGCTCTTAATTCTCTCGTCACTTCACGGACAATGGGGCGTGAAAACCAACTACGGTACACTAAAACGCACACAGACCCTTATTTACAATTGCGGTACTCGTAGTGTAACACGGAAGTGATGTTCATAACTCTCCCCGGAGAGTCACCGAAGTTTAGAGCACGATAAGCTATTGATACGGAATAACACCAAGTAACCTGTGAAGGTGCCGAGAGTGCTGGATTATCGGCGTTTACTTTGAAAATGGCTTTGCCTTTTGAGAAATCAAAACATGAATTTGTGACATGAATCAACAAAATGAATCAATCTCCCCGATCTTCCACACGACATCTGTTTCAACTGCCGGTTTATTTTCATCCGAATCCACAGGTTAAACTGCAAGGGAACTTGTGAACGAACTGGCCGTTTTGCCATACCGTCTACACCGCACTCACTGATACACCGGAATCACAACGTTGTCGGTAACTGAACGAGTCCAAAGGCCGCGCACGTAGAACTCCAAATGTTAGTTAGCCGATGTTCATACCGGGAACACCAATAACAGCAATAATCATGTACCATTTCTTTCTCACAATATAAAATGCTTCAAGCATGCTGAGTGAGATTCAACGTCGTACAGCTGCTCGCAATCTCGCTGAAGAAGCTCTGAGCTGATAAATCATTCATTTATACTCGCTCCAGCACACTGAATAATCAATGCTACACAGGTTGACGTGTCTTCCAACACTTGGGTTAAAAATAAACATGATGTAATTCAAAGTAAAATCAATGGTGATGGGGTATGGATAGTTTGGCACGAAATTGCAAAATTTCAATGATGAAGAAATAACAATCCGAGAATTCACTGAATGTTGTTGCGAAACATTGTCAGGCCCTCTTCTCAGTTTCATCATTATTATTATTGAACTTGTCGATTCATAGACTCCATAGACTTTGTCACCATGGACCAATGCTGTCCTGACAATGGGCTGTTCTGCTTCACACTGGAAGTTGTCTCCATTATAGATCACAGCAACAGAAATATAAGCATGAATATGTTGTTTGTCCGTTACTGTACTCTAGTGAAAAGCCCAAAACTAATATCGTATCCAGGCTTGCAAAGATGCTGAACGCACGCATATCATTAATCAAATTAATGAGAGCACGGAGAAAATTCCAGAAGATCCCAACAGGTCAGCTAACATCTTTTGAAATGACGGAACAGCCGGCCTTTCGGGCCGCGAACCTTCTTCAAGTCAATTAAAGCTCCGTCAAGTAACTGAGCTCCATGAACAGAAGCGGAATTTCCCGTGTCCAGTCATTTCAATTCAAATCCCCAATCCCGGTGCGACATGTCGGTATATGAGCTCCTCTGGTGCCTCGATGAGGCCACTCACAGACGGCAGGGGTAACCGCACATATTCCGCCGTGGTAACCTCAAATTGTATGGCACAAACATGGATGTCTCTATTTTCCAGTGTTTCATCCTCCTGTTTCCATTTTCCTCATTTTCCACTCTGGCATTTTAATCTCCTCGTCATTTACCTTCTACTTCCGCCTAATGCACCACCCTACTTCCCTTTCTCCCATGATCCACTCTCCTCTCAAATCTGATTCATTCTTCCGCAGCTCTGTGCCTTCTTCACATCACTTTCCAATCACTTAGTTTGTCCTTCTTACCCAACCATCTGGCTTCACGTATCACCTTCTAACGTTCCTCCCTCCCGCTTCCCCAACGATTTTATTCCGGCATCTTTCCACTTAATGTCCAGCTCTGTTGACGGGTCGCGGCCCGAACAGTCAACTATTTATTCATTTCCAAAGAATCATTGCTAAATATTTCTATTTTTACCCCGATCCCCAGCCCGACACATTTTTACATAATCTCCGCCTCTGCCAGGATAAGGTCACTTTCAGGTTGGAGGAGGAACACCTTTTATTCCGTCTAAGCAACGACCAATCAGAAGGCGGGAACTTAAATATCTCTAAATTCCATTATTTCCCCATCTGGCTGACGGCCCGCTTCGTTTCCCCACTCTAACCTCTTCTCCTGTACTGCCTCGGTTCACAAGCATGATTCCGGGAATGAAGAGGTTAACATTTGAGGAGAGTTTGGCAACTTTGGGCCTGAAATCACTAGAACTTAAAAGAATGCGTGGCGATCTCAATTGAAACCTGCCGAATGTTGAAAGGAGTAGATAGGCTGGATATGTAGAGGATCTTTCATCCGACGGACGTATCTGGAACAGGAGGGCGAGGGAGGCCAAGTCCGTGGGTATATTTGAGATGGAAGTTAATCCTTCCCTGCTTGGTCAAAACATCAAATCATATGGCCAGAATAGAGGTGTATAGGGTTGAGTGGGATCCGTGATCAGACATGATGGAATGGCGGATAGACTCAATGGGCCGAATGGCCTAAATCTGCTCATATTCTTTTTGGCTGAACCTCAGCTCCGTATTCATTTACATAGATGTTGCCTGACCTACTCTGTGGTCCGGCATTCCTGGTTGTCCTCTTCCCCCTCCACCCAATCCTCTTGTTCTGACATCTTCCCCCATCATTTTTGCAGCCCAAAACTGGGTCGCGGTCTAAAGGGCAAATGTTTATTCATTTCGATAAAAGCTGACTGACGTGCTGAGATCCTCCAGCATTCTGTGTGTGCATCAAATTGATGCAGTCCGTCACAAGGTAAAGCAGCTCTTATCGAAGCTCACGGCAGTATGAAGCAAAGTAATTCAATCACCGCATGCAGGATCGTCCAATCAGTGCAAACGAATGAAATTACAGAGCTTCTGTATTCACTACATCTGATCCAACAATGACAGACCAGAGTTCTTTGACTTCTTCAACATTGAGAGTGTTCAGTTCCCATACTACCTTAGAATTTGCTCAGGCAGCGTAGGAACATATGGCAGGAAGGCAGAGGGCTTCCAGCTCGAGTCGCTGGATGGTAAAGTTGTCATCTGTCTCGCTTCACTCTTAGAGAGCAATGAAATTTTGAATAACCGCACCGAGATCCCGACGCCAAGCGCAGTGCGACACCAACCGCATCTACACCCCATCGCCAGGCACATCCCAGAACTGGATCCAAAATCAGAAATACTCCTGCTACTCGGAAGAGACGTTCTCCTGTGCACAAGGTCAGGCAGCAGGTCAATGGACCACACGACACCTCCTTTGCCCAAAGCCTGGATCTGGGCTGGGTGGTGATAGGAGAGGTGTGCCTTGGCAATGTATACAGACAAATAGTTAACACATTCAAGACCAACATGCTGGAGAGTGACCGCCATTGAATTTTTCAACCCTACAGAAGTTTCATGTGCATGCAGAAAGCACGACAAGGCTTTCACAAGGGTGGTAAAGTAACCGACAAGACTCTGGGATAGTTAGTCTTCGCTCAAACTGAGCATGATAATAAACTTGCTCATCCAGCACAAGACGACATCTTCTTAAAAATAATGGACCCCAGGTGTTCAGAGACGAAACAAACAACTGAGTTGCCCGACTACCTTTCAGAGAACCAGGACAGCGCTTCCCAAGCAACGAAGAACAGTCAGTCAAGCTGTTCAGATCTTTGCAACGAACCCTGAAAAGGATACTTGAGATGCAGCAACAATAGGTAGCATTCATGGAGAAGATCATCGCTAATGGAAAGGCCGAGGTAGCACCGTCACTGAGGAGTGCTGGTACCTCCCAACGTTTGAGGTTTACCACCCACAAAAGCCCAATCAGATCAGGGTGGTCTTTGACTCCAGTTCTCAGTGCGCTGGTACCTCACTTAATGACGTGCTCCTCACAGGCCCCGATCTCAACAATTCCCTTCTTGGGGTCCGGCTGCGCTTCCGGAAGGAGAAGGTCGCAATCCTAGCGGACATCTAGCAGATGTTCCATTGGTTCTTAGTACAGGAAGACCATAGAAATTCCCTCCTTTCATCAGAGAGGGCGCAGAGGAGCACGGCGATGACACCGTTATGTTTGGAGAAATGCACTTCTATGTCGACGACGGCTTGATATCACTACAGAAAGAAGACGAAGCAATCGATCTGCTCCGACATACACAAGCCTCACTCGCTGAGTCAAACCTCCGCACGCACAAGTTCGCATCAAACTGTCAGGCAGTAATGGAGACTTTCCACACGGTGACTGTGCTCCGGCAATCAAAGACCTAGATCTAGATGGAGAAACCATACCCACACAAAGGAGTCTGGGCTTCCTTTGGGAGATTACAACTGATACATTCACGTTCTCCGTGCAGACCGCGATCAAGCCATTCACCCGCCGTGGAGTTCTCTCCACTGTCAATAGTGTTTTCGATAGCTTGGGTCTACTGGCGCCAGTTACGATCCAAGGAAGAGCCCTTCTCAGGGAACTTAACTCTGAGCTCTCCGACTAGGATACTCCCCTACCCGTGGACAAGCAAATGGGAGGCTTGGAGAGATTCACTTCGAGATCTAAAACAGCTTCATTTCCGACGTTGGTACACTGCGGACGAATTGGCCCAGACAAATGACGTAATCCTTAAAGGAACTCAAAGAGCAGCCATTGCAAATGGGTTTTCGGCCCTCCAAGCTAATAAACCAATACCAAAGGACAGCCCTTTGAGGAAACTCAACCCGATCCTGAAGTACGATCTTATTTGCAATGGAGGCAGTTTAATACACTCTCGCATTTCAGCTGAAGAAAAGAGCCCAGTAATCCTGCCCAAAGACAGTCACTTGTCCTTACTGCTTACGCGCCATCACCATGAACAGGTAAGGCATCAAGGCCGTCACCTGACGGAAGGAGCAATCCGGGCAGCGGGACTGTGGAACTTGGGAGGGAAAACAGTGATCAATTCGGTACTCCACAAATGTGTAACCTGCAGGAAACTGCGAGGGAAGATGTAAGTTCAACGTAAGGCGGACCTCCCACCAGAACGCCTTGAAGCCTGCCCTCCTTTTACGCATGTGTGACTCGATGTATTTGGTCCCTGGACTATCACCAGTAGACGCAGTAGAGGAGGACAAGCAGAGAGCAAACGGTGGGCCATCATATTCAGCTGCACTAGTTCGAGAGCGGTACACATTGAAGGCATTGAATCTTTCGATACATCCAGCTGCATTAATGCTCTCAGGCGCTTCTTTGCACTAAGAGGCCCTGCAAAAAGTTAAGGTCTGATTGCGACACGAACTTTGTTGGAGTGTCCAAGGAGCTCAGGATGGACAAAACGGTGCAAAGGTACCTCAGTCAGCAGGGATGCAACTGAGAGTTCAACACACCATACGCCTCTCACATGGGAGGCGCATGGGAGCGGATGATTGGTATCGCCAGAACGATCCTTGATTCAATGTTTCTGCAGCAACGCACCCGACTGACCCATGAAGTACTATGCACACTAATGGCAGAGATCACAGCGATTATAAATGCACGATCACTCCTAGCTGTCTCTTCTGACCCGGAAAACCCCTTCATACTCTCGCCATCAATGCCCCTTACGCAGAAGACAGGAGCTCCTCCTCCACCTGGGGTCTTCTACGATAAGGATTGTACACAAAACAATGGAGGCAGGTTCAGGCGCTCGCAAATCAGTTCTGGTCTCGTTGGAAATATCAATATCTGCCTTTGTTGCAACACACAGGAATCTTCAAGTTGGAGATTTAGTCCTGCTCATGGACAAGTAGACCGCCCGTAACTGCTTGCCAACGGCCAGAATCACCACCACTTTCCCTAATAGGGATGAACATGTCAGGAAGGTTGATTTGAAAACTTCCGACCAAGTTGATGTGAAAACATACCAAAGGCCAGTTGCAGAAGTCATTCTACTTCTACCTAAGAACTGATTTAGAGATTGAAGTTTGTATTTTGTTCGTAGTGACCTTACAAAGGTCAGGCGGGGAGTGTGTCGCCCTTAAGGCATTCGTTTAGTTTATTATATTTTCGCTTTAGTAATTCGTTTGTAATCGTTTTCCAGTTAAAGTTATGGTTGTTGTAAGTAAATTCGTTGTCTGTGATATATCGCGGCGTGTGATGATGTCACACCCGATTTTTTGGCGTCTTGAGTGAAAATACCCGTTTGGAGAAACGGGAAGGAGGGGGCTTCTGTCTGCAGGATCAGTGCGGGAAAAGTTTTCATTCTACTCACTAGAAACATCATAGAAGCAATGCCGTAATTTCATAAGATAATCGATATTTTGAAGTAAAAAATGTTAGCACTGATTCTGTTAAAAGTAATGTCGGTTGATAAAGTGTATGTTCTTTGTTATTTAAAGGGTTGTGGATAGTTTGTGCTGAAGTGTATTTCAAGCCAGTCGATGGCGCAGGTAGATTCTGACTGTGTGTTGGACTTTAATGTAATATAGTTTGCAGTTTTACTTTTTACAAGTATTTATGATGTAACTGCTATGCCAAGAAGGAAACAAATTCTGTATATATTTTGTATTGTTTTATCAACAGTTTTCACCATACGTTAATGTGGAAGAGTGAACAGTAAACGGTTAATCTTACTGGGATCGCGCCTCATTTGACTTCGGTTTATACTTGGTGTTTAGTTCAGAGTTTTTACCCCTGTGAGAGAACACTACACTCTTGATATATATTTTGTGCTGCGTGTTGTCACCGATTGTATATTTGCAAGAGTGCCCATTGTGCGAACAGCCGTGTTGCCATTTGGAACTGTGCTGCACGCTGTGCAATCTGAGCTCCTGCATACATATGATTCGTTACGCCACGATTCAAAGAGAACGGAACAGTTGTAGGAGATGGTGACATGTCGCCTCACACGAAATTAGATGCACTCAGCGCCCATATCTCAATGCATTTTGACCCATAGCCACAAGTCTACCCAGAATCATGAGGGATTAACAGTGAATGCCAGCAAAGCTTTCACTCCACTGAAAAAAGAACAACAATACTGTTATTTCCTCCAATGCATTAAAAAAAATCTTGAATGTAAAATAAAGGAACTGCATCCCAGTTTTAGCACTGCATGAGCACATGTGGTGTGTTACCCACGTAATATGTGCATGAGAATATTGTAAGCAATGTCTACTCATATCAACTACAATGCCACTTTTGGCCAATCTCATTTGCTGTACATAAAGGCACTGTGGACTGTCCATATCACTTTGCTGGAAATAGGAATTTCTATCATGTTGAACTTCCATTGAATAACTTTCTCGTTTCACATGCTGTTGTTTCTAAATTCTGTTGCACAGTAATGCAACGATTAGCACTAATTAATATAAATAACTATACATCATGTGCAACACACGCACATCAGTCTTTTTGTTCCGTATAAATATATGTCTATATTCTTGTTCTTAACACTCATAAATATTGTATATGCAGATTTATGTCAGTCTCATAGTTAGTGCACAAGACAGTGACCAATTATTAAGAAAACTGCAGACATATAATGTGAATTCACATATATATCATTATTATTTTGCTAATCCTACATTTGATTTTTTTCCTATCAATAACTACGATGTCATGAATAATTTGTTTCATTTTTTGGATTCTAGTAATTTGTCATTGATGCATAATTTATTAAATAAAACTTCCTGAATACAATTATGTTCTCTGTGCATCCAATGAGATAATTTACTGAAAAGCACAAGTGTGCTTCAATGCAACCGATCATTGTTATTAACAACGTTCCTTCGCTTTGCAAACTGTAAGGGAAGATTTTATTTTACCAAGTAATGAAAAACCAAGTGGCGAATAATTATTTAGAACGTGTAACTGAAAAATCTTCAGTGGAAAATATTGTATAATCTACCTTTCTCAACATTTCAATGCAGATTTGAAACTCACCCATTTCCTTTAGTTGGTTACTAGTTCCTGGATTTATGTCAGCATTTCAGTTTGCCATTAGATACATTCCTCCTTACTGAATTATTGTTCAATTATGTACATCACCATGCTGACGAAGCAGGTTTGCCTGATAGATCTATCACTAAGCCAAATACGATCACTAGTCAAGGGCTGCATCGCTGTGATGCATCTGCGTCTCCTAACCAGAAAATAGTGTAATTTTCATACCACAGTGTCAAGATCTATCCTGTAGACTTTGTCTCATTCATGGATTCACAATGTAAGGCAGTCATTTCAAATAATGATACTTGAATGAAATGAGAAGTCAGTACATTATCTTTGCATGCATATTGAGGGTATTAACGAACACATTTGTCAAACGACGTTAATAGAAATCAGAGAATCATCAGCGAGCATGATAGTGTTACCCAAAAAGATGAGGGTGATACATGTCAGTTTTACATTCCTTTCATTCAATCACAATGATGGGAAACTGAAGGACGACAACGATGTGAAATGTAAGATGCGATCGGCACCTTACCTTAACCCTTTTGTCCCAGGGAATTTTAATAGTAAGATATTGTTATTGATTAACTGGCACTGACCCGTGGAAAGACATTTCCACTTGACACATACTTGAATGAAAGAAGCACTCTGCAAATGACCTTGTCTAAGAGCAAGGCAGTATTCATAGAGGTATCAATAATTACATACATGAAGAGTGTGCTAATCATTTGCATTGAGAAGTTTGTAACATCTAATTCAGCATAACTTCCAGCGTTCAAAATCAGGGGTAATCAAGCTAGAGAATTTCTAAAAATCATAATAGCTCAAAAGATATTTTGTTTTCGATATTTTAAAACAAGACATGATCAACAAATTACTGTGGTATTCTCTATTTATTCGACCATAAATCCGAGCTGTTAATCTTAACACAGTATATTCAGTAAGGATACAGTGAAGTAACTGCAAACAAAACAGATTTCCTCTCTTAATATTTATTGAAGAAGACAAATTAAGTGTGTAGTTTTCAAGGTAGATTATTTTTCTGGAATCCATTTATTAAAATAATATCAAATGAATTATCTTATTTTGCATGTAGCATCTCTTCCTGAGGTTTAGTAAATGGTGCTCAAGTGTATGTGGGAATTAAAATTCCATACAGATGCAGCATGACAAAAGTACAATCCCTTCACTGCCAACTGAACACAATAACTCTTTTTATATTTGTTTGGTACAGGTGGCAGGTTTTGGAGAGAACATATTTCTAGATACACAGATATCTGATACACTGTTTCTTATTGATGTTTAGGTGGATGAAATGTTTCTGTATATTCCTTGCAGTTATCAAAGCCCTTTAGTGTTCATTCCTTCCTCTCCCTCTTTGAGTTGCTTGCCCTCTTTCTCCAAGCCCTGACCTCATTCTTAATCACAAAAGAAGAATGATTCCGAATCCCCTTCATATCTGTGATGAACTGGTTTCTGCAGAACCAAAAGACAAAACACAGGCACACCAATCTCGGTGCACTAGCCCAAGTCGAGGAAATCAAGAAACAAACAAACCCCTGAGACATCCTATTCACAGCAAGCAGAAAACAATCAACAGCTTCGAGACTCCTCAGGACCCACTTTCCTTTTCAAAATTGGACAGTTATTTCAGAATATCCCGACGTGCAATGGGAATAAAATCTTTCATTCCTTTAGACATCGATACAAAGGTTCAATCCTTTCGTCATTGTGATAAGTGTCTATGCAGTGCGGTGATGCAGTCCTATTTATCCCAAGACACTTGCACTGATAACACTACACCTTCTAGCACAGCAGGCTATCTTGAAATACTCATAAATTTTTTGAGGAATCCAGCTTAGTTGAGAATACGCTGAGAGATTTGATTTTTTTTCTAATTACTGAACTGGAAATCCACAAAAGTTTGGTTGTGTCTAATGTTTTCTCTTAGGCAGTGTACAGGGAATGATGTGCCAAACCACGAAGCTTTTGTCTTCCGCAGGCACCAGTTTCTCACAGATATGGGGGGGGGGTGGGGGCTTGGATTAGCAGGTATTCTTTCTGTATGCCGAATGAGCAGAGAGCATAGAGAAAAGAACAAGCTGTTTGATGAGAGAGGAAGCTGCAGGAGACAGTGCGGGAAGTCCCTTTGAAGAAGGGCTCTTATACGCAAAATATTCAGGAGCAATTCTCTGAAAATCAGTTAAAGAACCATCTGCCAGTCATTGGTGGCTCAGTAAAGATGCTCTCACTCAAATCTGTCACATTCTGCAGTCTTAATTAGAAGCTCAAACCAGAAGAGGCATTGCACTGGCTGTCACCTGCGTAGCTGTGAGTTTCCAATGCCAGAGAAGCAAGAATGAAAACTATGAATAGCTTTGTGCAAGCTTCTTCACTATGCAGCGTGATCAGTCCACAACTCTGCAGATGTCAGATTTAAGTTCTAGATGCCAATCGGGCATCCAGAAACCCCTTGTGTAATGGGATCCGTCTATGGCATATGAAAGGCTGGGAAACCCTGATATTCGTGTAACTTGACCAAGAGGAATAAACTCTCTCTTGGTGACCAGACAGTTCACGACCAATCAGTGAATTGACACAACTACATAATGGTGCCTGGAGCTTTTGAGATAGCTAGTGGCTGTACATAATGTTCAGATGCAGTCTGCAGCTGCACCACAAGAACTAACCAAAAATCAGTTATGGGAGTTCAAGTGTTACTGCCTACAACATAGTCTGCAACACAGGGATTGCTGCCCACACAAATACCACATTGCTACCAGACAAAACTGTAAACGAGCAAGCAACTGTTGAGTTGCAACAAAGATTCTACTGCCCACACCAGCCAGAAGAAGCTCTCCAATACACAGCAGTAGCTGTTGAAGGGGAACACGAGGGGAAACTTTTTATCACTCAGAAAGTTCTTTGAGTGGGAAAGGAGCTGCCAGCTCAAGGGGTACATGAAAGCTCAATTTGAATATTTAAGAGAAGTTTGGATGGGTTCATGGATGGTAGAGGTATGGAGGGCTATGGTCCTGGTGCAGGTCGATGGGAGTAGGAAGTTTAAATTGTGTGGTCCCCCCTCGATGGGCTGAATGGTCTGTTTCTGTGCTGTACTTTTTGATAATTCTATGTCCCGAATTCTGCTGTGTGTCTCACAGTCTTCCCTTTCCAGGGGTTCTGCATTTGTTAACCAGTTCCGTGTCAAGCAGCTAGACGCTAAGAGAAAGTTGTGGTGAGGGTTGTAGTTCAGAAGCAGAAGGGGAACAAGAAGAAAGAGAAAAAGAAGCAGCATGCTTGGCCAGGTTGAGTGCTCATCCATTTCAGTACCAATTCGTTCAAAAGCAGTAGTAAAACACATCCTCATTCACTATTCTACAAAAACGTGTTTAGCTGCAACATGAAATACAAACCAATACAAACTAAATATTCCAAACCGGTTTTATCAATCCAATCTTGGCAAGTGGAATAAGAACACTTTTTTACCCTTATTGTCTTTACCTATGTGGATGGCGACAGAATCGCTCCAGTGGTCAGCTGGAGCAGACAGAGGCTAACAGCACAAGTCCGTCACCATAAAAATCTAACTTACTTATCCAAAGATAGGTAAGAAGGTAGAAAACAAAATTTCCTTGACAGAAGTCGTCTTAAGTAAATAATACTGACGCACATAAGTGGAGACGAAATAGAGTTTGTGAGGAAGGAAATACAGTTGTCTGCTGATGGAGACACCTCCCTCTTCCTTATTAGGAAGAGAGAAAACCTGCGATATGTCGAAGTCTGGCTGAAACTTGAAGTCTTTGGGGTAACTGCAAGTCTGTGTCTTTGCTATTGTTTTGCTCACACTTGACTGCTTGGTGGCGGCGCAAATTATTTTTTTTGTCGTTGGGGGAGGGGGGATTATTGCTTGCAACTGCTTATGCACGGGAGGGGGACTTTGGTCTTCTCGTGTTTAACTGTCGTTTATTCTCTGGGGCACTTTTTTGTTTTGGTGGATTTTTCCTAACAAAGCATTTCAGGATGTATATTGCATGCATTCCTCTGACATTAAATTAGACCTTTGAAACTTTGATGGAATTATTGAAGAAAGTTGGGAGCAGATTCATGCAGAGCAAAATCAACGGTAGTACTGGCTGGGCTGAATGTAAGGAACTTTAGTGAAGGAGACTGCAAATGGCTTTGGTGTGCAATTGTCGGTCTATAAGGCTGTCTCTGAGCTGTACCCTCCCTTCAAGATTGGCATCATTTCTGATGAGAAGGGCCCCTGATTATCCTGTGAGGCTTGGATATTCCTTCTTATAATGACAAGACAACTGGCAGAATGAAAATGGTGGGATAATGAATGCAGTCTTTACTGCACAATGCCACTGCTGCTCCCTCCACATGACAGTCCAGCTACCCTAGCCCTGTGAACGAGATGAGATTGTTATTTTGCTACAACATCCTGTCATTGCTTTCGAACATTATTATTCTCACCATGTTGGCCACATCCTGAGTTTAGACAGTGAAAATCTGAGCTTTCACATCACACACATACACTTGGTTGGCGTTTGCCTCTGCTGCATCAGGATTTGAGATATGAGTTGCAAGGCACTGGGTCATCAACCCAAAATGAAATTATTCAGCACTTCTGTGAATCAGTGGATGGGCTCCAATCTCTTTGCAAGGTTAATGTGCATTCCTCTATGCTCTTTGACATTGCTCACATGTTTTCTGGAATCAGGAAAATCACTCGTCTAACATTCTTAACAGTGAAAGTCATTACTTAAATCCACTTTTCTCGAAACTTTCTGTGACCTACTGAATGAATCGTACATCCGCAGCCCAAGGTGCAGGCCGCTTGCCCAGAGTTACTCCACATGCAAAGGTACACCGCTGACCCCATTTCTAAACAATGCACTCGATTTTATTACTGACTGAGTGAGTCGGTGCCATCATTTAAATTCCTTTCCATCACCACTTTACTAGAGTGTGATTCTTGGACAGCTGAAATGGACTAACTGAAAGAAGAGATAGTGAGAGATTTGAAAGTGGGAGGGGAGGAGACATCCGACATTATAGGAGAAGACAGGATGGGGAGGGGATAAAGCTCAGAGCTGGAAAGTTGATTGGCAAAAGGGATACCAGGCTGTAAAAGGGAGAGGATCAGGAGATGAGAGGCTGGAAAAAAAGAAAGGGGCAGTGGAGCCCTGGAGAGAGATGGAGAGCAGGCAAGGAGTATTGTTTGAGGGACAGAGAGAGAGAAATGAGATAGTGAAAGAAAAAAAGGGGAAATAAATAAATGAATAAACAAACAAATAAATGAATAAATAGATAGACAGATAAATAGAGAGATAGATAGATAGATAGATACATAGATAGATAGATAGATAGATAGATAGATAGATAGATAGATAGATAGATAGATAGATAGATAGATAGAGAGAGAGATAGATAATTAAGCGGATAGATAGATAAACGAATGAATGAATAAGGGATGGAGTAAGAAGGGGAGGAGGGGCATTAACGATGTTAGAGAAATCAATCTTCATGCCATCAAGTTGGAGGCTACCCTGATGGGATATAAGGTGTTATTCCTCCAACCTGAGTGTTGTCTCATCTTGACAGTAGACGATGCGTGGATAGACATATCAGAATGGGAATGGGACGTGGAATTAAAAGCTATGGCCACTGGGAGATCCTGCTTCCTCTGGCGGACAGAGCGTCGGCGTTCAGTGAAACGGTCTCCCAGTCTGCGTCGGTTCTCGGCAATATATAGAAGGCCGCACTGGGAGCACCCCACCACCAAGTACATCTTTCCGCAACCCCCCCCACCAAGTTTCTGTTTTCCGCAGAGATCCCTCCCCATGCGATTCCCTTGTCCATTCATACACCCTATCAATTCCCACAGATCTCCCTCCCTGCACTTATCATTGTAAGCGGAACAAGTGCTACACCTGCTCTTATACCTCCTCCATCGCAATCATTCATGGCCGCAGACAGTCCTTCCAGGTGAGGCGAAAATTCATCTGTGAGTCGACCTGTGTGGCAAAATGCGTCCGGTGCTCCCGATGCGGCCGCTGCCTGTTCTCGTGCTTTTCCTTGTGTCTCTTCCTGTCCTTTGCCTCGCACAGCCGAGGAGTATCTCGCCCAGCTCGGTGCTGGAGGTCCCTCGTCCTGTGTTGGAGTCCCTTGTCCCGTCCATGTGCCTCTTCCTGTCCTTATACATCGCGCAACCCAGGGCAACATGCCCCAGCCCGGTGCTGGAGTTCCTCCGCCCAGTCCTGGAGTCTCACGTCCAGTCCGTTAACCACGCCACGACCTGAGGCCGCGTCTTGTCCTCGCCTAGATCCGGGGCCCAAGCCCGAGTCAAGACCCAGGATTCGGGTGCAAGTCCAGTCTCGGGCTCGGAGCCCTAGCCCAGGCTACAAGTTCCAAGTTCCACGTCCGGGTCCCTTGTTCCTAGTCCAAGTCCTAGAGCAGGCCCGAAATCCTAGTCTCGTCCCGGGCCTGTGTTAATATCCAGCGTCATGTATTCCTGTCTTCCCTTGCTTTCTTGACACACCTAGCTCTGTTCCTAGTCCCTCAGTGGCTGTGCCATTCATTTAGGTCCGCCACCAACGCCCCCCCCCCTATACCAAGTGATTAAGATTCGAAGCAACCTATCAGAACTACTAACTAAAAGGTAATGTAGTGGGTATCCATTAGAAGCACAAAGTTATTAAAAGTACAAAATACAATTTTTGATACTGAGTAATGTTATAAAAATGAACATTACCCCTTAAATGTGCCTATGTTTAATTTTATAATTCTGTCTAATGGCATTTATTGGAGCATTGGTTAATTGGAGCAGCCGCTTTTTTTGGACAATAAATGAAAAAAAAAAATCAAAAATAAATGAATTTCTCTGTTTATTTGGGAAAATATGCCACTTATTTGGGCAGGAATCTGTTGCCAAACAGGTCCTAACTAGCGTCAGTCACATGCAAGTATGCGGCCAATATACACTACGCCGTAATTAAAGCAACCATTTTAAGTGGCTTCACTTGTGTGTTCGTATTCAAAAAGCAGTGATTATTGTCTTTGATCGTAGGCAAATGATAAACAGTAAGACAATTTGGAACCGTTTTGCTCACTGCGGTTTCAAGCATTCAGGCTTGCGGATGCCAGAGACGGCTGGGGAGAAGTTAAGCGATTTCAAATCTTCATCTAGTTCGGTACTATGATTAGTTTAAAAGTATCAGCAATCATCTGGAATGTTACAATTAAAATAAGGATTTGGAGGTTCCAATCATCGATAGCACTGTTTGAAAGCTGTCCACAATCTGCACTTGGTGTCTCTGATGATTTTCCTTATTTACAGTCAATCAAAAGAACACGTCAGTGTACACTTAGTGATCTCCACCATAATAATTAGGAACTAATACAGTTTTATATACCGTAGTGATTTTTGTTGTGTTCTAATTTATTCAGTATTTCCTCTAAATACATAGTTTGTTACTTATTCAAAAGGTAGTTTGTCTATTTCCATGAAGCTTTGGCTCATTAGTGCAGCCGTTTAATCGGGCCAAAATGTACAATTCCCAGTGTGCCCCAATTAACTGGAACGCACTATACTTGAAACTTGGGCAGATTCATTTACGATTTCACACAGAAACTTTATAATAAACAGCACACTCGTCAATTAAACAAAAATTAGAAATTCATTGGACATAACTCAAGTGTGCTTTCACCATATTACATATAATGACTAATTGAGCCATACCTCGGCGTGTTGAACATTTTACTTACATACATTTGTGATAAACATTTTGAAAGTCATCTATAAGATGTGTAAAATGTTCATGGAGATGAGCTTGCTGTTGATTTTATCTTGTTGCACCAATGTTTTTATATTGACAGAAGAGAAGATGTTTGAAGGTTTTCTTGAAGGTAGCATTGCATAGTGCATAGCAGGCTGGGTTGAGAGTACTGTTGATGTAACAGAGCCAGTATCCAATAGTCCATAAAGTGTTAGGAACGCAGACTGAACATAACGTGTTAATGAGACTGTATGGGGTCCAGGTAATGATACATGCCAGCAGAATAGCCAAGATGGTCCTGGTCACCTTATTCTCCCGGGTTACAGCTCCCTTCTTTTTCTCAACAGGGGTCTTTGTCATTTTAATGATGATGTGGGCTGCGGTAAGCTCTCTGGCTTTACCATTCTTGGTGCTGTTTTCTGACACCATTTCAACTGTGGTAGCACAGTAGTCACTCTTTTGGGATTTCGTGATGACCTTTATGCTGGAGCTGCCGTTGCTAAAATGTCTTTGTGTGGTGGAGACATTTGTGCTCTCATCCATCTTTCCTTCCTCCTTCTGGATGGAAGGGACGACACTGAGGGAAGTCGAGGGATTTGAGACCACCTTTTCCTCTACTTGGCCGCAATGATCCGTCATTACTTCACCAGCTGCCTTGCCATTTTGTACTTTGACATTCTGCAACCCTTCAGGTGCACTTGAAATGTTGTTATTCGGTTTCATTGTTTTGCCTCGCACTGGACTGGGAGAAATGGTGCCTTTGTTGGACTCTGTCTCCTTCTTATCCTTCTTGATCCGACTCTTGCTAGCACGGGATATGTGCACATACAAAATAGTCATGGTAATAACCGGTAGATAGAAGGATGCTATTCCAGTGCCAAAAGTGGCAACTGGATTTGAGAAGAATTGTACATGACACTCACCCTCTTCAACTGTCCGCCCACCTACAATGAACTGCCAGAAGAGAATGGCAGGGCCCCACAGGATAAATGACAGCACCCAAGCAGCTGCAATCATCATCCATGCCATCTTGGTGGTTCTCTTCACAGGGTAGCTGAGAGGCTTTGTCACACAGAAGTATCGGTCAAAGCTGATGATAAGAAGGTTCATGACAGATGCATAACTAACAACATAATCTAGAGCCAGCCATAAATCACACACCACTGGGCCCATAGGCCAGTAGCCAAAGAAGATGTAAATGGTGTAAAGGTTCATGGAGAACACACCAACAATCAAATCAGCAGAGGCTAAGCTGAAAATAAAATAGTTGTTAATTGTTTGTAGTTGTCTATTCACTTTGATAGAAAGCATAACCAGAATGTTTCCGATAATGGTCACCAGACTCAAAGATAATGTTACAATCACAATGAAGATTACTTCAACTGTTTTGTAAGCGCTCCCTCTTTCAATGTATGTTCGGTTGCTGAGAGATGAATTTGTCTGCGTTAAATTAGACATCCTTTCCCTCTGAGTTAGCATTGAAGCGGCCTAAACGTAGAAAATAGTAGAAAAAGGAGAAATATTAGCAAACAAGCAATAAAGGATTTCTAATTGAAGTCTCACCAGCAAGAACACAGAAGACCATTTGCTGAAAAAAAACTTCAAGATTATTGCTGAGGGACTTACTTATAAACAGGAATCACAGAGATCATTTTTGTACGTACAATTAATTATGAATTAATAGTTAATTGCTAGTACCTAAACGAATGAAGATGATGCCCGACATTGTAAAAATGTTTTCATTAGATTGGTCCACCTTTATGCACTTAAAATGATGGAAAACCTCTGATCCCATTGTTCCCTTATGTGCACGTACCTTCAAAGCAAAAACTATATGAATAATAGAAATCCCAGAAAGGACGCAAGAAAAACAGATGCACAGGATCATCCATCTCCTATAGCGTGAACAGCCATCCAGTTTCATAAACTTGCAGTCAAAAGTTGCAATGAAGCAAAGTACCGGAAGGAGAGAAGAATCTGGGATTGAGTTACGTCAGATCAACAGCATGTGTTTCAAAACATAATGCTAAGGAACCATGTTATTGGTGGTTTAACATTGTTGATTTCCCCTAGTTATGAAACCCATGAGAAAGCTAAAAAAACGGTGGTCTAATTTTCTTGAAACTAATAGTCTAAGAGGGGAAGTTATGACTTGTAGAAAAATGATAGTTGATACCTGAAGCTAAGGGGCACCAATATCCTTGTGGGCAGGTTTGCTGGAGATGTGGAGGATAGTTTAAACTAATTAGGCAGGGAGGATGGGACCTGGAATTTTAGGTCTGAAGACGGGGCAGTTGGTAAACAAGTAAATGCAGTGTGTAGTGAGACTGTGAGGAAGGACAGGCAGGTGATAGGGCAAAGTTGCAGTCACTGGGATGAATTGAAGTCTAACATGGTGGCAAAGTCGAAGAGGTTAAAGAATGTATGTCTGAAGGTGTCATAATTGAAAGCTCACTGTACAGTATGTGGAATGAGGTTGAGGTTAGAGTTTGCAGATATGATATCACTGAATCGTTGCTGAAAGAAAATCATAGTTGGGAGATTAACTTCAAAAGACAGATTGTATAGAAAGGACAGGCAGGTTGGTAAAGGGGATGGAATGGCTTTGTTAGTAAAGAATTGAATCAGATCCTTAGAAATAGGAAAACATTGAATTAAAAGATGGAGAATTCTTGTGAGTAATGGAGAAACTGCAAGGGTAAAAAAAGACCCTGATGGGGGTTATATCCAGGCCTTCCAACAGTGGCCTAAAGGTGGGGTACAACTTACAACAGGAGACAGAAGAGGCGTGTAAATTTGGAAATATTACAATAGTCGTGGGGTTTTTCAATATTCAGGTTGATTGAGAAATTCAGGTTGGTGCCGAAGCCCAAGAGATGAAATTTGTAGGAAGCGTACACGTTGGGTTTCTGAAAAACCGCTTGTGGTTGAGGCCACCAGGCGAAAGGCAATTTTGGATTGAGTGCAGTGTTATGAACCAGATTTCATTGGAGTGATTAAGGTAAAGGAACCCTTACGAGTCAGGCATCATAATATGATAAATTCACTCTGGAGTTTGGGAGGGAGAAAATAAAGTCAGATATATTAGTAATTTAGTGGAAAAAAAAGGAACACTGTAACAGAAGCATGAGAGAGGAGCTGACCAAATTTAATTGGAAGGGGCTGTTTCAGGGATTACAGCAGAACAGCAATGGTTGGTGTATCTGAGAGCAATTCAGAAGGCGCCGGATAGATACATCCTCAAGTATTCTAAAGGGAGTATTAGGTAACAGTGGCTGACAACCGAAGTCAAAAACAGCGTAGAGGGAAAAAAAGAGAACAAATAATACAGTAAAAATTGTGGGAAGTTAGAGGATTGTGATGTATTTAAAAAGCTAACAATAATTTGTAAAGAGAGATCTGAACGTAAGAGTCAATAATATGATGATACCAAAACAATTATTTCAAAAATATAAAAAGTAAAGGAGAGACGAGAGTGGATATCAGACCACTGGAAAATGATGCAGGCGAAATAGTAATGGGGGAACAGACATGGCAGACAAACTTAATACATATTTTCTGCATGTCCTCACTGTGAAAGACACTAGGAGTTTGTCAAAAATCCAAAAGTATCGGAGGCAGAATTAAGTGCTGTTGCTATTACTAAGAAGAAGGTGCTTTGGAGGTTGAAAGTTTGAATGCTAGGTAAGTCACCTGGACCAGATGTACTACACTCTCGGGTTCTAAAAGAGGTAGCGGCGGATGTCGTTGAGACATTAGTCAAGATCTTTCAAGAATTATTAGGTTCTAGAATTGCTCTGGAGTATTGGAAAAAAGCAAATATCTCTCCACACTTTAAGGGAGCGAGGCAAATGAAATAGAATTATTAGCCAGTCATCCTGACTTCAGTAGTTGGAGGTATTGGGGTCATTATTAAGAATGATGTTTTGGTGTAGTTGGAGGCACATGGTAAAGCAGGCAAAGTCAGAATGGTTTCCTTCAGGGGAAATCATGCCTAACAAATCTGTTGGAATTCGTTGAGGAAAGAACAAGCAGGATAGACAACAGAAAATCTGTGGATGTTGATTAATAGGAGTTTCAGATGGGCTTTGACAAGGTGCCGCACATGAGTCTGCTTAGCAAATTAAGAGCCCATGGCATTACAGGAAATATACTAGTATAGATAGAAGGTTGGTTAACTGGCAGAAGAGAAGGATTGAGAATAAGAGGTCTTTTCTGTTTTTTCTGCAGTCTATAGGTAGTGTTCCACTTGGGTCTTTGTCGGAGCCGGTTCTTTTCACGTTATCTGTCAATGATTTGGGTGACTGAATTGATGGCTTTACGACAAGTTTCAGTATTACACAAAAATATAAGAGTAAGGATGTAATCCTGGGGCATTATAACCATTGGTCATACCACACTTGGAGCACTGTGAGCAGATTTGGGCCCCTTATCTAAGAAAAGATATGTTGGCATTGGAGAGGGTCTATATAGATCCATGGGAAAAAAGTGTTTATCAATGAGGAGAATGTGATGGTGCTGGGCCTGTACTCTCTTGAGTTTAGAAGAATGAAGGCGGATCTCATTGAAACCTATCGAATATTGAACTGCCTAGATAGAGAGGATTTGGAGAGGATGTTTCTGATACTGGGGGAGACTAATTTTTTTAATTAGTTTCCGGTATGCTCAGTTATTTGCAGCTTGAAAACATTTCTTCTCAATTTTCGTTACAGCTCTGACAGATTTGTGATATTTATACAATTATTTTACATCAGCAAAATCACAAAATGCTGGATGAACTCAGCAGAGATTTGCTAGACCATTGTGTGTGTTGCTTTGGATTTCCAACAGCTGCAGATGTTCTCGTCTTTTTTTCTACATCAGCAACGTGTTCATTTGTTCGTTGCTATCTCTGTTCGTATCTATGTTTCGTTTGTGTGTGTGTGTGTGTGTGTGTGTATGTGTGTGTGTGTGTGTGTGTGTGTGTGTGTGTGTATGTGTGTGTGTGTGTGTGTGTGTGTGTGTGTGTGTGTGTGTGTGTTTGTATCTGGTCAGGAAGATGTTGAAGCATTGAAGGGCAATTCAAAATTGGAAACCGCAGGGGCAGAAGTTCGGTGTCGGTCGGGCGGTGTCGGTGCACCTCGTTTACAGATGTACAATTAATCAGCAAATCCCTGAAATCTGTAAATGTTACTGCTCCGAGATGAAGTCAGTCTTTGTCATTAGAGCTCCCGCATTATTTCCTGCAGATGAATCACTGTTTAGATAACGCCGAAGAATTGTTGGTGTAGTTGTCTTCAGTCGGCCGAATACTTGCATCAGAGACAATGAATTTAAATTAAAGTGTTTGTTCAAGTAGCTGTAATGAAGAAAGTTAGTCAGCGGTGCAACCGTATCTCAGGAGACCGATACTTTGTATAAATCAGCGCCGTTTTGACGAAATCTGCTCAAAGTGTCTGCCGAGCTGTGGATTCGGGAGTAACAGAATTCATACATTCTCACTGAAATGGATTGTTCTCTCATCTGGCAGATAGAGGAAGTCTACTGTCCTTTTATTTCAGCCTTTGGAATTCCCGGTAGGCCACAGTGTCACCTGCCGTTGGTGAGAATTGAAGTTTAATTATAATATTGTGATCGCTTCTGTCGCTGGTTTCCACTGTCACCTGTCCAGTCCGGTGTTCTGCATTTCAGGAATGGAATGGAAACACCGGGAATGTGTATTCTGGGATACGGATCGAAAACAAACTGCTGCAGGAATTTAGCGAATCGGCCAACATCTGTGGAATTGAACAGGTTGCACAGCGTTCTTCCAGCTGTTGGTGTTCAATAATTTGATGTTCGTGTTTCTGTGCTTTGGTCTTGTAGCAGATGCCCTGTATTTGAAAATACTGGATTTGCACAGCCCGCTGAGACTAAACGAATTGATTGTCTACAGTTGTACTTGTACGGTTGTCTGAGTTACGTGCAACAATAAAACTATCTTTTGGTAGTAACAATTTAGCCAATGTGAGGAATAATTTTCTCAACTTGCTTTTCCCTGTCTCTCATCCAGCGAACTTGTGATCCTGTGCCGGGGAAAGTGCGGTCTCTCCAAATGTGTCACTCGCTACCTGGTGGGAATGGCAGTGGCCGATCTCCTGGTCGTTATCTCGGATCCGCTGCTGGGGTGGACTGCATCGTTTTATTTTCCCCGATCATTCATTTTCATCACTCCTGTGTGCAGTCTCGGTGGATGGCTTGTATTTGCGAGCACTGCGACCTCTGCCTGGCTGACTGTCGCTTTCATTGTCGATCGATTTGTGACTATTTGCTACGAGAAGCTGAAAGCAAAATATTGCACCGAGAGAACGGCGGCTGTGGTTATCGCGACAGTGAGTGTGCTGGCCAGTTTGGGGAGTGTCCCGTGGGGCTTTATATCCGAGTCTATGGTACCAATTGATAGTGTTCCCTGGTATTGTGCTCTTACATCTAGTTTCGAAAAGTATCCCGCATGGGCTGCATTTAAATTGTTTTACAACATTTTAACCCCTTGTGCCCCATTCTTTCTGATTTTGCTGTTCAATATACTGACTGTTAGGCGGATTCTCGCGGCCAGTCGAACACGTAAGGGGCTCCGGGGACAAAAGAGTGGAGAGACTGATACGGACAGGGAGACAGCGAACCGTCATAAATCTGTCATTTTGCTATTCAGCATATCCGGTAGTTTCACATTGTTGTGGGTAACAGAAGTGGCATTTTATATCTATCAAAGAATTTCAATGAGTTTTGTTTATTTTGTCCCGGACCCCTGTTACATCGCAGAAGATATTTCAGCGATGCTGCAGGTTCTCAGTTCCTGCACCAAAACTTGTATTTACGGACTGACTCAGAGCAAATTCAGAGAGGAACTGAAGAATGTGGTGAAATACCAGTTGAATCGGATTTTTATGAAGAGAGAAGACAAACAATGTGATGAACAGTGATACAAATCAAATATGAGAAAATCTCTTAGATCCTCGAAATCCATAAACAACATGCACAAACTCAGAGTCCTGATGAATGGTGTACGCCTCTGTTTATTCTTTCCCGTAGAATTTTCCTTTGCATAAAATCTCCCTCTCTTATTAAATTGAAAGGTCAGGCGAGCCTGTTACCCCTGCTTCTCGGTTTTGACAACACGGCCTGATCCCCGAGTATAATATCGTCTGCATGAAACCCTCCTGCTCCTGTCGTGACCCGTCTTAACGGACACGCTCTTGTTCTCCTCCTTCCCATTCTTCTCCTTTTTATTCCCTCTGCCACTTTCAACTGTCTTCCAGCTAGTGAACCTTAACTGAGCTTTAGAACACAAAACACCGTACGGTAAGAATACAGATACTACTACAGCCGTTGCTAGAGCGGATGATGCACGGCTTCACAACATCTATCACGATACCGTAAAGGCATTTACCTTTATGACCGCTGTCAGCAATTGAACTGTTATTGAGCGCCGGGAGGGAGCGCAACAGAGAACCGAAGAGAGGGACAGCAGGCGACTAAGAGAGAGACAAATAGAGCGAATTATATCAGCAAGTTGGCATGGCGATATTCTCAGACGTGTGGATAACAAGGAGGAGGAGACATAGATCAAAAAGCAATAAGGTGGTTAAATCCTTCGGGGATTTAGTCAATGAGGCGACCGACACGCATGCAGGCAAACATTCAGTAAAAAAAAATTCTTCATGGTCAGCACACACATAGCGAGCTGGAGGATAGGGCCAATCTCTAAAACAATCTATCACTCTTCCCCTCTTCCCACAGTCAATCTTCCGGGACCACAACCACGGTCTCTCGCTCCCACAGGTCACTCCCCCTAACACCCCCACCCCCCGGATCGCTCTCTGCACAGGCTCTCTTCGCTCCTTCTCTCCCTTTCTCTTAGTTTTACTCCATTTTCTCTCCACCGGTCTCCCTGTCTGCTCAGCATCTCTCTCCCAGTCTCTCTCCCTCTCCCAAATCGGCTTCGCTCGCACTGGTCTCGCTTGCACTCCCCCGTGTCTTTCGCTGTCCCCAGTGTTTTCCCCCATTCCCACTCACTATAATCTGGTTCTCCCCGTCTCCCTCTGACCCCTGCCTCTTCTCTTCCAGTTTCATTCCCCGTCTTCCTCACGTCTCTCTCCCCGATTCTCATTCTCCCAGCCGCTCTCTCCACCATCGCTCTCTCCCCGTCTCTCTCATCCCGTTATCCCACTCTCTTCCATTCTCTCCGCCTCGATCACTCAATGTCTGCCATTCACACTCCCCTAGTCTCTCTCTCCCTCAGTCTCTCGCCGTCTGTCTTTTATCCTCCCCAAAGTCTTCCCGGGTACTGCTGAGCATTAAAACAATTGCCAGTGATTCTTCATTGTTACCTTTTTATAAACAATCTTGCCGTACCAGAATTTAGAAAAGGTGAGGAAAGGAAATTCATTTCCAGTTGCAGCCACTGACTTTTACTTACAGCCACTAAACAAGATTGACTGCTAACGTCACAGAGGCCTTCCTGGCGGTTATCCTTCTCCGGCGATTTTATTTGTCAGGCAGCCTGGCCAAGACTGTGTCTTCAAATTGTCCCACCCTTCCTAAATGAACTGCATTGAGCTCAGAGCTATTATCACAACGATGTTTCTATGAGGCCTACATGATTCCTGTGGAGTTATATATGTGTGTTTACTTTTCCGATGGCCCAGTCCAATTGGGATCGAGACAGGAGGCAATTCTCAGTCCTGTGAGTGCGATTACGAGTGAGTGAGTTCGAGGGCTTTCTGATTTTGTCCTGCTGCCAGTTGAATTGGGACTCAGAGAGGAGGCTGCTCCCGGGACCTTGAGCGTGATTAAGACTAAAGCTGCTCTCACGTTCTTGCAGAGTTTTCCTGCCGCCAATTAGAAAGGAAAAATAAAAATGAACCAGGGACACACGGAGAAGCCATTGTGTAATTGGGCCCTTGTTGTCCATTCGTTCCTGCCCACTGATTCCCCCCCCCCCCGGCACATATGATTGTGAACAAAACAAGTGCTACATCTAGCCCCACCAATTAGGGACCCAAACAGTCCTTTCAAATCAGGCGACACTCTGTACGGTGCTCCGGATGTGGCCTCCTGTAAAACGGCGAGACCAGTTCGCCGAGCACCTACGCTCTGCCCGCCAGAACCAGCGGCATCACCCAAATGAATTCTACTTCTCATTTTGAATCTGATATGTCTATCCATGGTCTCCTCAACTTCCGGGATCTGGTCACACTTAGGGTGGAGGAACAATACCATATTTTCTGTTTTGGTAGCCACAGAGCTGAGTGTCGATTTTCCAAACTCCCACTTCACCATTTCCCATTTCCTTGCCCCTCTCTGATGTTATGTCCTTGTCCGCCCATCCCCTCCCTCTGGTGCTCCTCGTTCACCCATCTTTTTTTTCCATTGTCCCTTTCACCAATCAAATCCCAGCTCTTTGCTTCATCCTGGTTTCACCTATCGCCTGGTGTCTCACTCTCCCCTCTCCGCACCTATCAAATCTACTCAACCTTTCTTCTCCAGTCTTGCCGAAGAGTTTTACCCGAAAAGTCGACTAATTTTATCTTCCATAGATTCTGCCTGATCTGCTGAGTTTCTCCAGCATTTTCTCTGTGTGTTGCTCGGATTCCCAGCATCTGTAGATGTTCTTTAGCCAGAATGGAGAGGCTTCATCGAGAACAAGCTTTGTCGAGCAACTATCGGATCAGTTTATTCTTCATTATTCCTCTGTTAGTACGGATGGTCCCGGTGCAGATGTGTTTCCCTTTTATGAGATGTTGATATTCCGTGGTATTCTCCCGGATAATGGCATCTTCAGCAGGTGCACCGAGCGGCATTTCTTCATGGAAATCAATAAGGAACTGGAATTGCAGCTTGAGGATCGTCAGGTCTTAAGGGACACTGAGGAGGTGAAAGATAAGGGCTGCAAGGAGATAGTAACCACAAAGGAGGCATAAACCTGAGTGGGTGTCTGGAGCTTGTAGGAAATGAGCAGCCAGTGTATATTACAACCGTGATCCACCTCAATAATAGTATACCAATTTGGAGACTGTGTGGAGGGACGAGCTAGCAGTGTCGCCACAACGATCGGGTCTCTATGTCTCTGAATCTGACACATTTGCTCAGATGGGAAGGGGATGGTGGTGTGAGAGAAGGGGGTTGCAGTTGGGATCGGGAATTTCATTGTGAGAGATGTAGACATGAGATTCAGTGGATTCATTGGAAACACTGAGATAGTGTGCTCGCTCAGAGGTATCAGGGTTACAGGTGAATATGAGAGGGGTACGGGTAACTGACTGATCGGTCGGAGGATAGGACAGTAGGTAAGCAAGCATAGGGAGTGTTTAATGAGACTGTCAGGAAGGACAGACAGGTGAGAGGGCAAAACCACAAGAGTGGAACAAGATCGAAAAGGGTGATTAATACAGGAGTGAAGGTGTTATAATGGAATGCAAGCAATAAACGAAATTCTCTCTCTCTCTGTCTGTCGCTCTCCCTCTCTCGCTCTGTTGTGGACTGTCGTTTATCTTTTCCCTTTTTCCCACTTCATGAGCCTTCGTTTTACTAGTTTCCCGGGAGTTATGTATTACCTGATCAGAATCTGTACCATCTTATCTCTTGGAAACGCTGTACTTGATACAACACTTAGAAACAGGACAACATGTCTATATGGAATAAATTATGATTTCCGTATCTAGCGTCGGGAAAGTGCGTCTATGGACATGTACTGTCTATAAACGTACTCACGCTGATTTGTAAAACATCACTGTACAATGGTCTTTGCTGTACTCACGCAAAACATTCCAACTTTATAGACTGAAAAAAAGTCTAACAAAGATCAATATTTTTTTGTTACATGTCTTGTCATATGGCAAAGAGGAATCAAATTTAACTCTTTCCTCACACCAGTGCAAAATTCATTGTATTAGAACGAAGGGATAGAGCATGCGTTTGCGACGTAGGTAAGGATTCGTTGATTGATTTATTGATTAGGGAGCGGGGCGTAAGTTTATAAGTTCTTCATCTAATAACAGATACAATATTTTACCACCTTTTGCCGTCCCCTTTCCAGCTTTCATGCACACATAACCTATTTCTAGTACACCATCTGTGTTTACTGAACAACCCATTTCACAAGCAGGTATATACTCCCTTACCTACCTTCTCCGTGTTACCTATTTACAAGCAGCCTGTCACATATCCAATCTCAACTCCTCTACTTTACTCACAAATAAACCTTAAAATCCTGCTAGAAGAACTGTCCGGGACCGATCATACAGGTATGGTAGCAAAGGAGATTGGGCATGTCATCAGAAATATTGGCGAACTACTGAGGGCTCTGGAGTGTGCTGATTGACTGCATTACGGTCTGGTCTGGGAACAGCAGAGACTTTGAGCGGAAAATCCAACGCGTGGCGGGATGATTCGGTCGAGTATATCTCGGCTTGATCCCTCTCAGCCTTTGGCTACACCTCCTAAAACATTGCCGTGGGATAGCAGCGTCTATCATTGGGGATTCTCACCACCCAGGCCGCGCTCTTTCCTCGCAGCTGCCATCAGGTAGATGGTACAAGAGCCTCAGGACACGCACTACCAGGCTCAAGAACACCAGATACCGGTTAACCATCAGGTTCTTGAACAAAATGGGATAACGACACACATTTAAATACAGGCTTTTTATTTCATGCTCGGCGCTTATTGAGATATATTTATATCTGCATTTGCACAGATTGTTGTCCATTGATCCTGTTGACTGTTACTGTTCTATAGGTTAGCCAAGTGTGCCCATAGGGAAAAAAATAATATCACTGTTGTATGTGGTGACATGTGTGTACTCTGATTAAAGATTTTTCTATGAATAATTGAACTTTGAAGAATTCATATTCCTCATCTCACAATTGCACCTTATCTCGCACACGTACCTTCAATCACATTCCATATCTCTCACGTTTGCACAGTCATCAAATACTGTCACTCTCTGAACGCGCATATATAGAATCGCGCAGAGCCCCTTCTGGGTAAATTCGCACCTTAATTATATACAGATTTGCACTTACATAAACACATAAAAAACTTGAATAATTGTCAACATGACCGACAAAGTGGGAAACGACAAACGGACACAAGCGCACACGTTTATATGTATAGACGGACAGAAATGCACTAATTTTTCTTTGGGCCATCCGCCGTTTAATCAACTGTTTCACTGTTTAAATTCTGATGGCTTCGCGCAACACTCCACAAACTGACAGTCAAAATTCTCCACCACTATTCCTGCTACTGACCAACCTCACCCCCTCCCTTGCCCCACTTTTTCCTGTTTCGCTTAACCAGCAACTTGTATTCCACGACCGCAGCGTATTCCAATCTCGATGGGACGCAGCTCCCAACGACAGACAGGACAACGGAACGTCTGGAATAACGGGGGAACCTGCAGTGCGGGATCAGTCTGCTAGATTTCAAGGTCCAGGATAATGAGCTGAAATCCGAGGGTGCTTTTGCGCTTCTGAATGCCATTCGATTTTAAAGCTTATAAAGCTGATACTTTGAATTGCCAGTGCACTACGCATGGACGTCATAAATTTACATCAGATTGAAATAAATTTTCCGAGAAATCAGTGCTTTACGCATCCAAAGCAACACACATAAAATGCTGATGGAACTCAGCAGGCCAATCAGAATCTATGGGAATGAATAAAGTGACGATGCTTCGAGCCGAGAAGCTACTTCATCTATATCGCTGATACATTTCCCATCAGACTGGTGTGAGATCGACGGGTTAACACTAGGACAGGATGACGGGTAGTGAACGCAATTTGGCAGTTGGGGGGGGGGGGGGGTTGAACAAATTATTTGTTACAGCGACAGCTGAGGTTGTTCGACTGCTAAAGATCAGCTCCATAATCAAGGAACATTGATCCGTAAATAAATCCTGAACAAAGATGGCGAACTGCAAATTCCTGCACGGTCAATCACAGGGAGTGTGAAAAGGATTAGAGTTTAGATGAAGGCCAGACAATTTATGCGGAGTAATTTATTAGTTACTGGTGATACACACAAAATGTTGTTGGAAGTCGGCAGGCCAGGCAACAGATGCGGAAGAAAAGTGAACAGCCGACGTTCCGTGCCAAGACCGTTCATCAGGACTTAGGAGAAAAAAAAGATGAGAGGTTAGAGTAAGAAGGTGGGGTGAGGAGAGGAAGATGAGCAGGGTAGTAGGTGATCGGTTGATTTTCATTAATCTGCAGATTTATTGGTTGCTGGATTAATAGATTACTTGGGATATTTAACACTCAAGAAAAATGGCTTCAGTGTTACGCCAGACACACATGGACTCAAGATTCATAATAAGCAGATGATTCTTAGAACAGACATTCCATTTCAGGCTTGTGGGCTCCGGCTCCACTTTTAAACTGTTTCTCTTCCTTAATACCTGATTCCAGGCTACGAATGTTGGAGCACGTGCTGACCAAGATTCCCATATGCTGGTCCCATTTGTCCGTGTATGGACCGTATTCTTCTTAAACATGTCTGTCCATGTACCTGTCCATGGACAGATGGAGAGAGAGGCAGAGATGTGATCTGGGGATGTGGGGATTGAACAGTTGGATAATGAAATCCAAGGAAAGAGCGAATTGTTCCCCCCATAAAAATAAAACAGTCACTTTCCATCTACACTCTCGTATCGCCCGTCATCCAAGCACTCGTTGCACCAATCCCCCCTTCACTTTTTTCACGTCACTCCATGGTCCACCATGTACTCCAATCAGATTACATGTACTTCAGTCCTTTGATATTTCTACCTATCAGGTCTAGGTTCGTCCATCATTCCTACTCACCAGCCCCCTTCTCACTCGCCTAATAACCAATCTTATTGAATCGGCATCTTACTGGGCGATTTTAATGAGGCCAGTTTGAAAACGTCACTTTAAAGTTGTCATCAACAATCACATGTAGTACCAGTGTGAACAACACTCTGAGCCACAGTTATAGTGAGATAAAGAGAGCTTATCGTGCTATTTTACGCCCACACCTGGAAGGTTTGATCACACAACTGTACCTCTACTTCCTTCGTGTAGGGAGAGACTTAGGACCGCTGCACTAGCAGTGGAAACAGAGAAGATATGGACAAGGAAAGCAGAAAGTCGTTCACAGGACTGGTTTGAATCTATGGACTCGACTGCATTCAGGGATTGATCTTCGAATCTTAATAAGTACTCCGCTGTCATTACCTACTTAATTTAAACATCTGTGGATGAGTGTGTGCCTACGGGAACCTGTTGTATATTTCCAAAACAAAAGACGTGCGTGAACCACGAGATGCGTCGACTGCTGATGGCGATCGGTGGCACCGAAGCCTGGTGTCCCGTTCCTGTACAAGAAAACCAGACATCACTTGCGGAGAGCTATTTCAAGAGTGAAGAAACAATTCTGCGATGGGGTTTGAGGCGACATCGAATGCACCAGAACTCTGGTAGGGGTTTCAGGAAATTGGTCTTCACGAAGCGAAACCCAATAGCATGAATGACAGCGATGCTTGGTTACCAGACGATCTCAACTCCTCTTATGGAAGCATTGAAAGGGAGAATATAACTACATCTGTGAAGATGTATCTTCAGTCCGGTAACACTCTGATCGTTGTCGGAAGGTTGATATCAAGTTGTCTTTCAACCTTCGCATGGTGACCGTCCAGCTGGAGCGCATGGCACGGCGCTGTAAACCTGTGCCTACCAGCTGTCGGCTGTATTCCGCACTGTCATTGCTACGGTCTAAATTTCCACTTACATCAGAAGGGCAAGAATGACATCACTGCCGAAGAAGAGTAGAGTGAGCTTCCTTACTGATTATCGTCCACAGCACTCACATCTACGGTGATAAAATGCTTTGAGGAGGTGAGATTCGTTATGACCAGAAATAACTCGTGCCTCAGCAAGGAACTGAACTCATTGCAATTTGGCTAACGCCACAATAGGTCTACGGCAGACGATTTTCACGCGGGTTTGATCACCTGGACAATGCAATCACCTGTATCTCAATGCCTTCGATGATTAGCTCATCGTTGAGCGGCATCATCATTCCAGTAGTAACGATTGATATATTTCCATCCTGGGCCCTGTACCTTCCTCTGTGACCCGATCTTCGATTTCCTGAAAAGTTATACATATTCTGTGCGGAATGCTAATGATGTCTCCTCTACGGTGAAAATCAACACTGGCGTACGTCAGAGATGTGTGCTTAGCCTACTGCTCTACTGTCAGTATAGTTATCCAGCGGACCTGACCACATCATATCGATGCAGTTTAAAACAGGCAAGACATCGGCTGTGTTTCATTCGGAGTTTGATTTTTGGATTGTCACCTAAAACACTGGAAAGCTTCAACAGATGCATCATGGTTGGCATCCTGACAGGCTGCTTCATTGTCTGGTACGGGGCTGGGGGGCTATTGTACAGGATCAAAGGAAAATACATAAAAATTGCAAAATTTGTCAGCTCCATCTTGCCAACTGGCTTCCGTAGTGTCCCAGATATCTTCGAGGAGGGATGCCTCAGACAGGCGCCGACTGTCATTGAGGATCACCCGCTCCCCATCACTCCATCACACAGAACATGCCCGCTTCTCATTGTTACCGTCAGGAGGGAAGTACAGTGCTTAAAGTACACGAGCGGCTTTCCAGGAGCAGTTTCATTCGCTCCGAAATCCGATTTTTCAATGGACATTTAACCAATTAAATCTAACTCACTTTTATTACTGTTTATGCACTATTTTAATGTTAATGTATCTCTAGCTGTATATCTATAACTATCTGTGTGTGTGTGTGTGTGTGTGTGTGTGTGTGTGTGTGTGTGTGTGTATGTGTGTTTATGTCTACAGTGGGACATTTATCTGCAGGCGATATGGCTCTCTCAGTGGATCTGCATCTTGTTGAGGAGGTTTATTAAACTACGATGCACAATAAACCTGAGTGTCCTTGAACTGCTGTATTTACAGATTTTTAGTCATGATGAAGATTCACCAGCGTATTCTACACTTCGTCCGGCTCCAACGCCTACCCAAATTCATATTTTATTTCTTGAATTCACTCCATCGATTCAGCCGCTTATGGGAAAAAAACAAATTGTTTTATTGTACTTGATAATACTGGATTTTTGACTGCTTTTGAGTTCCGGACGTGCTTTATCTCTTTATGGCACGTTGACGGAGTTTTTTTTATATATATAGCATGCCATGGAGGAAGTTTCGGACTCCCACAGAGCCAGTCCAGACATTGCCCCCGAATTACACAGTTCTCCACAATGTATTACATGCATCATGTAGCAGGAAATCTTACGATCACAAGGTTAGACAATATTAGAATAATTTCAATCACATGCTATGATATAATTAGTTGTTAATTATAATTATCTTAAGCCAATGCTAGCCCATCAGTTTCTCATGCGGACTCTTTCCCCTTTTCTCCAGAACATTCTAACCACTACACTATTCTTCCCATATTTAGTCACACCTCGAGATGCTTCTGCATGAACAGAAAGATCCTTATTTGAACCTTTTTCTATCTTTAGAGAACAATGGCTAGTACATTATCTTTGCTGGGTCATATTTCATTCTGACTTGCACCAGTGACACTATTGATTACTAGCTAATCAATGTTCTTAGTTGATATCCCTATTTTTCTACCACTCTACTCTATCATGTGAATCCGTAAAGATGTTTTTCGCGGTCTTTTGTTGAGGAGAGTTGAAGAGGGAGGACGCGTGTGGAGAGAGCTGCTAGACCACCGGACGGAGTGGACTGGGCTCTGAGGGACGGAAGGTCGACAACGCCCGGAGGTGATCATTGTGGAAGAATGGCGACTAAGTGAGCTCCAGCATGCACTTGTGACTTTTCCCAGAATTGGGCCTTATTTTTTATTTTCCTCCCTAACCCTATATTTAGATTAAGATTCATAATGATTTAATGGCATATGGTGCACTGTCTGGTATTTCGTGTTGTGAGTTTGTAACTGGGCGGTACATTGCACAGCATCCACACAAATGATTTTTCAGTTTGGTGGGGTCAAAGGCTGATTTCCGCAGACGAACACGAGCTGGCCGAGCCTGAAGGTTGCAATTGTGGGGGCTAAGTTCGGGATTGATTCCTTTGGATGCTGTGTGATTGCACCAATCAAATCTGTGCTAGTATGGATGTTACTAGGGTGGAGCAGTGGTATCCCTCCGTGGGGTTGCCGGTAATTAATGCGTGAATGTTGGTTGGGGTGGATATTCGTACCCGGAAAGAACTGTTAATGCTATATTTGAGCATGGTTAAAGCTGTTGGCAACCTTGAAATCGTACAGTGAAGTTTTAATGAAATGGCGTCTATCAGTGCCCCAGGTGAGGCGGGGACATTGCCTGTCCATATTGTCAGGGAGAAGGACAAGGGAGCCGAGCAGGCTGGGTAACAAGCTGAGTCGCCCGTAGTTGGGGGCGGAGATTTCAGAGACAGGGTTCTATCGTTTCTGAGGAGTAAGGGGAAGGAGTGGTCGGATTTGGAAAGTTTAATTAGTCCCCTTCCCACAGTGAAGAGTGAAGGATCTGAGTTGGCACCAGTCCTTACCTCCCAGACGAATAAGTGCCCAGTGCACAGGCAGCGGGTCCCCGCCGGAAGCTAAGGATTTTCTCTGGTATGACGCCCAACCCCGAGCGGGAAAAGGATATGAGACTTGGGTGAGGCAGACCTCAGTTGTTAGATGAGTATTAGTGCTCTGATGATGAAAAACGACAAATATTGGTTGAAAGCTTGAAAGGGTTGGCGGCTGATATAGTGATAGCCGTGAAAACTAGCCAAACCTCTGCTAGCCTGACTGAGTATCTACACGCATTAGAAAACGCTTTTGGTACGACAGGGAGCCCACTGCAGCTTTTGGGGGGGGGGGGTTCAAAACATAGAGAATGGGGCGAAGCTTTCTGTTTACATATTTCGGCTAGAGAGGCAGTTAAATTTATTTCCGGCGCCATGGTTCATTCAAGTGGTTGAGGTGGATAAGATGAAAGATGGACCAGATAGCCAAGGACGCCCATTCCCAGGACATGAATGCTTGGGGTCTGCGACAATCCCGTAAAACGCGCCCTCCTCCCTCACTTGTTGAGCTGATCAGAGAGGTGCGTGAGGAGAAGAACGCATCGGAGACGCGGTAGTAATCCGTCGGCAGGGTACAGTCTGGATAGTAGCCCCTTTTGGTGAAGTTTCGCGGCCAGCCCAACCCGCGGGATGGTAAAGAAGGTGGTGGCAGAGCTGAGAACTGAGACGGCCCAGATGTTAACAGCGGGTGTGTACCCTCCGGATGATCGGATTGGTAGAGAGGGGCCCCCCGACGGCAACGGAAACGCAGAGGGCTGCGGGTGACAGTGGTCCCGCGGGAAGAGGAATGATTTACTGCTCTAGAATGATTTACTTCTTTGTCACACAAAACATCAGAGAAGCATACTCGCGTAACGGTCTGTAAACCATTGCACAGTCAGCGCTGTAGAAGGATATTATTAGATTTTCCTGATGGCACCGTTCCGACTAAACACTGAATACAAGCGGCAGATGATGATGTCACTTCAGGTTCTTTATCAAATGAACAGCGACTTGTATTAAATTGAACGTGGTAGTCACAAATGTCTTCGTTATAAGTGTAACAAATTCCTTTTCTCCGAACTATGTGAACATTTCTTCCATAAATTCTCGCTTTCTCTGATCTGCTCGGATTGTACCACAACCCGATGTAATGATAAAAATAACAGACGACTAGAAATTCTTCCCTAACTGCTTGAATGTTTACTAATATCCTTGCGCAAAAGAATCATCATATAAGCTTAATGCTTATTTGCCAGAATTCCCATCAATGATACCAATATTGAGGTATTGACTGTGCAGTTTTGTATCTTGCTGAGCAGTGAGCCGTTATATTTGCTGCATGTGAGCGGGCAATAACAACTCAGCATATTACGTATGTTGTCGCACTTGACCTTCGTAACCCGTGACAATGGGATCAACAATATTTGGACATTATCTTTGGTCGAATAGTTCTGCCGAGTGACGTGATTAAAGACAGACCGCATTGTCAGTGATGGTGTTGGAGTAGCAGCGACATTACTAATGTTGAACATACTGGAAATGGGAAAGCTGATTAGTTCTCCATGTCTGCAGAGTTGGGACTGTGTATGCAGTGAAATTATCACTGTGGTTAGTGATGTGGGATGTGATTAGTAGGTGTTCAGTATGTCTCGTCAGTGATGTGTTTGGATCTGTAATGATAATACAGAAATAGTTTCTTTCCCTTAGCCATCAGGTTTCTGAATGGATATTGAAACCAAAAACACGCCCTCACTACATGTTGTCCACTTTGTGCACTAATTCAATTTAGCTCTTTTATATATTATCTTCTAACGTTATTTTACACCTCTTTCTGTTTCTGACTGTGTACAGCCTATGATTCGCTTCTAAGATTCGAGGCTGCTTTATTTAGTATTGCGTCAGGTCCATTTAAGAAATCATCTCCGCTTCTGATAGTTGAAACCGTCCAGATTTTCAGACTACTTCCCTTTTTTTCTACCTGTCAAGCTTCTCAATCCACTGTGCAATATTATCCTCTACCACCAATCATTTTACCGTGCGTTTGAGGTTCCTTCTGACAAATGGTTGGAAATGATCTCCCTCAGATGCCTCTGTATTACCAATCCCCTTACACGGTTCTATTGTCCAAATAGTATGCCATCGCGCAGGGTGAGAAGGCCCTTCCGTTTGGACTATTTGCAGCACTAGGTGTAATGAAGAAGATGCTGATTATTATTTGTTCTCTGGATATGTTTGTGCTGCACATGTGGAGACTGAAACGGCCACGCAAAAGCTCGTTAAAATGGTCAACATTCGTGCCACCAAATTACATTATTGCACTGTTTAATCCCTTTGCTCCATTGACCGAGCTATAGTACCAGTTATTTCCGTTGGCGATCATTTCATATAGTTATCAATCTGCTCTGTACAGGCTTACCTGTACAAAAACCATACCAGATGCATGATGACAAATTGCAATCGATTGACATTAGAATAACGACACACAGTTGCACTTTCAAGGTAAAAGACGATCTATGAGTTAGGCGGTGATCCTGCATTTGAGGTTAGCTGTGAAGCAGCAAGGCAGTAGCACCTGGAGTGATTGTCTACTTACATTGTCATATGGGGCACTAATGAATAAAATACAACACTGCATTTGTGGTGCCTTTGATACAGGTAATCGCGATCTGCTGATTGCAGTGGAGTTGGATAAATCTCCAGTTTCATTCTATGCAGACAGGAGGAATTTCAAATATGGGTGTCTTCGGAATACAGTTCAGTGAGTGAACAGGACACGCTGTATAATTATCACTGTGGTCATTGTTATGGCCCAAAAGACAACATTATCATTATGGTGAACAGTGGGCGTTGAATAGTAATGACGTCGACAGTTTGGCCTGCAGGGAGATCAACATCTCCGCTGAGTGAGCTGAGATCCAGCAAGCAATGACTACATCAGCGTGAGCAGTGACCAACTTTGAACGTGTAGAACACTCTTTTCATTAAAGGCAACAGCCCGTAATCTTTCTGAAGTTCCAGCATTACACTCATTGTCTCTGCTTCGTTTCCGCTGTTCTACAGTTCCAATCCAGGGAGTGGATTTCCATAAGGTCGGAGAGACGAGTTTGAGTTTCATCGGCTGAGGTTTCGGACGGATTCATCAAGACAGTGTTTCACAGACAGTGTCTGCATTTGCAAAGAACTCTTCCTTTTCTTCTTTTGGAGCAATGTTTACAAATCTTTGCAAGATCTTTAACAATAGCGTGATTTATTTTATTTTATACAATCATATTGTGTATTCCATAATTCTGCATTGGCTGAACTGCCACGGGTTGACAACAACTATTTCTAACTGCAATTAATCTGATTTGTGATGTCCAATGACTCTCTTTGTTGCACACAGCCAGGTTGAATCAGAACGAACCTGAACATTTACTAGGAACATTTTTCACAATACGGTTAAGTGTTTAAGTACGTAAAATGTGTGTTTATATGCATACATGGTATGTCAACTATTAAATTTTCTATGTCATTACCAGTCTGCGAGATTAGACCAAGAAGCTGCTGTATAAAGCTGTAATTGATATAGACTCGATATTATTATATTCCCCCGTGTGCTCCATTATCTGCGCCACTGAATACAAGCTGCACCTCCTTTCATACTTTCGGTTCTTTATTAACTTCTCCACTGAACAATGCCCGGAATTATTTTTTTTTGTGCAGATAGACCAAATAAAAGAGATGTAAGTCGCGCCTTTCCTCCGCTAGCCTGCAAGTCAAACTTGAGTATGGTTAGCCTACTTGCTTAGCCCACTGCTCCCCCTCCATCGCACCGATCACGGTCACGTGCAGCCAATGGATTTGGTGGCGGATTGTCATATGAGCAGCTGCTGTATATCACAGGTCCTGGTTATGCGACCATTGGCGCCAGACAGACAATCGTTGAAGAGTACTAATCATCCCTGGAGTCCTCGAACGCAGGGGCGACCTGTTGCCGTTTCTCCTCATTCACATTAACTAACAAAATGAGATTGTATTTGAGATTGTGGAAGGGATTCTGGGGAAGGTATGATCTGTAGCAAAGGGACATGTTAGACCTAAATCCATTGGGTCTAACGTTCTAACGGGCAGTTTGGCTCGAGTTTTTCTGGTCAGTTTATCTTAATTTGGTGTGGGGCAGGGAATCTACATGATAGTGCTAAAGATGCGGCAGTTGGTTGAGAAACAGAGGCAAGGTGTAACGAGATCGCTGGAAAGGAAAAGCTGATGATAGACCTAAATTGCTGTCAAGAAGATTAGTTGCATGTTAAAAAGGCGGTCGTAATTGAAGTGGGTGAACACTGGACTGAAGAAGTTATATTTCAATTCGCGTTGTTTACTGGATATTGTAGAACTTCTAGCGTAGCTACATATTGGCATATGTGTGTAAGCTGTGGAAAGAACAACTGAATCATAGTTGAAAGAAGATTATCGCTAGGAGCTTAATGTGAGTGATACACATTGTAGCAAAAGTCCAGGAAATAACGTGGAAGGTGCGCTGTTGCTCTGTTGTTTAAAATGAAATCAAATCATTGCAAAGAGGTGATACAGGGTCATAAGGCGTTGTATCATTGTGGATAGAGCTAACGAACTGTAAGGATAAAAGACGTGATGTGATTTTTATAGAGACCACACAGGCAAGAGTCGGGATATGGTATACAAATAACAACGGGAGATAGAATTCCATGCCTAAAGGATAAGATAACAATTGTCCTGAGGGAATGTCGCCGACTATTGTTTCGCTTGTGCTTTTTCGGCATTCACTTTTCTCTCTCTGATCGGTCCGTCCCGCTGTGTAACTCCAACCCGATATCAATTCTCGAATAAGAGGAAATCTGCAGATGCTGAAAATTTAAGCAACACACACAAAATGCTGGTGGAATACAGCAGGTTAGGCAGCATCTAGTGCTTCTCCTTATAGATTCTCGAATGTTGGGACCGTCTATTGTCATTCATCAATCGACGAGCGTAACGGCGAACGAAACCATTATTTCTCGATTCCGATGCAGCTTTAAAAAAACAACGTACGTGTAACAACACAATAGACATCAATATAAAGGCTATACTTAAAATAAAACGTACAATGAGATGGTAATTACATAGGATTAACGTATATACATGGATTGTACTTAAATAGAGGCTGGTTGCAGGACTATCTGAATATTAGATGACTGACAGAAAATGATAAGGTAACAAACTGAATTACCTCTAAAATGTGCCGACGGCCAGAGCGTTATGTGGCCTAATCACAAAGACAGTTTGCACAATACTTTATACCGTTCCGAATCAACCAATTCCCACCCATCGTGGGTCAGAGAGAGATAAGTTAAGAAACATTTGGATATCGAGGCAGAAAATCTCAGTTGCTATTATTTTGCGTTTATCAGCAATTATTGAGACAAATTAAAAAGGTGTCGCTTCTCTGTGCAGGAGAAAGTGTCTCAGATATGCCTCCACTGTCCATACAAACTGCTTAAAGGTGAAGCGGTAAGGTTGTGAGGAATGGTAAGGAGCAAACGAACAACTGATGTTTCCCTTTCAATTCTTCAATCAGGAAGCGAGCCCCTTCTGCAACAGAATTTCTCGTACATCTTGGAATATCTGCGGATCAGGGTCTTCGATAGGTCGACATCTAAGTAGCAATACCAGAACTTGCATATGATTGCACAGTTGTTGAAGAATCTGGCAGCGGAGCGGATCTTTTCTTTGACTAATACAATGCACCGATTACAATTCTATGCGGAGACTGTCCCTTATAAATGAGAAGTGTTTCCGTTCTCCCTGCAAAGTTTGATACGGATGAAGATGACAATTACACAATGATAGTCACTCCTAGTGATGCTCGGCCACTGGCGCTCAGACGATCCACGTCAGATCAACATCACTGTCCACAACGTGCATAGTTTCTGACTGCGAGTCTCTAGTAACTGAATGAGTTAAGGGATAATATAATATTGCATCGCATCTCTATATTAGACATTCAGTACCTCAGATGCGATGCAGATTACCCCGTCCCTCTCTCTATCTTTATAAGCCTAAGACCTTTGCACAGCACTCAGTTGAGAATAGCTGGTCCCTGCATATTGAAAACAACAGTGATTGCAGTAATATTGTCCCGCTGACATACATTTTCTCTCTCCCGTTTTAATTTGTTGAGCACATTTCTGTTGCCGTTTAGGAGCATTTATATCACCTCCACATCCAATCAGGGTCTTCTTGCCCTTTCAGATTACTAGCTCTACCCAGAGCGATGCTATGTTACCTCCTTCTGAAGATTATATTTCATTTCTTAACACCGAACCCCCGCCGATGACCCGCCTGTCCTTTTCAAACCATCGGCCTCTCGGACGTTAAGCTCACAGCTGTAACCTTCTTTTATCCATGATTGAGGGATGCGCACAACGTCGAACTTGCCAGTCTGAAACTACGTTACAACTTCAGCCTATAATCATCACCCTTTGTGATGTTCACACTCTTTTACATTCCCTGCCTCCAAATCTGCCCCATCATCAGCCTGTCCTCCTCAGCAACCTCACTACACCCTACTTCTGCTTGTAAACCCTCCCGAACTGCTTCGCAAACCTTCCAGCATGGATATTGATCCCCGTCGGGTTCGGTGGAACTCATCGCATTTGTACAAGTAATACTTTCCCCAGAATAGATCTCAAAAGATCCAGAAATCTCAGTTTCAACCCACTGCAGCCGTTTCTTACCCAGGCAGTTATCTGCCAAATCAACCTCCTCCTGCCCTCACTGGCGTATGGCACGAGTAGCAACTCAGAGATTACTAACGTGGAGATCCTGATTTTCAGACTTCTACCCAAAAGATCGCGCCCTAAAACAGCTCAAGATGACGTCATCGCTTTCCTAGCAATGCCATTGGTGCCAATATGTACCACGATATCTGGCTGCTCACCCTCCCCTTTAGATTGCGGAGGTTGCGATCTGATGTATCTTTGAAACTGACATGGGATGCAACATACTGTCCGGCTGTTTCAATGCGCCCACAAAATCATGCCTCTGTTCCCCTAACCATGAAATCTCCTATCACCACGAAGTCCTCTGTTCTCTTCTAAGCCAAATTAACAGACTCAGCGCCGGAGGCACGGTCACAGCCGCTTCCCGACCCCGCAGTAGGCCACCGAATTACATATCGAAAGTGGGACGGCCAGACTGGAAAGCTGCACTGGCTGCCCATATGCATTCTTTAAACTGACTGCCATACAGTTACCTACCTCCTGCAACGTAGGGATAAATAACTTCCTGTGGCACGTACCCTTTACTTAAGCGGTCTTCCGCCTGAGCTAGAGGCCATCAATTGACGGCTCCAGTTCCCTAACACGTTATCTTATTAACTCCACCTCAGTGCTCTCTGTGAGGCTGACCCTCTCCAAGAATTCGGACATCTCACACTTTGAACAAAACATTGGTCCGGAGTCATTTTCACTAAACGAACTGGGTCCCCACAGACAGGAATAAAAAGAAAATGAAGAAGAAGAGGAAGAAGAAGAAGAAGAAAGAAGAAGAAGAAGAAGAAGAAGAAGAAGAAGAAGAAGAAGAAGAAGAAGAGAAGAAGAAGAAGAAGAAGAAGAAGAAGAAGAAGAAGAAGAAGAAGAAGAAGAAGAAGAAGAAGAGAAGAAGGAGAAGAAGAAAAAGGAGAAGAAGAAGAAGAAGGAGAAGAAGAAGGAGAAGGAGAAGAAGAAGAAGAAGAAGAAGGAGAAGAAGAGAAGAAGAAGAAGAAAGAAGAAGAAGAAGAAGAAGAAGAAGAAGAAGAAGAAGAAGAAGAAGGAAGAGAAGAAGAAGAAGAAGAAGAAGAAGAAGGAGAAGAAGAAGAAGAAGAAGGAGAAGGAGAAGAAGAAGGAGAAGGAGAAGGAGAAGGAGAAGAAGAAGAAGAAGAAGAAGAAGAAGAAGAAGAAGAAGAAGAAGAAGAAGAAGAAGAAGAAGAAGAAGAAGAAGAAGAAGAAGAAGAAGAGAAGAAGAGAAGAAGAAGAAGAAGAAGAAGAAGAAGAAGGAAGAAGAAGAAGAAGAAGAAGAAGAAGAAGAAGAAGAAGAAGAAGAAGAAGAAGAAGAAGAAGAAGAAGAAGAAGAAGAAGAAGAAGAAGAAGAAGAGAAGAAGAAGAAGAAGAAGAAGAAGAAGCTTACCAGATACTTATCTGGCCCAAGCCTGATGAGCTAAAGCCACTCCAATACTGGTACACTCACAGTTTGGCCTGTCCGCTCTCACATGCCCTGTTGTCATCCGGTATGGTATCAATGCTGGAGATGGCGCTGCCCTCAACTTCCCCAACGTATGTGGAAAAGAAACTGGATGGTGTTCGACTGCAGACTGCTGCAACATTCATGGACTCGGACTTTCATTGTGTTTTGTGTGACTATTCTGTTGCGATTTGATATGCGCAATATGTCTCTTGTGAAGTGTCTATATAATTGCTGGTACTGTGTTTTGCACCTGTCCCCAGATTAACTCTGTTTCCTTTGTCTGCATGTCTGGTTGAACGACAGTTTAACTAGAGATTGTGGAAAGTTAATCCAATGGTGATTTTTTTTCAGTATTAAGAACAAAGGGATAACTTTGCAGAGCGTATACGGAACAATAGCGACGATCATGATATAAAGACAGAACCGTTAAATGAGTACGAAATGAAGACATTCTGTCGACCGGAAACGGAATTTACCAATGGCGTATTCTCAACAGCGATTGGCGATAATTTGCTGTGACTGTCCATGAATTCGTTGGAGATAACGATCTATGAAAGGGGCGGGAAAAGAATAAACACCTGAAATGTGATGGAAGTTTTACACAAGAAGCAGGCGGAACCAAGCGCAGTTTCAAGTTGGTCTTGCGCTGGAACTTTTCGGTCTTAGCTGACCACAGGTACAGGACCAGAACAGTATTGAATACCAACTCTAGACGCTGCTCAGGAAAGCAGCACATATTATGGGTGGGAAGAGTTACATCGAGTGCGGAGTGCGTAACATGCGTCCATGCAATATTGTGGGCAGAAGAGCCGGACCGTGATGTATTTGTTTACAAATTTGTGATATCCAAACAGGTGCTGCGTGCTCACACTGCTCTGGGCAAGATGATCTGGGCTGCCTTTTGGAATGCTGCCCCCGGTAGCGGTCAGGATGTTTCACATGTGATCCTGATACCCCGCGGATTTGGATTTGTTTTACTGTTTTACTACTGTCACACGTACCGTAAAACAGTGAAATTAATTTTAATTTAAAAACTTGTTATGAATAATATTCATGCAGATCAAATTAATACACAGTGCATTAAAGTAAAACAACAGGGGATGCAGAATAAGGCGTAAAAGTAACAGGTTTACAATAAGGCACATTACAACAACAAGATTCATTGTGAGATCGTTTCAGTCGTATCCCCTCTACTCTCCCCCGCAACAACAGCGAGAACTGTAGAGGAGCCTACTCACTCTGAACACCTACCGGACAGTGAACGGAAGGAACAGAAGCTGGAACGTAATAGGAAAGTCAAGCGGAGTGAGAAGGCGGGTGGTTGGGGACACCTACAGGGACAGTGAAGGGAGGGAACAGAAGCTGGATGGTGACAGAAATGTCAAGAGGAGTTGGAAGGCGGGTGGTTGGGGGACACCTACCGGGACAGTGAAGGGAGGGAACAGAAGCTGGATGGTCACAGGAATGTCAAGCGGAGTGAGAAGGCGTGTGGTTGGGGATACCTACAGGGACAGTGAAGGGAAGGAACAGAAGCTGGATGGTGATAGGAAAGTCAAGAGGAGTTGGAAGGCGGGTGGTTGGGGACACCTACAAGGACAGTGAAGGGAGGGAACAGAAGTTGGAAGGTGATAGGGAAGTCAAGCGGAGTGAGAAGGCGCGTGGTTGAGATCAGCTACCGGGACAGTAAAGGGAAGGAGCAGAAGCCGGGAGCCGATCGCTGGAAGACGTGGAGCTGAGGAAGCGGAATCTGAAAGGACAGAAGTCCCTGGAATCAAATAAAGAGTTTCGATGCTGGTGAGCAGCTCATGAGGAGTGGGAAGCAACTACGCGCGGGAATCCCACCTGACTGAGTGGAAAGAAACTGCAGAGCCGTGAGAAAATCGACGAGATTGCTTACCGGCCGTAAGAGAAAGGGATGTGCTCTATACAAGAAAACTCAGTGTGGGCCACCTGTTGAAGGTCGAACCGCTGCAGTGTTCACCCTGTTTCACATGTGACCCGTGACTCCCCGCGGGCAGATTGTAATTTATTATTGTGGCATGTACCGTCAAGCAATGAATTGGATGTTCTTTATTTTTTTTTTCATGCACAGTATTCAAAGAGAATAAATCGTTAGACAGTGTATTGAAATAAACAAACGGGGGTGCAGAATAAGTTGTAACAGCTAACGTTGAACAATAAATGCATAATACTATAACGAGATACATTGTGAGGGCAAGGGTCACCATACTGGCTCTCCTACTGCGCTAGAAATAGAGACGACCCAGGGGAGTCAACTCACTTTAAGCACCTTCGTGTCGGATAAAACATGGAAACGCAAATGCTGTCGGCATCGTTCAGGTTCGGCGACACAGAACGCAAAAAGAAGTTTTAGCAATAAAGTCAGTAAAAGTATCACCTGAGCCACAATACTAATTCCCACGTTCCTCTCCAGGGGCGTAAACAGCTCTGACGATCTCAGAAAACCATTGGGAGTTAAGTGAATACACCGGTTCCTCGACTGTGAGAACTCCACTCCATTACTTTTGACCCGCTGAAATAGAATATTGGACATCGATTACATACTGTGGTGTTCTACCAAATGGTAAGAGCTCGCCATGCGATATCAACAGCTTAAAACTGAACCCAAAAAGAACATATTTCGAACAACAACGAAAAAGAAATCATGATTCCGAGGACCGCGACTTGCTGACCAGCCAAAGTCTGTATCCACAGATTCCGGCTCCTTCTTCTCCCCCAACTGCCCTCCCCCGCCCCCACAAACCCCGCCGTATGATCCATTTCAGGAGAACGGAGAGGTGATTGAAGAAGTTGCAGCCATTGAATGGCGGACTCAACAACCAGTTGCCGAGGCAACACGTACAAAAGCTGGATGAACTCAGCAGGTCGGGCAGCATCCGTTGAAATGAGCAGTCAACGTTTCGGGCCGAGACCCTTCGTCAGGCATCCGCTGAACTTTGTGTTTACTATCCCCAAGAACATGCCAGCGCTTCCAAAAAAATGTTCCACATTTCAGTTGTGCATTACCCTGACTGAAACTTTGACTGCACTAGAATTCCCAGCTGGCAGCACAGATTTTTCTGAACTGCAACAGAACTGAGATTGTTCAGTCCTTTCAGATTACTGATCTTAATTGGCAAACCCAATAGACAGTAGGTGGAGGAGTAGGCCATTCTGCCCTTCTAACCAGCACCGCCATTCACTGTAATCACTGCTGATCATACACAATCAGTACACCGTTCCTGCCCTCTCCCCATATCCCTTGACCCCGCTATCTATAAGAGCTGTATCAAACTCTCTCTTGAATGCATCCAGAGACATGGCCTCCACTGCCTTCTGGGGCAAAGCATTCCACATATCCACCACTCTCTGGGTGAAAACGTTTTTCCGCATCTCTGTTCTAAATGGCCTACCCCTTATTCTTAAATTCTGGCCTCTACCTCTGGACTCGCCCATCAGCGGGAACATGCTTCCTGCCTCCAGCGTGTCCAATCCCTTAATAATCTTACATGTTTCAATCAGATTCACTCTCATCCTTCTAATTTCCAGTGTATGCAAGCCCAGACGCTCCAATCTTTTAACATCTGACAGTCCCGTCACTCGGGAATTAACCTCGTGAACCTACGCTGCAGTCCCTCAATAGCAAAAATGTCCTTTCTGAAATTTGCAGACCAAAACTGCACACGGTACTCCAAGTGTAGTCTCACCAGGGCCCTGTACAGCTGCAGAAGGACCTCTTTACTCCTATACTCAAATTATCTTGTTTTAAAGATCAGCATGCATTAGCTTTCTTCACTGCCTGCTGTACCTGTATGTTTGCTTTCTTTGACTGATGTATAAGAACACCTAGATCTGGTTGTACTTCCCCCTTTCCTAACTTGAATCCATTTAGTTTGTAATCTGCCTTCCTGTTCTTGCCACCAAAGTGGATAATCTCACATTTATCCACATTAAACTGCATCTGCCATACATTTGCCCACTCAGCCAACCTGTCCAAGTCACCCTGCGTTCTCATAACCTCTTCCGGAAATTTCACCCTGCCACCCAGCTTTGTGTCATCAGCAAATTTGCTAATTTTACTTTTAATCCCATCATCTAAATCATTAATGTATATTGTAAACAGCTGCGTTCCCAGCTCCGAACCTTGCAGTACCCCACTGGTCACAGCCTGCCATTCCGAAAGGGACCCGTTAATCGCTACTCTTTGTTTTCTGTCAGCCAGCCAATTTTCAATCCATGTCAGTGGTCTGCCCCCAATACCAAGTGCCCTAATTTTACCTACTAATCTCCTATGTGGATCTTTATCAAAAGCTTTCTGGAAGTCCAGGTACACTACATCCACTGGCTCTCCCTTGTCCATTTTCATAGTTACATCCTCAGAAAACTCCAGAAGATTAGTCATGCATTATTTTCCCTTCATAAATCCGTGCTGACTCGGACTGGTCCTTCTACTGCTATCTTTTATCTTCTACCGCTATCTTTCATCTTTTATAATTGACTGCAGCATCTTACCCACCAATGACGTCAGGCTAACCGGTTTATAATTCCCTGATTTCTCTCTCCCTCCTTTCTTGAGAAGTAGGACAACATTAGCCATCTCCAGTCAGCAGGAGGGCACCCAGCAATTATTATTAACATTTGTATAATTGAAACATCCTTGAGGTTTTTCACTCCCCCCACCCAAATCGGTGTGCAAGCATATTTGCCAACAGACCTCTGAATCTGTGCACATTCCTAAATACATACGTGCCACAAAATCCTTCTGGAACCCCAAATTTGTGTGCACCTCCAAATCCCCGCACAACCGCAAAACATGCTGACATCTGCACATGCACATTAGGTTATCCTTAAGTAAAATAATCTCAAACGGTTCACCATCTATCTGCTTCCACCTTAAAACAGTAAGAATAAAGTTCAAAATTAAAAGTGAATTAAAAACATACCGAAAGTGAAGCATTGTCAAGATTTGTCACAAACCCACATCTACCTGCTCCCCAAAATCAAACCTCCATGAAAGGCATTACTACAATTAGCCCTTTCGGCCCATCCAGATTGCTCCACCATTCCCCCCTAGCTCTCAACACCATTCATCTCCCATCTGCCCGTAACAATTGCTTCAGCTTCAAATCGAGAAATCACCAACGTCCGCCTTGAGTATGCCCAATGACATGGCACCACAGATCCCTAATAATTCCAACAATTCACCATACCCAATAGGGAGTTGCTTGCTGGTCTTTGTTCTGCAGGTATGTCTTTGGTTTATGAGGTTGTGACCTCTGGAAACATTCCATTGGAAACATTTTCTCTAACATCCTCTTTGTCTACAATTCTACATACTATAAACATATACATTTTATATAAGGTTTAATAGCATTACTCCCCATTCCTCTAAACTACAGCGAGTACAGTCTCAGAGCCACCCGAAGCGCCCACACCTTTTTATTACCAGGATCATTCTCGTGCACCGCTTTTGGACACTTTCGAATACCAGTGCAATATTTCTTGCAGAAGGGTTCCAAAACTGCTCAAAATACTCCGCGTCCGGTGTCAGCAAGGAATACAATTTACCATCGCTCTGCTGAAAGTCAAGATTAAACATCCGACTGCCAGCACCAACCGCCAGTCTGCCGTTTTTAGTCAGTCGTTAGCGGGTTTGAAGTGTGCGCTTCCCTTTGCATACGGAGGCTTGACCATAACCATTTCGTAAACAGCCAGAAGGAGTGAAGAAGTGGGTGCTATTGCTAAGCCCATGACATTGGCCACAGAGTCCTCACACGTTAGCACTCACAGTGGTTTACCAACCAATGATATTGGAGCTGGATACCGGGTCAAAGGTCACTTTCCTAGTTGAATTTATCAGCGTAATACGGGTCAACATAGTCAAAGCTCTCTCCACCATTAAACATATCTACAAACAGCGCAGCCTCAAGAAAACTGCATCTATTTTCAAGGGCCCCGAACAACAAGAATGTACTTTCTTCCTCTTTTCCTGCTACTGCTCACGAGACGCTCGGCTTCGATTTCAACAGTTTCTCTCAAGGGATCTGAAACACAATAAGATTCAGGCAACTATGATAACTATTTTAAAGACTTTCGAAAGGTTACTGCAAGCGAAAGGACAGATTCGCTGCCTTTGCTGTTGTATTGTAACAGTGATGTTCTACTTCAGCAATAATCCTGAGTCTCTTCCTCTTTGATATTCCTCCCTATCAGGTCTTAATCTTCCAAATGCTATTTTGTTGAATTATATGTCCAAAGAGTATTTACTTGTGTCTCCGAATTGCAACAATAACAGCAGCCCTCGTGCTCACGAGCCTACTTTCTGTACTGCAAGCTGTCTTCTTAAGTTGCAATGAACTGTTAACGGCTCCAGTGAAATTGCACGCGCTGTTGACTGCTCGACTGTTTTGTTTTTCTTTCAGTATTTGCCTGTAAAATGTGCTCGTACTATTTGCAATAATCAAGCACCGAGTTGACTTGTGATATTTCATTTCCGAGGATGTGAAAAATTAATCGAGCACTTGAGAATTTACTAGGGTAAATGCCCATTTCTGTTACGATGGACGAAAGTCAACAATAATTCAGCTAAACTTAGTTGACCTGTAACATTGCATTGTAAGATTTCGAACTGTGCATTCCAGGGTTAAGACATCCGATACACGATGTATGTGCCAGTGTGTCTAAGCGAAGGGACTCTACCAGAAACGTCGAAGTTTTGCATCTTCATACTACCTCGCCTGCTGAGTTCCTGCAGCGCATAGAGTGTGCGATATAAAGTCGGAATGCTAACACAGCAGTTTTGGAATATTTTCATGTTGATGTCCCGTGACCAGATATACCGTCTGAATGCTAATGCTGATAAGTGCGAGGTGCTATATTTTAGTAGAACTAATTGAAATAGAACAAAACATGGCTAATGGTAGTGCATTGAGGAATGCAGTAGAACAGAGTGCTCTAAGAATAATGGTTCATAGTTCTCTGAAGGTGGAATCTCATGTGGACAGGGTGGTGAAGAAAGCTTTTGGTATGCTGGCCTTAATAAATCCAGGTATTGATTATAGGAGTTGGGATGTAATGTTCAAATTGTACAAGGCACAGGGGACGCTAAATTTGGAGTATTGTGTACAGTTCTGGTCACCAGAAAGATATACGAAAAGGAAAGATGTCAGCAAAATAGAAAGTGTGCATTGGAGATTTACTAGAATGTTACTTAGCTTTCAGCACCTAAGTTACAGAGAAAGGTTGACTAAGTTAGGTATTACTTGGAGCGTAGAAGGTTGCGGTGGGACAAGATAGAGGTATTTAAAATTATGAGGGGAATTGATAGAGTTGAAGTGTATAGGCTTCCTCCATTGAGAGTAGGGGAGATTCAAACAAGAGGTCATGAGTTGAAAATTAGGGGGCACAAGTTTAAGGCTAACACAACGGGGAAATTCTTTACTCAGAGAGTGGTAGCTGTGTGGAACGAACTTCCAGTAGAAGTGGTAGAGGCAGGTTCTACATTGTCATTTACAAAAAATGGATAGGTATATAGACAGGAAAGGAATGGAGGGTTATGGGCTGAGTGCAGATCGGTGGGATTAGGTGAGAGTAAGCGTTCGGCAAGGACTAGAAGGGCCGAGATGGCCTGTTTCCGTGTTGTAGTTGTTATGTGGTTATATGACAGTAATGCCTGCTGGGGCTGTATAGCATTGGGAAAACACAAACGTAGCTATTAAGGGTATTTTTTTTTCTGTACATCGTTTTATTGCCAATCATAACTAGACTAGGTGGTATTTGACAGCGTGCACATCGGTAAGTCTTATCGTGCCCGGGCAGATGTCATTTTTCTGACTTTATTATAACAGCTTAAGAAGACGGTGAAGACGGTGAAGTCAATGTCAGGGCTTCACTACATTTTCTACAATTTTCTGAAGGCTCAGTGTAGTTGCTGCGTGCAGTGTCTTGGTGTGCACTTGTTTATTTATCACCCTGTGAGTTCGGCGCTTTGGCCAGTGTAATCTGGAGGAAATAAAAGCCAATTCTATGTGATGCTTTATGCTTCGGCTGATGAAACACGGTAGAAATACCGGAACAGATTGTAAAGAGGATAATGAAATGCGAGGGAACTCCGTGTATAACTAATCGATATTTGATGACTAAATAAAAATACTCCAGAAAAATAAACAAGATCCCGAATCAATGCGAAAAAGCCCCATGCAGCTTTACTTCTAAGTAACTGCTTAATAAATATTAAAAAAATGTATTTGCAGGGAATTTCTATGTACAAACCCCATTTCCAGAAAAGTTGGGATATTTTCCAAAATGCAACAAAAACAAAAAATTGTGATATGTTAATTCACGTGAACCTTTATTTAACTGACAAAAGTGCAAGGAAGAGATTTTCAATAGTTTCACTGACCAATTTAATTGTATTTTGTAAATATACACAAATTTAGAATTTGATTGCTGCAATACACTCATCAAAAGTTGGGACAGAGTTTAAATAAGAGTGAAAAGTGCACAGAATATTCAAGTCACACCAGTGTGGAAGACTCCACATTAAGAAGGCTAATTGGTAACAGGTGAGGTATCGTGACTGGGTATAAAATTAGCGTCCATCAGAGGCTCAGTCTTTGCAAGCATGGATGGGTCGTGGCTTACCCGTTTGTGCCAAAATTCGTGACAAAATTGTTAGTCAGTCCTAAAGGAACATTTCCCAACGCAAGATTGCAGAAAATTTAGGTCTTTCAACATCTACAGAACATAATATTGTGAAAAGATTCAGAGAATTTAGAGACATCTCAGTGCGTAAAGGGCAAGGACGGAAACCACTGTTGAATGCGCGTGACTTTCGAGACCTCAGGCGGCACTGCCTAAGAAACCGTCATGCTACTGTGACAATTATAGCCACCTAGGCTCTGGAGTACTTCGGAAAACCATTGTCACTTAACACAGTCCGACGCTGCATCCCGAAATGCACTTGAAACTGTATTACGCAAGGAGGAAGCCATAAATCAACACTATGCAGAAACGCCGGCGAGTTCTCTGGGCCCGAGCTCAACACAGATGGACCGAAAGACTGTGGAACTGTGTGCTGTGGTCGGATGAGACCACATTTCAGCTAGTTTTCGGAAAAAAAAAACGGACGTCGAGTTCTCCATGCTAAACATGAAAACGGCCATCCTGATTGTTATCAGCGAAAGGTGCAAAAGCCAGCATCTGTGATGGAGGTGCATCAGTGCCCACGGCATGGGTGAGTTGCATGTATGTGAAGGTACCATTGACTCTGAGGCGTATGTTAGGATTTTAGAGAGACATATGTTGCATTCAAGGCGACGTCCCGGGACGTCCATGCTTATTTCAGCAGGACAATGCCAGACAACAGTCTGCACGGTTTACAACAGCATGGCTTTGTAGACACAGAGTGCGTGTCCTTGACTGGCCTGCTGCCAGTCCAGATCAATCTCCTATTGAAAATGTATGGCACATCATGAAGAGGAGAATCAGACAACGGAAACCACGGACTGTTGAGCAGCTGAAGTCTTATATGAAGCAAGAATGGATAAAATTTACAATTGCATATCTAATACAATTAGTATCCTCAGTTCCAAAACGATTAAAAAGTGTTACTAAAATGAAAGGTGATGTAAAACAATGATAAACATGCCTTTGTCCCAACTTTTGTTCAGTGTGTTGCAGCCATCAATTTCTAAATCTGTGTATATTTACAAAATACAATTACGTTGGTCAGTAAAAGCTATTGAAAATCTTTTCTTTGTACTTTTGACAGTTAAGAAAAGATTCACATGAATTAATGGGGCTAAATGCATAAATGGGGCTGTGCAGTGCAGGGCTAAGTCTGGATTACCAAATCTCTATTTTCATTATTATAAAATTAATTCTTAAAATGTATTTAATGTCCATGCACCGTAGAATTAGAGAATGAGAGACATCGTGTTGCAACTGCGGGAGTTCATGTTACTGGCATGAAAAACTATGTTATACATAACACATTCCCCGTGACTAATTTTGTTGGAGTGTCAAAGTTACAGAAATGAAACAATTTATTCCATTTGGTTAGTGTTTTTTTTTTCTTCAATACTGTGAATCCTCTCATTCTACATTACTAGATGTATGAAATACTTACGAAAGTAATGCAGCCTTTGGAATATTTAATTGCAATTTCCGCCATTTTCTAATCGGATATTATTTCTGTTATTTACATAGCAATCCATTCACTGTCAACACATACATCATTCCATTTTGCAGCTCCTCTCTGAACTTCCTCTGCGTCAGCCCATAGATGCAAGTGTTGGTGCAGGTACTGAGAGATGTTAGCATAACAGCACTTTTTTGAAAGATGAAAATCGGAGTATTCAAATGTTTGTCTGTGAAGGAATAATTCACCGCTTGCCAGTTCATAGAGTGTATTACATAGGGCATCCACAATAAAATGAAATTACCTGACAGAGCGAACAATAAAATAATCGACTTTCTCCGGCTCTCCACTTCACGGTCTTTTTGATTTTCAGTGTTGCCCCGGAGTCCCTTACGGACTCTGTTTGCCGCTAGAATGTGTCTCGCTGTTAAGCCGTTACATAGAAGGATCAAACAAATTGGTAATAACGGTGTGGTGATGCTGTCAAGCAATTCGTAGGCCTTCCACACTGGAGAAATGAAGTATTCAGGTATGAAGGCGCAACGCCAAGGTACGTTGTTAATTATTACAGGAGGCTCCACTACAAAGTAAAACGGAATGCACCTCGCCAAGCCCACAACCCCGACTATTACTGTGACGGCGGTCGCTACTCTCTGTGTACAGTATCGTTTTCTGAGATTTTGACAGCAAATCGCAACGAGGCGATCGAACGTGAAAGCCACTGTTAGCCAAACAGAGCAGTCTAAGCTTGCAATTGTAAACACAAGCGTCAGAGCGCAAACTGGAGTGATGAGCAGGAAGTTGGCGTACATGTAGAGATTATTGATATCCTGCCCAATAACTACAATTATAACGACAGTGAGGTCTGCCACAGCCATTCCTACCAGGTAGCGAGTGATACATCTAGAGAGTCCACATTTTCCACGGGAGAGGATCACAATCGCCATTAAATTCACTAAAAATATAAAGAGAAACAGCGGATAACTTGAGAGAAGTTCAGACGACTCATTTCCCGGTGATTGACAAATAAGAAAGACGCCGATTGTGCTGAACACACACAAATAGCCGTATCGCGACCTGCTTTACCGGCGTAGTTGCGCTTAAGAAGCCAAGATGCAAATATCAAACTTGACTAATGCTTGGCAACGTGGAGATGAAATGCACACGGACGAATGTGCTGGGTGGATCGGATTCCCGAAAATATTGCAGACGTCCATAGAGAAATATTGAAAAAAGAAGCAAAAAGCTGTACTGGTTATGCGAAAGATCTGGAAATAAATGGTTAATGATGCAAGTTGATAAATCCTTCAGTAAAGTTGGAAATGAAGCAAAACACGCTGTTGTCCTGTTGCAGCGGGATTGGGGTGAGAGGAAATGGACCGTGCTCGACACCGTGACTCCTAGGGTGCAGTAGTAATAAGCAGCTTTGTCTGGTGGATTTAATGGACTGTCAATTTGATCCTATGTTGCTTTGATCTGAATGCGTTAAAATGCCGTGAAAACAGCATTTTGAAAATGTAAGCTGTGAGAACTTCACGGCGTCGAGCTGCCAACACACCTGTTGCAGACTTTTTGCTGAAAGATAAAGAAAAGCCAATCGAGCTCAATGATGTAGAACCGGGTCGTGCGGTACAGTCGGAAGTGTGAGATACCCGAAATTGGAGACTGGACATTAACTATTGATGTCCTTAGTGTCGCTGGTGCGGAGGAGGTGGTGTGGTGCAGGTTTGCGCTGAGATTCGTTCAAAAGGGCCATGGTCGGAGATTTCAGAAATGGCTTGGGACCGATTATAATACCGAAAATGTATTACTATCCAGCTTCTGCTCGAAACGTCCATCCAATGTTCTTTGGTTAGAATTCTGCAGGGAGTTGTCTCATTCTCCACCTGATCGCAATGACAAGTCATCTATCCGTGACACTCACTCAGTCATCCATTCTCCGGTCTGATTGGGACAATTGACGCAACTCTGCATCTTACAATCTCAACATCCATCTGATTGCATTCTCGCGCTCTAACTGTACAATGTGCTTGATGTTTTGTGATAAAAATCCAAGTTATTCTTTGTCTCGAAGACACGATGAATACAGTCTCACTTACAGTCTCCCCGGTGCCTTCCGAATGCGGATATACAATCTTCATCTCCGGGAAAAAGTTTCTAGCTTGACCAGTGCCGAGGAAGAGTTTACGATTCCAAACGCTATCTCTGTTTTTTTCTTTTCTTTTCACAGAAGTCGTGCACTCTGCGTTCTTCTTCCTAAATCATTTGTTTCTTCAATAGTTCTCCTTCTTCATTTCGTTTGCATTCGTACTGTCCTGATTGTCATTTATAAATCCACCGGGAGTTTCTCTGATCGCCCAAAATGAGAACCAAGGCTGATTGGTCGTTTAGGCCACCTTCATGCTTGAGGGAAACTGCCGCTTCGTGCAGGTCCAACCAATCGTTTACTGCCTTTTTTAGTAAAGAGGAGCAATCCTGTTTTGTGTCCAGAGCAGACCACGTCTCAGTTGTTTCATCACGAACAGAACGGAGAATGATAGATGGCACATGGACCATGATTATTCTGAACCCATAATTGGGTAGTTTGGAAGTAAAGAGTCAATTTAACAGAAATTTGGTTCGCTCTTATGTAGCTGTGTGACGGCGATGAAATAAGGAACAAATCGTTGTGTGATGGATTATAAATCTTATCCTCTGCGATTCTCTGCAAATCCGTTTGGAAGGGCTGCTGCGGCTCCCGTAGAATAATTTGTCCCCATTAGGACAATTGCTTCGATGTAAATGCGGACTCGGGCAGAAGAAATTAATTCCAAAAAATCCTCGATTTTCAAGTAGTATTAGCAGTCGGAAAAAAATCAGCATTACCAGGAACTAAAATGGTAAAATTGGAGACTAGGCAGCAGCCAGGTCAGTTTGCGATAAGTGTTACGGGCAAGAGGAAGACGAAGACTCTCAATTAACAACCGATGTAGTGACCTACCTGGAATGCCGGCCGCTGCAAGGATCGGATAACAGATGCGAGCTACAGTGTAAATAGTTACATACGCCATCTTCAGTAAGACGCAGCGAGCAGTTGTTGAAAACTGTTCCAAATGTCCCACGTACTGGGAAAATGTTTATGCAGCTTTTATACAGTGGAAAGGAGATCAACTGGGACAAACCGGGGAGCGACTCGTCACTCCAATCAGACACAACCCAGTGAACAAACACAATTAACTTTGTTTACTCTCGTTGTGCCATTGTGAAATACATTCTATTGTTCAATGAGTATGGACTCTTCTTTGTGAAACGTGTTTGATGTCCGGGGTTGAAACCTTTGTCCTAGACATGAGGTTTCTGTTATTTGAATAATGTTCTTTACATTGTATACATTGTTCATCAATGCTACTTGGAAATCGCCCGATGTAACCATACTCATTATAGCATAGCAGCACGTGAGCTTGTAAAATGAGGGAACAGTTTTAAGTTAGAATCTGATCGATTCACACTACGGACTCATTTCACGGACTATTTCAGTCCTGAATGTTGTCACCGCCGATGTTGTATTACGTGGAAACTTTTCTCACGAACTTGTCTCTTCTGGCATAAATCTACCGAAATCGTTAATTTGAATGACTTGCAGCCATGCCTCCTCGCCCTTCAAGATGAAACCACACTCAGAAAAACATCTTATATTCCGTCTGGCTAGCCTCCAACCTGATGGTATGAACATTGATCTCTCTAACTTACGTTAATGCCCCTCCTCCCCTTCTTACTCCTTCCCTTATTTATTTATTTTACACCCCCTTATTTTTCCCCTCTCTGACCCTCTCACAATCACTCCTTGCCTGTTCCTCATCTTCCTCTGGGCTATCATCCCCCTTTCTTTCTCCCTAGGTCTCCTATCCCATGCCCCCCCCCCTTCTCCGGCTCTGTATCCCTTTTACCAATCACTTTTCCAGCTGTTAGCTTCACCCCACCCCTTCCTGTCTTCTTCTATCATTTTGGATCTCCCCCTCCCCCTCCGTCTTTCAAATCACTGACTATCACTTCAGTTAGTCCTCACAAAGATTCTCGGCCGGAAACGTTGACTGTGCCTCTTCTTATAGATGCTGCCTGGCCTGCTGCGTTCCACCAGCATTAGGTGTGTGTTACTAACATCATTATGTCTTGCTTTCCTATTTTCAAGGGATGTTTACTTTCAAGGCACACAGAAATAATCGTTGAGAAACTTGATAATTAACAGATGCTTTCCAGAAAATTAATACAACAGAACAACACAACGGATGTGTGGATTGGTACGAAACAATCACAGTGTACACAAAGATAGAGAACAGGTGGTTGGAGGGTTCCGAGACGGGGCCAAGTAATAGATATTTTTTTCAACCGGTTTGAATAGGAGGCTTCTGTTCACCCTCTACAGACTATCCAAATTCCTAGCTCATGCCTTGCTTCACCCCACACCTTGTCTGTCTGTCTCCAATGTCACCTTATAACAAATGACTACAGACAGCTGGACTGTTACTTCTAATGGTAAAGAGAGAGAATATTACACTTCATCCATGCAATGCTGCTGGCATGGATGGCATCAGCCCAACCGCATTCACTGTGTGCGATATTCAGCTGGGTGCAGTCATTCAATACATCTTTGATCTGCGCCTCAGTTTGAAGAGGATTCCTGTGCCCAGTTACAGAACCCCAAGAAGACATGGCCCACCACGGCCAGGGACTGCAGGTCAGTGGCACTGATTTCACATGTTATGAAATAATTGGAAAGACTGCCTCTGACACACATCCAGACAATCGTAAATCCATCACTGGAATCCCTCTGCAGTTTTCAAAATGGAGTCCAGTACGGCATTTTTTCCTTGCTTCAACGGGCACACACCGATGTGGACGAGCAGGCAACACAGGGTATCATGTTCCTTGATTTACCCAGTGTTTGCATACCATACTCGGGGGCAAGGGGCTGAAAACTGACGAGAGGTGAATGTATTGGGCTGAATCAACTGCTACTCAACATCTCTAAGACAAAGGACTTCAGGTACGTGAAAATATCCTGCATTCTCATCTCCATCAAGGGAGCAGATGTGGAAATCTTTCCGGACTTCTAGTACCAGGGGGCTCATCTCGACAATTAACGGGCCAAAAAAGACAGAGCCTCGGTACCAGAAAGGATAGGAGAAGAGCCGGCTGTACTTTCTGAGGAGGCTCCAGTCATTCACCATCCGCAGTACTGCTCTGCATACTCAGTGCTGGCCAGCATGCTATTCTACGCTGCAGTCTACTGCGGCGACACGGTGAGAGCAGCTGACGCCAAGGAGATCGTAAGGAAGATTGTTTCTGATAAGGGGATGGAACTACATTCCCTGGTGGTTGTGTCTCAGCCGTGGATTCTGCAGAACCTACGGAGCAATATGAACAATTACTCCCACCCCTCCCTGACATACCGGACAAAGAGAGGAGCAACTTTGGTAGCAGACTGTTTCCACCGAGCTGCACCACTGAACGCCACAGGAGACCCTTCCTCCGTGTTGCTATTCCAATCTACAATTCCTCCCCCTTAATTATATACGTTTATGGGTTCATTGCAAATCGGTAGTGTGCAATATTACTTTTTAATAAGCACATTTAAAATTATATATCTCTGACTAAGTAACCTTGCAACAATAATTTCCTTCGGGATAAATAAAGTGTTGTGTTATATTGTCTTATTTATTCTTACGCTCATATGCTCTTGTACACTAACTAACTGCTGAATAGAAATGTATTCGTGCCACTGCTGTTACCCTGACAACATGTACGAGATAATCCTGGGCACTCTATTGAAGAGATGATCACGTATATCTCAATCATCAGTCGATGCTTGAAAACTTTGGATAAAAATATGTATCGACTGTTTTACATATTCTACTGGAATAGATAAAAGAAAATTACCCTTTATGCCACTTTTTGTTCCCTTGTTATTTCTCTCCGTTAGTAAAGCAACCTGTATCAGAAAGGCCAAGCTCATTCGACAGGTGCTGGTCGAATTTGCAACCATTTTTTTGGTTTAATACGACAGAGGATGTGAAAATGTGTGGTTGAACAATTTTATTAAATGGCGAGGATCGTTAGAAGTGATCTCCATCCAAACAATTAAGACAACCCACCACTGAACTGAGTCTCACCAAGCTATGTCTCACTAGCATTTTTGGGCAGATGTGACCTGTACAAAAAGGATGGGTTGCACCTGAGTCCCAGGGGGACCAATATTCTGGAGGGGAGGTTTGCTAAGGTTACTGGGGAGAGTTTAAACTTGAAATATTAGGGGGTGGGGACCGAAATGAAGAGTCTAGGGAAGAGACGGTTGGCCCACAAATATAGAAAGCTTGGGGACAGTGTGGGAAGGAGGATAGGCAGGTAATAGAGAAGGTACCCGCTAAGACCGACGGTTTGAGATGTGTCCATTTTAACGCAAGGAGCATTGTGAACAAAGCGGATGAGCTTGTAGCGTGGAACAGTAATTGTAGCTATGATGTGGAGGCCATTACCGAAACTTGGCTGGCTCAGGGACAGGAATGGTTACTTCAAATGCCGGGTTTTAGATGTTTCAGAAATAAACTATAAGGCAGGCAAAAGAGGTGGGGGCGTGGCACTGTTGATCACGAATAAGGTCACGGCTGCTGAATAGGTGGACGTCATTGACGAAATGTCTTTGGAGTCTCTGTGTGTGGAGGTTAGGAACAGGAAGGGGTCAATAACTTTAATGGGTGTTTTTATAGGTTGCCTAATAGTAACAGGGATAACAAGGAGCAAATAGGGAAACAGATCCTGGAATGGTGTAATAATAACAGAGTTGTTGCGATGGCACATTTTAATTTCCCAAATATCGATTAGCATCTCCCAAGAGCAAGAGATTTAGATGGGTTAGAGATTGTTAGGTGTGTTCAGGAATGTTTCTTGACACAATATGTAGATACGCCTACAAGAGGAGAGACGGTACTTGATTCGGTAGTGGGAAATGAATATGGTCAGATGTCATATCTCTCAGTGGGAGAGCAATTAGGTGATAATAATCATAATTCTATCTCTTTTACGATAGCATTAGAGAGAGATAGGAACAGGTAAGTTATAAAAGCGTTTAATTGGAGTAAGAGGGATTATGAGGCTATCAGGCAGGAACCAGGAAGCTTAAATTGGGAACAGGTGTTCTCAGGGAAAGCTACGGAAGTAATGTGGCAAATGTTCATGGGATGTTTTTGTGGAGTTCTGCATAGGCATGTTCCAATGAGACAGGGAAGTTATGATAGGGTCCTGGAACCGTGGTGTACAAAGGCTGTAGTAAATGTAGTCAAGAAGGAAAGAAAAGCATAAAAAAGGTTCGGAAATCTCGGTAATATTAGAGATCTAGAAGATAATATGGCTAATAGGAAGGAGCTTAAGAAGGAAATAAGTAGAGCTAAAAGGGGCCATGAGAGCCTTGGCAGGCAGAATTAAGGAAAGCCCCAATGCATTCTACAAATATCTGAAGAGCAAGAGGATAAGACGTGAAGAACAGGACCTTAGAATTGTGACAGAAGTAAAGTATGTATGGTACCTGAAGAAATAGCCAAGATACTTAATGAATACTTTACTTCAGTAATCATTATGGGAAAGGATCGTGGTGATTGTAGTGATGACTTGCAGCGGACTGAAAAACTTGAGCAATTTGATTTTAAGAAAGAGTTTGTCTAGAGCTTTTGGAAAGCATCAAGATAGATAACTCGCCGGGACGGGATGAGATGTACACCAGGCTGCTGTGGGAGGCGAGGAATAAGATTTCTGAGCCTCTGGCGATGATCTTTGCATTATCACTGGGAACAGGTGAGGTTCCGGAGGATATTGTTCCCTTATTCAATAAAGGGAGAAATGATAGCTCAGGCAATTATAGACCAGTGAGTCTTACTTCAGTAGTTGGTGAGTTGATGGTGAAGATCCAGAGAGGCATGATTTATCAACGTTTGGAGAGGTATAATGTTATTAGGAATAGTCAGCATGGATTTGTCAAGGGCTGACCGTGCCTTACGAGCCTGATTGAATTTCTGGAGGACGTGACTAAATTCATTGATTAAGGAAGACCAGTAGATATAGTGTATATGGATTTCAGCGAGGCATTTGATAAAGTGCCCCATGAAAGTTTTATCGAGAAAGTAAGGAGGCATGGGATCCAAGGTGACATTATTTTGTGGATCCAGAACTGGCTTGTCCACAGACGGCAAAGTATGGTTGCAGACGGGTCATATTTTGCATGGTGTACGGTGACCAGTGGTGTGCCTCAGGGATGTGCTCTGGGACCCTTATTCTGGGTGACTTTTAAAAATGACCCGGTTGAGGAAGTGGAGGGAAGGGTTAGTAAGTTTGCTGATGACACAGCGGTTGTGGGTGTTGTGGATAGTGTAGACGGCTGTCAGTTATTGCAGGGGACATTGATGGGATGTAAAACTGGGCTGAGAACTGGCAGATGGAGTTCAACTCAGATAAGTGTGAAGTTGTTGATTTTGGTAGGTCAAATATAATGGTAGAATATAGTATTAAGGATAAGATTCTGGGCAGTGTGGAGGTTCAAAGGGATCATAGCGTCCCATACGACGCACAAAGCAGATGCGCAGATTTTCTCTGTGGATAAGAAGGCATACGATGTATTAGCCTTCATCAATCGTTGAATTGAATTTAGGAGCCGAAAGTTAATGTTGCCGATATATAGGATCCTGATCAGACCCCGCTTGGGGTACTGTGCTCAGTTCTGGTCGTCTCACTACAGGAATGATGTGGACACCGTAGAAAGGGAGCAGAGGAAATTTACAATGACTTTGCCTGGATTGGGGAGCATGCCTTATGAAAACAGGTTGAGCGAACTCGGCATTTTCTCCTTGAGCGTCGTAGGACGAGAGGTAACCTGATAGAAGTGTATAAGATGATTAGAGGAATTGATCGTGTGGATAGTCAGAGGGTATTTCCCAGTGTTGAAATGGCTGCCACAAGAGGGCTGAGGTTTTAGGTGCAGAGGGATGCACTACGTTTTTATGCAGAGAGTGATGAGTGCGTGGAATGTGCTGCCGGCAACGGTGGTGTATGCTGATACGATAGGGTCTTTTAAGGGACTTTTGGATAGGTACATAGAACTTAGAAAAATAGAGGGCGATGGGTACCCCTAATTATTTCTAAGGTAAGGAAATGTTTGGCAAAACTTTGTGGGCCGAAGGGCCTGTATTGTGCAGTAGGTTTTCTATGTTTCTGTTATTCCTCTTTCACCTCTTGAATAATCGAACAGCATTGGTTATTTGCTAGTCCTCTGGTAGCACATGTACGTGAGAGAAGTTGTTCCATACTCTGCCTTAAAGATTAATTCGTTTCTTTGGTAGAATCTTAACTTGTTACGGAGGGCAATCTGCTCAAAGTGAGATCGATCTGACTGGAGGACCCTCTCATTATCTCAGCCATTAATATGCATTATATATGTATGTATGTATGTATGTATGTATGTATGTATGTATGTATGTATGTATGTATTTATGTATGTGTGTATGTATGCATTTATTAACTAATTCATTTACTTGTTATTTTTCTATTCAGAGCACGGTTTACCCCTTTTCGGGTCATTGAGCCGCGCCGACCACCAATTCCCCGACCTAATCTTATTGCAACGTCAGTACAATTGAGAGTAACGAATGAACCAAACAACTGCTACGTTTTTTGCCTGTGGAGTAAACGGGGGCACCCTGACAAAATCCATATGGTCACAGGGAGAACGCACAAATATTCATTAAACCATCTATCTTTTTTATTGTTTTTTTTTTCTGAGGCTGCTGTTTGTAGTAAATGTATCCTTGGCCTGCCACAGCTTTAGTGGGTTATTGAAAAAATATATAGCTGGTCTTTTGTTGACATGAATTATGATCCTGAATGATTCGTGTTCATGTTAGATAGAACAGTCTGCCATGTAGTTCCTGCAGACTCTGCAGTCTCAATGCATCGAGACTGCAGAGTCTCAAAATGGAATTTCAAACAGGTGAGTTTAGATATACTGTAATCTCAATCTAAACGACTAGCCCGTCTTCACCAGAAGTCATGCTCAAACTCTCTAATTCAACATAATTCTACTTGCATAGCATGTACTGGCAGCATATTATGCCGTAGACTTTCTTGTTGCTTTATCATATTCGATTTACTGGTCACTAAAAAGAGTTAAGTGATATTTTCAAAAAACGCTCAGTACACTGTATTTCTATCCCTACTTAATTATCAGCTGAAAGCATTAACACCCCATGACCATACAAAGCTTCACAATTATACCATATTCGAGGACATGAAATGCGTCAGCAGAAGCGAACTGCAATGGCCATGCTGTTCACATGCCTGAATGGAACCCTCATATTTCGCTACTCCTGAGCACAGGAGCACTGACATGCTCACAGGAACATTATAGGAACTGTGGTATGTGGTGGGGGAGAGCTGTGCGAGGTGGGACGGGGGAGGGGGGGGGGTTGGGCAGGTGGTTTTTACTACACCGAAAACCGCTTCTAAAGTGCCGGTAATCGACTGGCCCGTTTCAAGAATGCAGTGCTTTTTTCATCGGTTGCCTCGTGTGCCACGGTATCGGTGTCCGGTTTCAGGTACTTCAAGGGTTTTTGACCTGCACATGCAGAAGGCTGGGCCTCTTTTCCTTTTGCCTCTAGAGTCTTCTCTCCAATCTGAGTTCGCGAGCAGTGCTGAAGAACCATTGGGACAGTGTGTCCAGACGCACTCTTAGCTAAGCATCTGCCTGTCGACTGTTTAGGTTTCAGCCTTTGTGCCTCGGGGACTTCGATATTTGGTGGAATATTTCACTGTTTATACAAAAATGATTAACATGCTTACTCGTAATCAATGTATTCTGTCTCACTCACCAAAACCCTGAGCTTGATTCCACATTACACACCGTTAATTCCATAACGATTATATACAGAAAATCTGAAGTCTTAAACACAAAATCCTTGCCAACACACATGAAACAGACATTTTGTGATTGAGCGGCTGCTATAGTTTCTTAATCGTATTGGGTTTTCACTTCCGTACCATCTGTCTACTGTTTGTTTAATGTTTGTAAGACTGACACAATCTTGCTGAGATTCTCACAGCTGCGTGATCTCTCTGTTCACCCGCCGTGATCGCTGAATTTATGATCATGAATTAATAGTCTGCAGTGAGCATCGCAGTGAAAAGTCTGCCACCTACTGTACCGAATCGTGGAATCCATCACTCTCACCAAAACAGATTACTCTGGAAACAGCCTTCCTCCTTACAAGTACGAAGGAATTGTCTCAATCATAAACGATTGAGGTGTACATTTTATTTACTGAACATCCCATTTAGTATAAACACATACTTAACCCAATTTTTCAGCTCCGCCCTGAATTTCCCTCTGTGTTAGGCCGTAGATACACATGTTGGTGCAGGTACTGAGGAACTCCAACATATACTCAAGCTGCTGTAGGATGTAAGCCGGTGAGCTGTAATATCTGTCGGTGTGGGAATAATTTACAGCCTGCCATTTCATTGTGTGTCCGGCATTGGGTGTCCACAGTAAAATGAAATTGGCTGACAGAGCGAACAACAAGATCATTGACTTCCTCCTGCTCTCCACCTCTGCATCCTTCTTATTACATTACTTTTGAGGAGTTCACGAGCGAACTCAACTAGCAGCTAATATGTTTCGAACAGTTATGTATTAAGCAGCAGAATTAAGCAGATGGGTAGGACCGGAGTCACAATACCGTCAAGTACCTGGTAGGCTCTCCAGAAAGGTGACGTAAAACATTCAGCAGCGGCAACGCATCGCCATTGGTCCACGGCAAAGTAGAATGGAAGAGCCCTCGCACAGCTTCCTGCATTCCTGCCGCCACCACCACAGTCGCTGTTCTGTCGACGCAATGTCGCTGCCGCAGGCTTTGCCAGCAGAAGGCAACATAGCAGTAGATTGTGAAAACAGTCCATAATTGCGAGCCGTCGAACAAGAATCAGAGAACAGATCGGAGTTGTGAACAGGAAATTAACGAACCAACAGATAAAATTAATTTGAAGCATTACGACAGCGATGATAAAGGCGATGAAATCTGCTGTCGTCATAGCCACAAGGTAGTGAGTGATCCATTTAGAGAGACCACAGTTTCTGCAGAACAGGATAACCATCGCCTGCAAATTAACTGAAATAACTGATAAAAATCCGGGATAACTTTCCAACTAACGCAGATTGATCAACGTGAATTGACACGAATATAATAAATAATCGTCCGGTTGGCGGCATGCCTGTTGCTGACTGCATTTTTTTTCCGAATCGCCCTGTATTCAGCCCAGATTCTAACGTTTAATGCGTTTGATGAATTACAAGTAACGCAAATTGCAATGGGAGTGTTTTTGTTATATATTTCAGGTTATCTGAGATTGTTATGTTGCTTTAAATTGACTGACCTCAGTTGAATCTCATTTGCAATAAATATATTTAACTATTTTTTCTAAAAAACATCATGGAGTTGTAATATCAGATGAGCTGGAAGTTGAAGAAACCGACATGTCAGCCGACCTTCATGGATATTCGGGGAAAGCGAGTCACATAACCATTGTTAAAGCGAGATGTTGCTCTTTATTCACTATGTCTTGAAGAATGACGATAGTGAAAGGGGTCATCGAGTGGGACGCGAGAAGCAGAAAGCACAAGAAAAAGAAAATCAGAAGATTAGGGAAACATTTATGGGATGGATATGTCGATGATATGTCCATCAGTTAGAAATTATAAGTAATACCCAACAAGAAAGGTCGTTAAACTCTATATTCATTCAGATGACAAAAATTGAAAATGGAAACAAAGCACAAAGAACGGGTGACGAAGGTATTGAGACAGTTTTTATGCGATGTATTAATCTCAACTTGGGATGCATAGTCAGAGGTGGGGAAGCCACTAGTAGTAGAGACTGATTAGAGCATTAACCTAACGTGTTCAACCTTTCTCTGTAACTTAAGTGCTGAAAACCAGGTAACATCCTAGTAAATCCTCGCTGCACACTCTCTAATTTATTGATATTTTTCCAATAATTCGGTGACCAGAACTGTACACAATATTCCAAATCGGGCCTTACCAATGCCTTGTACAATTTTAACATCACATCCCAACTCCTGTACTCAATGCTCTGATTTATAAAGGCCAGCTTTCCAAAACCCTTCTGCACCACCCTATCTACATGAGACTCCACCTTCAGGGATTTATGCACTGTTATTCCCAGATCTCTCTGTTCCACTGCATTCCTCAATGCCCTACCATGTATGTTCGATTTGCATTGTTCCTGCCAAAACGTGGAACCTCAAACTTCTCAGCATTATGCTCCATCTGCCAACGTTCAGCCCATTCTTCTAACCGGCATAAATCTCCCTGCAAGCTTTGAAAACCCACCTCATTATCCACAACACCTCCTACCTTAGTATCTTCGGCATACTTAGTAATCCAATTTACCACCCCATCATCCAGATGATTTATGTATATTACAAACAACATTGGGCCCAATTCGGATCCCTGAGGCACCCGGCTAGTCACCGGTCTCCATACCGATAAATAATTATCCACCATTACTCTCTGGTATCTCCCATCTACGCACTGTTGAATCCATTTTATTATTCCAGAATTAATACCTAACGACTGAACCTTTTTAACTAACCTACCATGTGGATCTTTGTCAAAGGCCTTGCCGAAGTCCATATAGACTACATCCACTGCCTTACCCTCGTCAACATTCCTCGTAACTTCTTCAAAAAATTCTATAAGGTTTGTCAAACATGACCTTCAACACACAAATCTATGCTGGCTACTCCTAATCACATCCTGTCTATCCAGATGATTATTAATACTATCTCTAAAAATACTTTCCATTAATTTATCCACCACTAATGTCAAACTGACAGGTCTATAATTGCTAGGCTTCCTTCTAGAACCCTTTTTAAACAATGGAACCCCATGAGCAATACGCCAATCCTCCGACACAATCCCCGTTTCTATTGACATCTGAAAGATCTCCGTCAGAGCTCCTGCTATCTCTACACAAACTTCCTTCAAGTTCCTGGGGAATATCCTGTTAGGACCCGGAGATTTATCCACTTTTAAATTTCTTAAAGGCGCTAGTACTTCCACCTCTTTAATTGTCAAAGGTTCCATAACTTCCTTACTCGTTTCCCACATCTTACTTAATTCAATATCCTTCTGCTTAGTGAATACCGATGAGAAGAAATCGTTCAAAATCTCTCCCATCTCCCTCGGCTCCACACATAGCTGACCACCCTGATTCTCTACGGGGCTAATTTTATCCCTCACTATCCTCTTGCTTTTAATATAACTGTAGAAACCTTTTGGATTTACTTTCATTTTTTTGCCAAACTCACCCCGTATCTTCTTTTAGCTTTTCTAATCTATTTCTTAAGATTCCTTTTACATTCTTAATATTCCTCGAGCAATTCCTTTATTTCATGCTGCCTATATCTATTGTAGACATCCCTCCTTTTCCGACCCAAGTTTCTAATATCCCTTGAAAACCATGGTGCTTTCAAACCTTTAACCTTTCCTTTCAACCTAACAGGAACATAAAGATCTGAACCCTCATAATTTCACCCTTAAATGACCTCCATTTCTCTATTATTTCCGTCCCATAAAACAACTTGAATCAATCCACTCCCTCAAAATCCCTTCATATCTCCTCAAAGTTAGCCTTTCTCCAATCAAAAATCTCAACTCCAGGTCCTGTCCTGTCCTTCTCCATAATTATATTGAAGCTAATCCTATTGTGATCACTGGACCCGAAGTGTTCCACAACACATACTTGTCTCAGCTGACCTATCGCATTCCCTAACAGGAGATCCAACACTGCCCCATCTCTAGTCGGTACTTCTATGTATTGTTGCAAACAACTTTCCTGCACACATTTCACAAACTCTAAACCATCCAGCCCTTTTACAGAATGAGCTTCCCAGACGACGTGTGGAAAATTAAAATCTCCCACAATCACCACCTTGTGTTTACTACAAATATCTGCTATGTCCTTACACATTTGCTCTTCCAACTCACGCTCCCCATTAGGTGGCCTATAATACACTCCTATCAGTGTTACTACTTCATTCCCATTCCTCAATTCCACCAAAATAGTCTCCCTAGAGGAGCTCCCTAATCTATCCTTCCAAAGCACCGCCGTAAGATTTTCTCGGACAAGCAATGCAACACCTCCTCCTCTGGCCGCTCCTACTCTATCACACCTGAAGCAACTAAATCCAGGAATATTTAGATGCCAATCACACCCTTCCTGCAATCATGTTTCACTAATAGCTACAACATCATAATTCCAGGTATCAATCGACGCTTTAAGCTCATCCACCTTTTTTACAATGCTCCTAGCATTAAAATAGATACATTTAAGATACTCTCCACCTCCTCCGCTCTTTTCATCCCTAATAATGCATTAAAATTTATTATCCTTTTCTTTCTTTTCTCCTACATCTTCGGGCTGAGCGCATCCCTTCTTCATCACCTGCCTTTCCTCCCTCAAACATTGTCCACTTACTTGCTCTACTGGTGAACTAACCTCCTCTCCCATAGTTTCCTCAAATTGATCCCCCCCCCATCCTACCAGTTTAAAGTCTGCCCTGTTGCCCGAGGAAACTTCCCCGCTGGGATATTAGTCCCCCAAGGATTCAAGTGTAACCCGTCCTTCTTGAACAGGTCACACCTGCCCCAGAAGAGGTCCCAATGATCCAGAAACTTGAATCCCTGCCCCCTGCTCCAATCCCTCAGCCACGAATTCATCCTCCACCTAATTCCATTCCTACTCTCACTGTCGCGTGGCACAGACAGTAATCCCGAGATTACTACCTTTGCGGTCCTTCTTCTTAACTGCCTTCCTAACACCCTATAGCCTCGTTTCAGGACCTCTTCCCCTTTCATACCTATGTCATTGGTACCTACATGTACCTCGACCTCTGGCTCCTCACCCTCCCATTTCAGTATATCTTGGACGCGATCAGAAACGTCCCGAACCCTGGCACCAGGGAGACAAACTACCATCCGGGACACCCGATCACCTCCAGAGAACCGTCTGTCTGAACCCCTGACTATCGAGTCCCCTATTACTATGGTCCTCTTTCTTCTATCCCTACCCTTCTGAGCTACAGGGCCGTCCTCTGTTCCGGAGGCCCGGCCACTGTCACTTCCTCCAGGTAGGCTGTCCCCCCCAACAGTACGCAAACATGAGTACTTATTGTTGAGGGGTACAGCCACCGGCGTACTCTCTAGTACCTGCCTCTTCCCCTTCCTGACCGTGGCCCACCTATCTGCCTCCCGTGGCCCCGGAGTGAGCACGTGCCTGTAACCCCTCACTATCACCTCCTCACTCTCCCTGACCAGGCGAAGGTCATCGAGCTGCAGCTCCAGTTCCCTAACTCGGTCCCTCAGGAGCTGCAGTTCGCCGCAACTGGCGCAGATGTGGACGTCCGGGAGGCTCGGAGACTCCAGGATCTCCCACATCCGGCACCGAGAACAACAAGCTGCCATCACTCTCATACTTCCCGAATAACTGAAAATAACAAGGAGAACTAAAAGATAAGCCGACTGTGCCCTCTTCCGCCTAAGCCTTCTGAGCCCAAGCCCTACACTGCTCCTGGCTCACTCCGCTGCCCTCTGCTGAAGCCTGCGTTCTTTTTATATCTTCCCTCCTTCCCAGGCCTCCTTCTTGCGCCTGCGCAGTCCCTCCTCTATGAACTCCGATCTGAGAAGGATTTTGAAAGTGGCCGCCGTCGCACTTCCTCTCAAAGCCTCTTTGACTCTTTCCAAAAGAGATCTACCTCACTCTTTCTCTCCTTTTTATATCTTCCCTCCTTCACAGGCCTCCTTCACGCGCCCGCCCAGTCCCGCCTCTCAGAACTCCGATCTGAGAAGCAATTTGAAAATGGCCGCCGGCGCACTTCCTCTCAAATCCCCGCTGTCTCCTTCCAAAAGAGCAAAATTGTGGGAAGAATATTGTACCTATTTCCTGATGAATGCGAAAACATAACCTAATCAGTTGACCATACCCAGAGAAGTGTAAAACAGAATCATAGGGTCAGAGAGGAATTCCACAACTATAACCACACCGGGGTCTGGGGGTCATTTGGGAACATATTTGGTGGACAGAGTCCCCCTTTTACTGACATCGATCTATGAAGTTGATCTTATGATCAAAAAGGGGGACGTGGAAGAAAATTCTGAATATGGCGTTAAAATACTGAATTGTTAACACCCAGCACCTTCTTTTAATTAGCAATATGTCTAGTGTTTGTCTTAATGATTCAGAGAGCTGCAGAGACGAGACGAAGGCAGTAAAAGTCATAACTGTTGTTAGAACCCTCTGGGATGTCAGGTTTCTGACAATCAAAAAGTGTTCTGGTGTGTCCTTCATCTATCAGTTACTAACATATAAACAAGTTTTATCGCCCTTCCATAACTATCTGGATCTCAGGTTTCAATGAACCCTCCTGGATGTAATAAACGTTTTCGCTGGTTTGGGAAAATATCATTGTGCGCGCCTGCAGAGAGAAATCAATCTATGCAAAAAACCAGATGTACAGTGTCATGCAAAGTTTTGGGCACCCCTGGTCAAAATCTCTGTGATTGTGAATAGGTAAGCGAGTAAAAGATGAACTGATTTCCAAAAGGGCAGAAAGTTAACGGTGACAAATTTATTTAATATTTTAAGCAAGATTAAGCTTACTTCCATATTTTACAGTTTCATGTTAAAAATATCATGGACCACGCACACATCAAATGAGGGAGTTCTCAGAAGAGCAGAAGCAGTTTGATCACTCATTTCAACAATAAGAGAAATACAACACAGATTCCTACCACAGATCATGCGGAAAAATGAACTAGAAAAACTCAAACTCTCAGGAAAGATCGAGGGGAGCAAACCTAGAGGAATACCTCGGCTTAGGTACAACAAATGGAAATAGAAGTCATCCAAAGAGAGAGGGATAGATCTATTTGGCAAACCATAGTCACCAACATCCACATCGGATATGGTACCTAGAAAGACACACAGTTCCAAAATAACAAGAAAGGAACAGGACACCCTGCATGGTGAGTACTTAGTAACACCACCTTTGTCTAAAATCAGTTTTTAAACGCTTTCTTTAGCCAGCTAAGAGACTTACAATTCTTGTTTGGGGGACTTTCGCCCATTCTTCCTTGCAAAAGAGTGAGAGTCTTGGTCCGCCTTGCATCCATTGCTCTTTTGAGGTCTTTCCACAGATTTTCGATTCGGGAACTGTGAGGGTCATGGTAACACCTTCAGCCTCTGCCTCCTAACGTAGTCCATTGTGGATACTGAGGTGTGTTTAGGATATTATCCTGTTGCCATCCTCTTTTCATCTTCAGTGTTATTTTTTTCATTCTTCCCTCTTCCAGTGAAATGTTCCCACTGCCACTGGCTGCAGTACAAGCCCAAAGCATGATGGATTCACTCCCGTGCTTAAAATGAAAAGAGGTGTTCTTTTAATGAAATTCTGCACCCCTTTTTCTCCAAGCATTCCTTTGCTCATTGCAAAATGGCAGTTTTATTTCTTTCAAATGAGAAGCCAGTCTATTTCAGACTCGCTGTTCTGTTATTCCATTTGTCAGGAAATGAGGACTATTACATTTGTCTCATCGATTCCATTTTGTTCTCACTACGTAACTGTTTCATCTCTAATAACGGGAATGGTGTTGTTTACAGGAGTGAACATCCGCTCAGCGGTATGTGAGTCCTGAAATCAAAGACATCGTTCTAATAGTCGGAAGATCGCCCAACCACTACCCCTGCTGTCCATGTTTGTCCAGCAACAGTATTTCACCGACGGAGCCCTCGCACACAGCATTTCTGCTCCCTCTCTCTCTCTCTCTCTCTCTCTCTCTCTCTCTCTCTCTCTCTCTCTCTCTCTCTCTCTCTCTCTCTAAATATATATCATAGTCGGAATTCAGAAAGTTGCAGCTAACGATGTTTCTGTTTTTCACGAACCTCACCCCGTCCCGCCCACTCCCAAATATGTCTTGCAGTTAATTTTACGGCCATTGTGATTCTATCTCGGGGAAAATGCGGACTCTCCAAATGCATCACCCGTTACCTGCTTGGAATGGCGCCAGCAGATCTGATGGTGGTTACTGTTGTTGTTTTGGTGGGACAGACCAACTATATCTACATGTATTCCAGATCCCTGCTCATCACTCCTGTATGCGCCCATGTCCAATTTAATTCAGCGGGGATTTCGCATAAAACATTTTTAAAATGAGCAGCTTTTGCAAATCTTTTATAGGTTCAAATTAACATGTCCCTGGCAGCCCTTAAATCGGAAAATCCATGGAGGATTGCACATGTCATAGAGTTAAGTTAGGAGATTAGGAAATAATTGTTACATTGGTTGAATTACTCCGCACTGTTGCAGAGACTTGATAATCACAGCGGCAGGAATGGCTCCTGGACACTCCCGGTGTCAGATGATCCAAAATGGGCAGAATCGTGTAAAATGGAATGATTGGAGTGTCATCGGAACACAGGGAGAGAATGATGATATCAGAGCTGCAGAAAAGGAAGAAACGGTGGAGAGATTTTCTACTGATAGATTGTGAGTAGAACTCAGAAGCTGAGAGGGAGCTATTACTAGTTGGGTAGTATTCTGTTGAGACTACACACCGTACTCCCTATCCCCTCCCGCAAAATATACTTACACAGCGAAGAATTGTTGTGGAGATAAATCGGACAAGTGCTATATTAACAACATGTTGTCACGGTCACCTCAAACCATAAAAATTCATTGGCATTTCCTCGCGTTTAACGTTTTAGATATCACAGTATTTGTCAGTTGCGTCCAGAGATGAGTCCTGGCACAATGAGCGGTAGGGCGGACTAGAGAACAGTCTATCCTGGATCCAGTACCAGACAATGACACGTATCAAGTGACAGATCTCTTCGTGGTTCAAACATTCCGTATTTACTATAACCTTAAACCGGTATAAATGCAGACAGTATCGAATGTATTTAGTTCGTGCTATTAGGCAGGAACTTGGGAGCAGCATTTGAGAAATGGTGTGCTCCTTGAAATGCGCAACAGATTGTTCTTAGTAGATTTTTTGCATTGGGTTTCAGTACGAGCTTGTCTCATTGAGGCGACGAACGAAGTGTAGTGTAAATTAACGCTGGTTGATAAAAGATATGGAGCAGCCCGTCAAGAAGAAGAAACAAAGATACTTAAAGGTTAGGCAGTGCTATGGAAAGTCCCAATGCAAACAAGACGGAAAATAACAATGGACTTAGAAACGGACATGAGAAGGCCTTGGAGAGTCGCATTAGGTGCGTGAAGAACAGGTTAGGTCTTCCGTTCATTCACGTACGAATTACTTCTCTTTAGCTTTCAAGTGATCCCACAAATGTCGTGCTCTCGCAATAAATTGCATTCTCAACGCATTCAGACCTTAAACTATAGTAGAAGATGACATATTTTATGTGTTGCAAAATTTCCAAGTAATTCGTAATTCTAACCGTACAACTTTTAAGAATTACTTTCCAGTCTGAAGCAAGGGGAAGATAAAGGCTATGTTTCGTCCTCACCTTAACATTCAACATAACTCAATTATGAAGTCTCCATGACACAAATCTTCCAATGAATTCGAACTGTCTCACCTTTAATCTCTGAGGATAGGATTGAGATTAACTGAACATTATGCTAGATAGTATCTGGCTGAATAATCCCCATTAACACCGTTGAATTAATAAAGTGGGAAATCACTGATAACTTTCCCTAACACGCATACAATCCAGAACAATTGTGTTCACCCCCTTATTTATTCAGTTAAATTATTTTCCTTTAGTGCGATACCTCCCTTATAATTTCACAACTGCACTTTCTTATTCACATGCTATAACCATTCAGTTTTCTGAAGCCTCCATGTTCCGCTACGTGTATGGAGAGAGGGATCAAACAGTAACAAACACTTTCTAGATTCGTCGGTGCTGCGAGACAGTATATCTACACCAAACAGGATTGAAAATGCAGAGGTGAAAAGTCACTTGGGAGTCCTTGTGCAAGATACCGAAAGGTTAACCTGCAGATTGAATCGGTTTTGAAGAAGGTGAATGTAATGTTGGCTTTCCCTTCCAGAGTTATAGAATATAAGAGCCGGGATGTGATATTGAAGTTCTATAAGGCACTCCTTAGACCACATTTGGAGTATTGTGTGCAGTTTTATTTTACTGTCATTGGTGAGGGTTCAGAGAAGATTCACAAGTATTATTCCAGGAATGAGGGTTACCGTATGAGGAGTTTGGCAGTTCTTGGGCTGTATTCCCTGTTCAGAAGAATGAGGGGGGATCTCATAGAAACATTCCAAATGTTCAAAGGCCCGAACAGATTACTTACGGCAAAGTTATTTATCATGGTACGGGATACTAGTGCACGAATTCAGGAGTGCTGGACGCCCTTTTAGAACTGACATGCGGAGAAATTACATCATTCAGAGGATGTTAAATATTTGGAATTTATTGCCATGACCGGCTGTGGAGGCCAAGTTATTGAGTATAGTTAAGGCAGAGATTGATAGGTTATTGATTAGCCGGGTCATCGATGGGGTGAAAGCATGGGGTGGGGATCACTAGTTGAAGTGTAACAACCCATGATTGAATGGCGCAGCAGACTCGATGGACCGAACGGACTACTTCTGAACCTATGTGTATTGTCTTATTGTATTATATATGTGAGTTCTGGTTCTAAATTGTCTCGAAATAATTAGGATTCATTGATGGATCTGAAGTAAATGCAGTTGGATGCTGGCAGCTCATTTGGTTAGCACATGTGCTGGAATCATATTTTAAAATCCAGAAGTAACTTAGCAGATTTTTAAAATTTACTTCTTTACGTATCCCTGTATTTTAGGCAGGCTCAAATGTTCAAGATGTAATTGCGCGGCTTTATGTGGATGCTATGAGTTAGGGTCGTAGTATAAACTCAGATGGAAACAACATCTCATCAATTTCCTTTCCTCTGCGGTACCTAGACGGTGTCCTGCTTTCCCGTGATCAGATACCTGTAACAACTCACTGTAATCATCCACGGGCACTGAGGTCCCAACATCCTCAGCAACATCCCTCATATTCTGAAGTTCTTACAGATGTACTGCATATTTTATCCTTGTTTCAGTTTCCTGATCCTTTGCATCTTCTCTCTGTTCGAAAATGGGGAACGGGTGCCGCAACAGTGGAGCTGTGTTGTTTCTGTGTTATGCTGGCAGGAGATGTTTGGAAGTAGGCCGCCTATTATCGTCATAATCACACGGAGATGCGTTACCACGTCCATCGTTAATGTGTCCTCCTATTTCAGACCCAAAAGCCAATATTTTATCCGACTGAATGGGCAAGGGGATCCTGCAGCTTGTCTCTCCGCTTCAGGTATCTCATGTGATCTTTTTTTTTCAGATAATGATTTCAGCAGTACATTTGTCATGTGTTTAAGTCAGTGCACTATTTGCTCAATCCTTCCACTTCGATACAAGCTAATGAGTTGCTCATCATTCAATCTTTTTTAACACTTTTTACTAAATTGGTTCACATGCATCATTTCTACGTTCCGCGCATACATCCTTCTCTGAAATATGTTACCTACTCTTTAAGGGGGACATCTTCTGTTCAAGACGGTTCACCACATCATGGAACGCTAGATTGCATCTTCTAATCAGCCCGCTCTGCTTTAGCTTGCTGGCGACATTCTACCCAATCCTGCACTAACCACCCCTCTGCTCTGGCTTTGTTTATATTCCACACCGCACACCACCCATGAGTAATCATTCAAATCGTTATCACGGTGTAATGATTTTTCTTCATCCCTCCATGACAGCATACTTTCCACACTGGCGACAATTACTCATTATATACCTCTCCATCAGACTGTTAACAAAAAAATACATCTGAGTGTGATGCGATTGTTATGGGTGACTTTAAATACTCAAAGTGGGAGAGCCAGTGACGAATGGATCACATGAAAGCGAATTCACTGAGAGATTGAATGATTGTTTTCTGACGAGGTATGTTAATGCACCAAAAAAGATGAAAGTCCTGTCTAGATTTGATATGATTTGACAATCAGGGTAAACTTTTGAGTACGGAGGTTGTTGAGCCTGAAGGAACAATTGATCATAACATTGGTCGTCTCGAAGTTTTTTGGGGGCCATTAAACCAAATCCATTAAACTGAATTTCGGAAAGGCAGAGTTTGTGCAAATGTGGCTGTGACATTAAAAGGCATACTGAGCGTTGAGCCAGTTGTGCTACAATGGGGCTATTTCAAAGACGGAATACATGCAAGGCAGGAGACTTTGATACCTCAGGTCGGAGAATTACTATAAGCAACAGATCAAAGTTCAATGTTCAACGTAAAATTTATTACCAGGCTACTTGCATCTCACCACATACACCTTGAGATTTTTTTTCGGTTTACATACTTAACATATTTATAGAAGAATATATGGATGTATAAAAACATAAATAAACGTTGAACACGATTCAGATATGTAAAGAATACGGAAATATTAGTACTGATGTTAACCGTCGGGCATATCAAAGATATGAGAGCTTCAGTCAAGAGGGACATTAGGTATTCTAAGATCGACTTCATAGAGATATTTCAAATGATTCTGTGGTAAAGGAAAAGACAAGGAGGAAGTTCTGTGTATTAGAATAATAGTGAGGTGTTAAAGTATGCAGAGAAGAACATAGCAGTACCCGTAACTGATATTTTTGTAAAGCGTTCATCTGCGAAGAGGATAGCAATATGACAGCAAGCGTAGAGAAAAGTGGCTACCCTGCTGACGGAGGCCTCCGGCGCCTCTGTCATCTATTCCTCTCTTACTTTTCTGATCGGATCCCCAAATGAGGGAGGGGCGCGTTATAAGAGACATTCGGCGACCTCAACGATCAGATGTGGTGTCTGGCTCCTTTGAACACTTGGACGCCGGCGAGGGGGAATCTCCTCAGCCGTTTGAATGTAACCCCTCCTCTCACACCACACTCCCCCTCCCCTACGTCGCAAACAACTCAGTTGCTTCGCTGGACGGAATACGTAGAACGACAATTTCTCCTGAAACTTGTTCCAAAACACCATCATAAGCTTTATTGGGTTCCCTGTAGTGTCGGAAATACTTTCTGGCGCTTTCATGTAGCACACAAAGGTAGAAAATGGGTTCTGTTTCTTTACAAATCTCATTAGGTCAGCCGATGGCCCACTCACACTTACAATCAATCGCTGACTTTTTACGTCATCAGAGCACTGCCCCTTATCTAGAATCTGAGGCCTGCACTACCCAAATCTCATACTCCTCTTTCGCTTTAGGGCTGAACTTCATTCCTGAGAACATTGTCATCTAAACTGGCTAGGATTCTCCGTGTGTGCAAGGGGTTATATAGTTGCCAAAAGTAATGGCTGATACTAACTCAGAATTTTCACTGAATCAGGGGAGTCATTAGACATTTAAAACCAGGCTGCTCCTTCCCCGCCCTCCGACTCTTCCTCCTTCCGGAAATTATGGACAGCCCATCACCCATACAATCCTGTCCAATTTCTCCTTGGGCCCCAATAGTTCCAGAGAGTTACACGGCCATTAGGTCAGCGCTAGTTTGAATTAGAACAAAATCTCTGTTCGTCATTTTAATCAAACCTCTCCACAACTGTAACTTTGTTTCTACTGCTTTAACGTACTGAATGTTCGGGAAAAAAAAATGGCAAAACGAATGTGTTCCCCACTCAACACGTATGTATTCGTTACCGTTAACCCCGTCGATTCGCAGCACCGATCAACCCATTCACATCTATAAGCACTTCACCGGACAATAGCTTAACTCAGAATGAAACACACAACCCACTGCTTCGATGTTCAGGGCAATCAGACAGGTTGGAACCAAATCGAATGGCGGTCGACAGCCACACAATAGGAGCCCATGGATTCCCTGGCTGGCTAAGTCTGGGGAAAGCATACTGCAGACGATTAAATGAGTTACATTTATGCAACTTAACACAACTAAAGAATTAGTAAACAATAACAAAAAGGAAAGTGCTCATTTAATTAAATACTCTAACGTGCACAAGTTAGAGCTGATCTTGAACTTCTCTGTCAGTCACGCGTTGGACCCTCGGTCTGTCTGGAAGCTCAGACCACCTCTCTAGCAATCGACCTCAAACAAACGGGCCTGCGACTGGATCGTATGCTACGACCAGTCCTCTCCAGGGTCTTCTCTCTTCATCTCCCGCCGAACCAAAAAAAAAAGAAGCTCCAGCTTAATGCCCATCAGGAAGAAAACCTCCCTATAACTGGACGACACAGATTACACATTATCTCTTATCTTCAACGATAACTTACCAGGCTGAGCGCAGAACAAACTGTTCTTCCAGCGCTGCTGAATGAAATACCTACAGAATTAAAGTAAAGATGCGAATCAGTACCTATAAAGGAAACAAAATTCCGATTCCTCACACTCACATATCTATGCATTCACCACATTTGAGCGCACACTCCTAAATCATTGCACAGACCCACATCTGTGTGCACCACGTATTCGCCGAGTATTCGGGGTTCACAAAATTCAGTCTGAGAACTGTTGGTTCACAAAATAATGAGCACAGCAGGATTCTTCTTTGTCCGCTAAATATCAATATGTGAACAGAATTGAAAGACAAGTCCGACCCCTAACTTCCCTCCCTGTTGTCACACACACACACACACACACACACACACACACACACACACACACACACACACACACTCACGCACACACACACACACACACACACACACACACACACACTCACGCACACACACACACACACAGTGGCAGTGTTCAGACGACCACGATGCTGATGCTCATTAATTATAAGAATATATATGGCCTATCAGACTCTGAACAGATGTAAAATGCTCGACAGTATACAGTCTCGAGAATTGAGGACGCATTGGCCTTGCTGAGTGGTGCAAAGTTGTTCCGTGTTCAGGATAAAGGAGTGGGGATTATCATGATTGAAGCTGCCACGGCACTCATATATCTCCAGGGATTCCTCCAGTTTGAGAAGATGCCCGGGGCATAGCGGTAGCCGCTGCGGGTTTTCGAGTGTGTCACGGACAAAAAGATGGTGGGGGATATGGACTTGTTGAGATGATGGTATATCTCGATGCCTCCTAGTGTTTGGTTCCACGTTTCAGGGACATGAAAGGAGGCTACTGAAAGTGCTGGGTCGCCTGAAAGGTGAAGGGCTAAAACGTTTCCTGGAAAAGTGCCAGTTCGGTGAGATATCTGTCAACTACTCTGGGCACGTAGTCACAGGGAATGGAGTAGATGGCTCAGCCTAAGATACAGGAGGTGACCAGCTGGCCAGGGCCTCATACTGTGAGTGCACTGCGCCCTTTCCTTGGATTCCGAGGGTGCAATCGGAGGATCGTGAAGGACTGCACTAAATGGGAATGGAGGGGAGGACGAGGGTAGAGAATGGCAAAGATTATTTTAGCCATCTGGAGCATTTTGGAGCGAGATGGGATGCGACACGTGAAGAGGCCTTTCAGTCGCTGAAGGAGCTGCTGACGAAACCGCCTGTGTTGGCTTTTGAAGCTCCGTACTGCATACGGATTGCAGCAGACAGGGCGTAATCAGCTTTCTGTATCAGGATTAGTGCTGACGGTTGAGAGCTGTTACGCTTCTCAGCTGGAGTCTGCCACTCTCTGAGTAAAGCAAGTTGGAGGTCCTGGCATTGTAATACGCTGTGGTGGGTAAGTTACGTGACTACCTCTATGGTGCCAAAGTTGCGGTAATGACGGAAGTTCATCCCTTCATATACATTCTGAATTTTTAGAAATTGGATTCCACAGGCCACCAGCGATTGGTGGCATTGATTGCTGAAGTCTTCAGCCTGTATTACCGGAGGAGAAGTAGGAACACTGACAATGATGCGATGTCCCGACATCCTCCTCAAGAGCTGGACAGTGACGGAGAGTGACAGATTTCTATCACGGTGGAGACAGTGCAAAGGCAATTGCAGGATCGAACGGTAGATCTTTTCGGAGCTTCTGACGTGCCATTCCACAAGCTTGTTGAAAACCGTCTGCTCAGAAGGCAAAACAATTGCGGAACTGAGTCCCAGGTAAGAAGCAACTCTTCAGCGACTAGCGGTCATCGGTGCTACTTAGTCAGCGGTTGCGAAGTGGGACACGGATAGAACGAACCACTCTGCACTGTTTCAATTACTGAGAGAATAGCCTACATTGTAGTTGAACAAGGGCATTTTTGGTGGGGGCGGGGGTCATTCATGATGCAGTTTTGGATTGATTTGATTTGATTGATTTGAGTTACTTTTCAAACTTACGCAACGTATTTCGATCCTGTGTAGTGGCCGGCCCCACCACAACCCCCGCCGGGCAACACCAGGATGCAGCCAGTCAGCTGCTCTCGACGGTGCATCTGTAGAGGGCTTTTGTGAGCTGCAGGTGACAAAAGCAAATATCATCAAATTCCGAAAGATATGCAGCCGTTATTTTGACATCTTTATGGCTACATTGAGAATAAGCTATTCCTCAGAGATATTGACGCCGAGGAACGTGAAATTGTTCACTCTCTCCACTTCTGATCACTCGATTTGGATTGTTTTGTGTTCTCTTGTTCTACCCATCTTGAAGTCCACAGTGAGTTCTTTGGTCTAACTAACATTACGTGCAAGGCGGTTGCTGCGACACCACTCCACCACCTGGTACATCTCGTTGCTGTACGTCCTATCGTCACCATCTGAGATTCTGCCAGCAGTAGCTGTATCATAAGTAGGATTCTAAATTGCATTTGAGCTATGCTTAGTGATACAATCACACACACACACACACACACACACACACACACACACACACACACACACACACACACACACACACACACACACACACACACATAAATAACTCTCTATCTGTCTTTCTTTAATTTATTTCCAGACATTCTGCATCCATTCATTTCTCAATTTAGAGTATTTTTGTTTATATTTAACCGCTCAGTCTATTCCTTTGCAGATTGAAACATTTCTCCTCAAATTTCATGAGACCTCTGGCAGTTCTCAGATGCTAAAAGACAGTGACATCATTAAACCGCACAATTCGGGGGAATCTCAGCACAGTTTTTTTCAGCGCTTTCTGAGTTTTGCCCTTGAATTTCCAGGATCTGCAGAATTTCCTACGACCGTACATCAGCAACGTGGTGGTTTGACCGCTGCCATCCCGTCCGTCTTCTAGCTATTCTATCTCTGCCTATCTCTGTTTGCACCTCTCACTCCCTCTCTCTCTCTCTCTCTCTCTCTCTCCCTCCTCTCTCTCTCTCTCTCTCTTTCTCTCTCTCTCTCTCTCGCTCTCTCTCTCTCTCTCTCGTCTCTCTCTCTCTCTCTCTCTCCTCTCTCTCTCTTCTCTCTCTCTCTCTCTCTCTCTCTCTTCTCTCTCTCTCTCTCTCTCTCTCTCTCTCTCTCTCTCTCTCTCCTCTCTTCTCTCACCTGTAATTTTATGAGGATGTACCTATGAAAATGGACAAGGGAGAGCACGTGGATATAGTGTACCTGGATTTTCAGAAATCTTTTGATAAAGTCCCACATAGGAGATTAGTGGGCAAAATTAGGGCACATGGTATTGCGGGCAAAGTACTGACATGGATTGAAAATTGGCTGGCTGACAGGAAACAAAGAGTAGCATTTAACGGGTCCCTTCGGAATGGCAGGATGTGACCAGTGGGGTACCGCAAGATTCGGTACTGGGACCGCAGCAGTTTACAATATGCTTTAATGATTTAGATTAAGGGATTAAAAGAAACATTAGCAAATTTGCGATGATTCAAAGCTGGGTAGTCAATGTGAAATATCAGGTGGATGTCATGAGAATGCAGGGTGACGTGGAACAGACTAGGTGAGCGGGTAAATGTGTGCCAGATGCAGTTTAACGTAGGTAAATGAGAGGTTATCCCACTTTGGTGGCAAGAACAGGAAGACAGATTACTATCAAAATGGAATCAAGTTAGGAAAAGGGGAAGCACAAGGAGATCGATGTGCTCTTGTAGAACGGTCAATAAAAGCAAGCATGCAGGTCCAGCAGGCAGTGACGAAAGCTAATGGCATTCCGGCCTTCATAACAAGAGTAACAAGAGTGTAGGAGTAAAGAGGAACTTCTGCAGCTGTACAGGGCCCTGATAAGACCCCACCTAGGGTATTGTGTGCAGGTTGGTCTCCAAATTTGAAGAAGGACATTCATGCTATTGAGGGAGTGCAGCGTAGGTTCACAAGGTTAATTCCCGGAATGGCGGGACTGTCATATGTTGAAGGATTGGAGCGACTGGGCTTGAATACAATGGAATTTAAAAGGATGAGAGGGGATTTGATTGAAACGTATAAGATTATTAAGGGATTGGACATGCTGGGAGACAGGAACCATGTTCCTGGTGATGTGTGAGTCCAGAACTAGTAGGTCTCAGTTTAAGAATAAGGGGTAGGCCATTTAGAACAGAGATGCGTAAAAACATTTCACCCAGAGAGTGGTGGATATGTGGAATGCTCTGCCCCAGAAGGCAGTGGAGACCAAGTCTCTGGATGCATTCAAGAGAGAGAGTTAGATAGAGCTCTTATAGATAGCGGGGTCAAGGGATATGGGGAGAGGGCAGGAACGAAGTACTGATTGTGTCTGATCAGCCATGATCACAGTGAATGGCGGTACTGGCTAGAACAGCCTAATGACCTACTCCTGCACCTATTGTCTATTGTGTACTCCCTCTCCCTCCCCTCCCCCTCTCTCTCTCTCTCGCACTCTCTTTTTCGAGCGGTTTGGTGGCTGAGGGAGTTGAAGGACTGAAGGACAGTTCAAAATGGGTAACCACAGGGATAGCAGTAATGGACAGAAAAAGAAAACATACATGAAATCTGCAAATCGATTACAAAGCTCAATCGTTGTAATTAGATTCCCGACATTATTTTCACCAGATGAGTAATGCTGATGCAAAGCCCATGTATATTTTATCTACGTGTTTACAATCGGACCAATATCTCCGCGAGATACAATGTTGTCGTATTAATATCTATGTTCAAGTAACTGTAACAAATCATTTCAGGTAGTGGTATCTCTGGAGACCGATCCTCTGTATAAAAAGGAACGTTTTGATTTCATCAGCTGTCTGCCGGAGTTGTGAATTCGGGAAGAACAGAGTCACATATTCTCACTGAAATGGTATATCCAGTGATCTTGCGGATAAGCGAAATTTACTATCCTTTTATTTCAGCATTTGGAGTTCCCAGTAAGTCGGAGTGTCCTTTGCCGTGCGTGAGAATTGCAGTTTACATCGAACGTTGTGATTGTTTCTGTCGCTTGTTTCCACTGTCACCAGTCCACTCCCAGTGTCCGGAATGAAAACACTTGGACTGTGGATTGTGGGATCTGCATCTGAAAAACGAAACGCTGCAGGTGTTCAGCGGATCGGCAACCATCAGCGGAATTCAGAGGATCCAGCTGTTCGTCATCGATAATGTGAATTTCGGGCTTCTGTTCTTTTGGTCTTGTAATAGCTATTCTACATTTACACACATTGTGTTTATTAATTGATTGTCTGCATTTGTATGTGAGCGGTTATCTGAATTATGTTATAGACATCAGGCTATGGCAACGAGCTTGCTGCTGGACCTTGGGACCCTCTGCCCTGCCTCCCTGTGATGGATTTAGTGGGAGGAATCATGTCTCTTTGCGATGTTGTGTCAGAACTGCGTTTTATCTGTTGGAATCAGTCAATGATCTGATGCAACGTGAGTGAGTTGGCAATCCTGGAATAGGAAACAAAAATGGAAAAGGCTGGAAGCACGAAACATGGAAACATAGAAAAGAGGTGCAGGAGTAGGCCATTCGGCCCCTCGAGCCTGCACCGCCATTCCGTATGATCATGGCTGATCAACCAACTCAGAACTCTGTACCTGCTTTCTCTCCATTCACGCTGATCCCTTTTGCCACAAGGGCCATATCTAACTTCCTTTTAAATATAGCCAATGAACCGGCCTCAACTGCCTCCTGTGGCAGATAATTCCATAGATTCAGCACTCTCTGTGTGAAGAAGTTCTTCCGCATCTCGTTCCTAAGAGGCTTCCCCTTTATCCTTAAACTGTGACCCCTCGTACTGGACTTCGCCAATACCGTAAACAATCTTCCAGCATCTAGCCTATCTAATCTTTTTAGAATTTTATACGTTTCAATAAGATCCCTCCTCAATATTCTAAATTCTAGTGAGTATAAGCCTAGTCGATCCAGTCTTTCTTCATATGAAAGTCATACAAGGAACTGTATGGAAAGATAAACCAGTTAACACCAGTTAACCAGTCAGGGATCTCTCTGAGAACAGTTCTGAGAAATGACACATATCCCTTTTGTCTGTATGCGCGTTTCCAGCATTTCCTGTTTTCGGTCCGGCCTTCGGTTGCCTTGTCACTGACAAGGAGCCACATTGACGTTGATGATTGCCATCAGCATCCGGATTTATTCATTTCATCCGTACGAGATGCTGAAGGCGGCGGTGGAAAATTATCGTATTAACTTTGAGGAGTCTTTAGTTTTCCGCTAACACTTCACAATTCGGTGATCAGTAAGAAATGGGTATGAAGACCATATTGACTATTTTATTGTGTAAATTCCATGCATGTTTCCGGCAGCTCTGCTCCTCCCTCAATATGTCAACCGCTGAATGAAACTATGAGGTGGAAATATGACAGGATCGCATCAAACAGCTGCATTGGCTTCTGCTCAGTATTTTCACAACTTGCTGTTCCCTGTCTCTCTTCCAGCGAACCTGGTGGCGATGGTGATCCTGTCCCGGGGGAAATGCGGACTCTCCAAATGTGTCACTCGCTACATGGTGGGAATGGCAGCAGCCGATCTCATTGTTATTATCTCCGATCCGCTGTTGAGCGGGACTGCTAAAACGTATTTTCCCGGTTCATTCCTGGACATCACTCCTGTGTGCAGACTCCATATTTGGTTGATTTTTGCGAGCACTGCGACCTCCGTCTGGCTGACTGTCGCTTTCACCGTCGATCGATTTGTGGCTATTTGCTGTGAGAAACTGAAAACAAAATCTTGCACCGAGAGAACAGCGGCTGTGGTTATCGGGGCAGTGAGTGTGCTGGCCTGTTTGGAGTGTGTCCCCTGGAGCTTTACATTGGAGCATATAGTAATAATTGACGGTGTTCCCTGGTATTGTGTGATTACATCGAGCTGCAAACACTCTCCCTCATGTGCAGCATTTACAATGTTTCACCGCATTTTAATCCCTTGTGTCCCATTCCTTCTGATTTTGCTGTTCAATATTCTGATTGTCAGGCGGATTCTAGCAGCCAGTCGAGCCCGCAGGCGGCTCCGGGGACAAAAGAGTGGAGAGAATGACAAGGATCAGGAGATGGAGAACCGACGCAAGTACATCGTTTTGCTCTTCAGCGTAACCGGTAGTTTCATATTGTTGTGGATTACACAGGTGACATTTGATATCTATCAACGGATTTCAATGAGCTTTGATTATTCTGTCACTGATCCCCGTTACGTCACAGAGCACACAGCCGCGATGCTACAGGTTCTCAGTTCCTGCACCAACACGTGTATTTACGCCCTGACACAGACCAAATTCCGAGAAGAACTTAAAAATGCGGTGAAATACGTAATCAATCGGTTTTGAAACACCAGAAAGGTTAGAAATAAATGCTGTAAGTTATTTTGGTTCAGCTGCCTTCATGCTCCCTTTTCTATTCCTCCACGTTTGTAAATGGAAGCAATCTGATGACAGATCAAGCTCTAGATAATCTGCAGATGCTCGAAATACGGAAGAACACACACAAATTAATCATCCTGATGAATGTTGTCGGCCGGAAACGCCGACTGTTTACTCTTTCTCCTGTTTACTGTTGGTCTGCTGAGATCTCTTAGAGCAACAGAACAGGTGTTTACAGCTGACCCCAACTGTATCACTGGCCTCAGCAGCGCAGGGACCTCATCTCCCTCTAGGACTAAATAGAAACTTCAGGCGAACCTGTTATCCCCGCTTCCCAGTTCTTAAATGAGAAACTCTCTGATCCTTGACTGTATTTTCGCTCGTGACAACCATTGCTGCTCCGCATAACCGGTCTTTCCCTTCAAGCTCTTTCTCTCTAGCTGTTGGTTCTCCTTCTCTCTACCTTGAATTATCTTCCAGCAACAGAATTTTCACGAGAATGTGCTATTTCCTTTGCTAGTATCTGTGAGATACCATATTAATTTTAGTGTTCTCGCTCAGGTGTAAAAGAACGCTGATCTAAACACCGTGGTAAACCGTAGTCAATGAAAACAGGATAGCAGTAAGATTAACCGTTTACTGTTCACTCTTCCACATTAACGTATGGTGAAAACTGTTGATAAAACAATACAAGATTTGTACAGTATTTGTTTCCTTCTTGATATCGAAAAAACTTGCAAAAGTAAACTACAACTACATTACATGAAAATGCAGCATACAGTCAGAATCTAACTACGCGATTGACTGCGATAAATACACTTCAACACAAACTATACGCAATTCTTTAACTAGCGAAAACATAGACCTTATCAACCGTCATTACTTTTAACAGAATCAGCGTTAACATTTTAATTCAACATATCGATTATCTCATGAACTTACGGCGTTGCTTCACTATGTTTCTAGTGCGTAGAAAAACAACTTTTCTTGCGCTGATCCTGCACATGTGAGCCCCCTCCTTCCCGTTTCTCCACAACGGTATTTTCCCACCTGACGCGGCGAAACCGGGTGTGACGTCATCGCATGCCGCGATATATCACAGACAACGAATTTACTTTAAACAATCCTAACTTTAACTAAAAAATGCTAACAAACGAATTACTAAAGCGAAAATATTATAAACTAAACAAATGTCATAAAGGCAACACAGTAACAAATTCTCCAGTATAAGACTACCATGTAGCCAGAGTCAAATAACAATCCTGTCTCTAATAAGCTCGTCTCTCATAATTCCAAAAACATAGTCGTCAGACGGGGTACACACTGCTGTATAGATATCATTTAGGCTTCGCGGAGATATCATATGTCACATGACAGAGTTCGGAGAATACGCGGAACTGACAGAATGTTCGCGAATCTTGTATATCAGAGGTGGTTGTTGTTTGCTGCTGTACATTGAAGTTCTCGTTATGTTCCTCCAGAATGTGTGTCTTTATGTGTAACCCACGGTACGTATAAAGACACAATATGGTGTCAGAAGTTGGTCTGCAAGAATAGTTCGATTCGCTCACTCGGGAGAAGCGAAGGAAACCGAAATAAAGGAATGCTAACTTTTAATTGTTTGCTACCAGTTTTAAGAATGGAAGTTTTGCAACCCCTATCAACGCTTCAGCTGACTGGAAATGTAGCTGATAACTGGAGACAATTCAAACAGCGTTTTGAATTTTATTTATGGCCGATCGGAGTAGAAAATGAAATGGTAAAAAAAAACAAAGCAGCAACCCTTTTCCACGTGATTCGGGATGACGTAGTTGAGATAGAAAATCATTTTAAATCTGAGATCGGAGATAATTTTAATCTAAAAGCGATAATCGACAATTTTGAAGCATTTTGTATACTGAAGTGCAGCGTGACGTATAAAAGGTATAAATTATTTACAAGCAAGCAGAAAGCTGGTTAAACGATTGATCAATTTGTTCCGGAGTTGAGAAACCACAGCAAAAGCAGAGCTGACGGACTCTTTCGTTAAAGACTGAATTGTTTGCGGCATTCTGGATAATGTTCTGAGAGAAAGAGTCTTAAGAGGCTGGGAGAGCAGCCGGATGTCTTGGTCCATGTAGGGACTAATGAAGTGGTTAGGAAGAGTGAGGAAATCCTGAAAGTTGAGTTTAGGGAGCTAGTTGCCAAGTTAAAGGACAGGACATCCAGGATAGCAATCTCAGGATTGCTACAAGTGCCACGTGTAGGTGGGTTTAGAAATAGTAAGATAGTGCAGATCAACACGTGGCTGAAGACATGGTGCAGGAGGGAGGGCTTCAAATTTATAGTTAATTGTTCAGTTTTCGAAGGAAGGTAGGACCTGTTCCGGCTGGGCAGTTTACATTTGAACCATATAACCATGCAAATATATAACCAGAAAACCATACAACAATTACAGCACAGAAACAGGCCATCTCCGCCTTTCTTGTCCGTGCCTCCGCTTACACTCACCTAGTCCCAGTGGCCCGCACTCAGCCCATCACCCTCCATTCCTTTCCTGTCCATATACCTGTCCAATTTTACTTTAAATGACAATACCGAACCTGCCACTGCCACTTCTACTGGAAGCTCATTTCACACAGCTAAACTGGAGGGGGACAAATATTCTTGCAGGTAGATTTGATAGAGAGGCTGCAGTGGATTTAAACTAGATACGAGGGGGAGAGGAACCAGAGTGTAGGAACAGCTGTATGGGAGAAGGAAAAAAAAGACAGTAATGTTCTTTGTACTGGTAGAGATAAACAGAGACGAAGAGTTGGAGAATTTCTTAAATGCATTTATTTTAATGCCAGGAGCATTGTAAGAAAGGTGGGTGAGCTAAGAGCATGGATTGATACCTGGAAATATGATGTTGTGGGTATTAGTGAAACATGGCTGCAGAAGGGGTGTGATTGGCTACTAAATATTCCTGGACTTTGTTGCTTCCGGTGTCATAGAATTGGAAGGACAAGAGGGGGAGTTGTTTTGTTGCTTGTCAGAGTAAATGTACAGCGGAGCTCTGGCAGGATAGATTAGAGGGTATGTTTAGGGAGGCTATTTGGGTGGATTGGGACAACTTGTTTTATGGGAAGGATGTAAGAGAGAAATGGAGGTAATTTAAAGGAGAAATTTTGAGGGTACAGAATCTTTATGTTCCTGTTAGGTTGAAAGGAAAGGTTAAAAGTTTGAGACAGCCATGGTTTTCAAGGGATATTGGGAACTTGGTTCAGAAAAAAAGGAGATATCTACAATAAATATAGGAGGCATGGCGGAACTGAGGTGCTAGAGGAATATAAAGAAAGTAAGAAGAATCTTAAGAAGGAAATAAGAAAAGCTAAAAGTAGATACGAGGTTGTTTTGGCAAGTAAGATGAAAATCAAGCCGAAGAGTTTCTACAGTTATATTGATAGCAAAAGGATAGTGAGGGATAAAACTGGTCCCTTAGAGAATCAGTGTGGATAGCTATGTGTGGAGCCGAAAGAGATGGGGGAGCTTTTGAACTATTTATTCTCTTCGGTATTCACTAAGCAGAAGAATATTGAATTGCGTAAGGGAAGGGGAACACATAGGGAAGTTATGGAAACTGTGACGATTAAAAAGGAGGAAGTACTGGCGCACTTAAATAATATAAAGGTGGATAAATCTGAGTGTCCTGACAGGATATTCCCTTGGATTTTGAGGGAAGTTAGTGTAGAAATAGCAGCGGCTCTGACAGAAATATTTCAAATGTCATTAGAAACGGGAATGGTGCCGGAGGATTGGCGTATTGCTCATGTGGTTCCATTGTTTAGAAAGTGTTCTAAGAGTAAACTTAGCAATTATAGCCCTGTAAGTTTGACGTCAGAGGTGGATAAATTAATGGAAAATATTCTTAGAGATGGTATATATAATTAACTGGATAGAGGGCATCGGATTAGGAAGAGTCAGCATGGATTTGTGCGTGGAAGGTCATGTTTGACAAATCATATTGATTTTTTTTTGAAGAGTTTACGAGGAAAGTTGACGAGGATAAAGCAGTGGATGTTGTCTCTATGGACTTCAGTAAGGCCTTTGACGAGGTTCCAGACGGAAGGTTAGTATGGAAGGTTCAATCGTTAGGTATTAATATTGAAGTAGTAAAATGGATTCAACAGTGGCTGATTGGGAGATGCCAGAGAGTAGTGGTGGACAACAGTTTGTCAGGTAGGAGGCCGGTGATTACTGGTGTTTCTCAGGGATCTGTACTGGGTCCAATGTTGTTTGTAATGTACACTAATGATCTGGATGATGGGGTGGTAAATTGAATTAGTAAGTATGCAGATGATACTAAGGTAGGTGGCGTTGTGGATAAAGAAGTAGGTTTTCAAAGCTTGCAGAGATATTTAGGCCAGTTGAAGAGTGTGATGAGCGATCGCAGATGGAGTTGAATACTGATATGTGTGAGGCGCTACATTATGGTAGGAATAATCCAAATAGGACATACATCGTAAATGGCAGGGCGTTGAAGAATGCAGTAGGACAGAGTGACCTAGGAATAATGGTGCATAGTTCCCTGAAGGTGGAATCTCGTGTGGATATGGTGGTGAAGAAAGCTTTGGAATGCTGGCCTTTATAAATCAGAACATTGAGTGTAGGAGTTGGGATGTAATGATAAAATTGTACAAGGCTTTGGTAAGGCCGAATTTGGATCATTGTTTACAGTTCTGGTCACTGAATTATAGGAAATATGTCAACAAAATAGAGAGAGTACAGTGAAGATTTACTGGAATTGTACCTAGGTTTCAGCACCGAAGTTACAGAGAAAAGATGGACAAGTTAGCTTTTTATTCTTTGGAGCTTAGAAGGTTGAGGGGGGAACTTGATAGAGTTATTAAAAATTATGGGGGGTTAGATAGTGTTGACGTGGATAGGCTTTTTCGATTGAGAGCAGGGGAGATTCAAAGAAGAGATATGAGTTGCGGGTTAGGAGGCAAAAGTTCAGGGGTAACACGAGGGGGAACTTCTTTATTCAGAGAGTGTAGCTGTGTGAAACGAGCTTCAAGTAGAAGTGGTAGAGGTGGGTTCGGTATTGTCATTTAAAGTAAAATCATAGGTATATGGACAGGAAAAGAATGGAGTGTTATGGGCTGAGGGCGGGTCTTTGGGAATAGATGAGAGTAAGCGTTCGGCACGGACTAGAAGGGCCGAGATGGCCTGTTTCTGTGCTGTAATTGTTATATGGTTATAAGAGAACCAGACATAAATTTGGAACACACACAAAATGCTGGTGGAACGCAGCAGGTCAGGCAGCATCTATAGGAATAGGAACTGTCAACGTTTCGAGCTGAGACCCTTCGTCAGGTCTCTGTGAAAGAAAAGCTGAAAAGAAGAAATGAAAGAAAAATTTGGAAGAAGCTTTGATTCTCTGCAAAACTTCGGAAACCATAGAGTCTCAGTCTAAAGATGTTTTATTGAGATCTGCAGAGCACACATTGTGATTAACCGCAAACATGTTAGAAAATATATTGAAGCGACCACGAAACAGACAAAGGGCAAGACATCGTTTGAAAGAGAAATACTTTGTGATCGCTGTGGGCGGCAGCACCGACCTAAAATATGTCCAGCGTATCGGAAACTGTGCAACAACTGTGATAAGATTAATCATTTTACACGCTATTGCAGAAGTAGAAAGGAAATAAAACACGTAAATGCCGTGCTTGAAGATGAACGCGAGTTTTCCGTAGATGCGCTTTGTGAAAATAAACCAAGAAAGAATGACCGGACTATTCCATTCCAACTGAATTAAAACATTATTCTCTTTAAATTGGATACCGGATCACAGGTAAATTTTCTTGCAGAATCTGAGTTTAGTGCATTAAAGCCAAGACCAAAGTCACATCAGACAAATATAAAAGTGACTGGGTATTCAGGTGCAGACATTCCATTTAAAGGGACATGCGTGGCAAAAGTATCATCCAAACATATGGTGCACACGTATTCATTTATAGTGGTGCTGGGTCTGTCTGCCTCCGAAGGACTGAATTTGTTGAAAAGAGTTTTAGTCTTGGATGATCAGAATACAGTGACTTGATGAAAGTGTATGAGGACTTTTTCAAAGGGCTTGCTTGTCTTCCAGGAGAGCACACGATTAAAATTGACAACTCAGTGCCACCCTTAGTACATCCATGTAGAAAAGTAACTTTTGCATGACGTGATCAACTGAAAACGGAGCGTAGATACTTCAGTGAACGATATTATTGTTTGCCAAGCATCGAAACAAGAACATGACTCCAGACTTAGACAAGTCTTAGAGGCAACACGGAAGGCAAGCCTCAAGTTGAATATGAACAAATGTCAGCTCGGAGAGACTGAATTTACCTTTGTGGGTGATATCATCACCAAAACGGGTGTGAGTCCTCGTCCATTGAAGGTTCCTACTATTGGGAGTATGCCAAGACCACAATGTAAAAAGGATGTTCAAAGGTTTATGGGAACGGTCAACTACATGGGAAAAGTCATACCCAGTCTTTCGGAACAACTTGCTCCATTGAGCCGGCTAACAGAAAACAAACCAATGGAGCTGGAATCATGAACGGGAGAGGGCATCGCAAAATCTCAAGGAAGTGCCCACCAAAGAAACTGTGTTGAAATTCTATGATACTGAGAGACCCATCAAAATCTCATGTGATGTATCTCAAGAAGGCTCAGGAGCAGTATTACGCCAAAAACATGATCAGGAATGTCTACCAGTGGCATATTCATTTCGTTCATCTTGTTTCTGACCCAGAAACAAGGTATGCCCAAATTGAAAAAGATTTGCTCAGCATTATGTTTGCCTGTGAAAGATTTCATCAGTTGATGATGAAACTGATCATAAGCCTCTGATTGTATTGCTTAACAAAACTTAAAGCAACTGTCCTTTACAAATTCAGTCAATGATGATCAAATTGCAAATATATGTATTGAATGTTTCATACACACCTGAAAAATTCATGTACACTGGGGACACACTTTCCATAGCTCCGGACCCAACAACAAAAGACAGTCACAGGGACGATGTTGATGTTCAGGCATATGCTAATTTGATCATAGAGACTGTACCTGTTGCTCCCAAAAGTTGGAACTGCTGCGTCTTGAGACAGAGAAGGACAAAATTCTCAGTCAGGTTATACTATTGGTGATGGATGGATGACCAAATACTAAGCATGTCTGTCCCTCAGAGGTACAACAATATTGGAACCACAGATCAAGACTTTCTATTGTGGACGGAATACCGTACAAAGGCAGTAGAATTGTAATTCCTAAAAAACTCCGAAAATAAATGCTTGGGAAAATTCATGAGGTCACCTAGCTATTGAAAAGTGTAAGAGAAGGGAGCGGCAAGTGATGCTTTGGCACAGGGGTGAATCAAGAAATTGCAAAATTGTTGTCTTCTGGTCGAATATGCTTTAAATACCAAACTCGGAACACAAAGGCGCCGCTGCATCCACATCCTAGTCCTCAAAGCCTTTATCAGAAGGTAGGCGTTTATCTGCTTGTAACTGACAACAACGATTATCTATTAATAACTGATTACTACACTTGTATCCAAATGCGTGTGGTTTGGGCAGAACAACATCATTTTTTGTCCAGATATGGTGTACCTAATGAAGCTGTTACAGACAATGGTCCACAATTCAATGGTGAATGCATCAGACATTTTGCTAAGGAATGGTGTTTAGTTCATACAACATCTAGGTGATTTTTCCCTCAGTCCAATGGATTTGCTGAGAAGTCAGTATGAATTATCAAGTAACTGATGCACAAAGCAAAAAACAGTGGAGGTGATTTTTATAAAGCTTTGTTAGCCTACCACAGTACTCCACTTGAATGTGGATTTTCACCTGCTCAGTTATTGATGGAACGCCTTTTGAGATCCAATCTGCCAATAGATGACATCCTCCTGAGAATAGAGCGTGGTGAACAAGAGGAAAGATGGAAAGATGAACACAAACCTAAGCAGAAAACATACTTTGACAGATGTTCTCGTCTATTACCTGAATTGCACCAAGGAGATGAATTAAGTATTCAAGACAGAATTAACTCATGGACATAGAAACCTACAGTACTCGAAGAAGTGCAACACAGATCATACATGTTCCAAACAGTGGAAGGAGAAGTGTTAGGAAGAACTCGCAAACACCTCAAGAAACAGCCCACTTCGGAGTTTCAGCTAACTGATGCAGACCAGACAAAACAGGAAAATAACAATGCAACACAACAGATAGCTGAGAGCCTTTCAAATCGTCATGCTTCTGGAACGGAAGCAAAGAGCGACTGGAGTTTTGGAGGATTTAGTTGTCATTTCCTGATTGAAAGATGTCGGGGCTGGGGGTGAGGGACGGGCTACTTCTGCCTACTGCTTATCGACGTTTTCTCGGCTCTGCGTTTGCCTGCAATCAACAGGCTCATGAATCAGCTGAAGTAATGACTGGCTTCGTGGCTCAGGACTCACTTTCGAGACCTTCAGTTCTAACTTTCATTTACTACTTTTCAAGTCAGAACATATTGTTTCTTCACATTGGGGTTTGACGGTCTCAGTTTATTAATCGTTTCTATTCGGTCTGTTGGATTGGTGTCTGCCTATAAGTTTTGCTTCTTTTTAAAAGCTTCCTAATCCTCTGTCTTCCTAGTGATTTTGATATAATACATGTTACATATTTTTATTTTGATGTATTTTTCTCTGTTTTTTTCTGACGTATCCATCCCATAGCTTTTGAACTAGTACAGAGATCCCTGCTGGTGTAGGAACAGGCAATTAAATAAGACAACCAATGAATATCTGTGTTTTTACCGGACATTGAAGAGAAATCTTCGAACGAATGTTTTAAAACTTCAAAGTTGACGGCATTAGTAGAGTGTACACTTCTGGTGCCTCAGTATAGAAAGTGCCAAATTGCGCTGAAGGGGTGATACAGCCGGATATTATGGGAGGGCCTCAGTTACAAGGAGAAACTGCTTTGACTGGAACACTTTCCACCCCGGATCATACGAGGTTGAGAAGTGAACTTAAAGATGAGAAAAATCATGAGGTGCATCAGTAGGGTGAATGGCCAGATGCTTTCCAAGCACAGAAGTGTGTAAACACAGAGGATTTAGATTTCAGTTAAGGGGAGATGACATGAAGGACAAGACTTCACAAACATACACTGACAGTTTGTTCCGCAATCTCACCATCCTTTCTGTGAAGAAGATTCCACTTAATCGCCCTTTAAATATTTCACGTTTTACTCTTCACCTCTGGGTTGATCCTCACCCAGCCTCAGTAGAAAAAAAAATCTGCTTGAACTTAGCCGATGAATACCTCTCATAATTTTGTGTACCAGCAGAAAATATCCTCTGTTCTCTTATGGATTAGGGTGTAAATACCTAACTCTCTTGATAATTTCCTATAACTCTGATCCTCAAGTCCTTGTAAATTCTGTCTATCATCTTTCATTCCTATTGAAACCTTTCCTTAGATAGGTAACGTGAACTGGACAAAACAACATCCGTGGGACCTCACCAATGCTGTATACAACTTGAACATAACACCCCAACTCTTGCACTCAGTATTTTGATTTATGATGGCATATGTGCAAACGTTCTCTTCAAAAACTGCTCCACCTTTGACTGAAATATAAATTTAAATACGTAGATCCTTCTGCTGTTCCACATTTCTCAGTTTGAAAATTCTACCCATGTTTGTCCTCTGAAAGACCTGACACCTGGCTGTATTACATTCCATCTGTCACGTTTACAGCTGGTACAAATCTCATTGCAAGCTTTCACAAACTATCTTGCTGTCCACTATGCCTCAAATATTGGTGTCATTTGCACTTTGGTGATCAAGTTTACCTCAATATCATCCAGATAATTTCTATCAATTACAAACAGGAAACCCAGAACCGAATTCTGCATCACTCCACTCGTCCCACACCTCCAGTCACAGAAGCAACATCTATTTTCTGGCTTCTCCACCAACAACTAATCCAATTAACAATCTCACCTTGAGGGCAAAATGAATTAACCCTATTTACCTACCTTCCATGCAGGACCTTGTCAAATGATTTGCTAATGTTCATTTAGACCACGTCTACTGTCTTATATTAATTAAGTTTACTGCTAACTTTCTTGATAATTCCATAGTGCGGTAGTCTCTCCTCCTCCCATGTCAGAAAATTCCAAGGGTTCAATACTTTCTGGTACTTTCTGGTAGTCGCTACTCATATTCATCCTAAATTAATTCTCCTGCATATTGATGGCATTTCCCACGCGTCAGTACTGGTAGAAAATGGGTGATTTGGCAGATAAATGAGTGGCTGAGAAGTTGGTGCAGGGATCCACGTTCTTGGATCATTGGGGTCTTGTTTGGGGGATGTAGTACCTTTTCAAAGATCACGGTTTTCAACTGATCCCAAGAGGGACCAATATACTCGCGGGCAGGTTTGATCAAGATGTTGGGGCGGGTTTAGATCAGTTTGGTAGGGGGCTGGTAAAAATGGTAAAAATGTAAAGATAGTGTGCAGGATGACTACAGGGAAGGGCACGCAGGTGATGGACTAAGATTCATCCAATACGCTATCAAAACATTAGGAATGCAGAATTAGAAAGGACAACGAATACGGTACTCAAGGTGTTGTATCTAAATGCACGTAGTATGGAGGATCTTGTTGCACTATTACAGATTGCTAGGTATTATGTTGTTCCCATATATGAATCGTGCCTGCCGGATATTTGTAATTGGGAGCTGATGGTCCAAAGGTACACCTTATATCAGAACGATAGGAGGATAGGTAGAGGAAAAGCAGGGCTGTACTAGTAAAGAATGACATAGGCTCAGTAGAAATATGTGACACAAGATGGGAAGATGTTGAATCTTTGTGGGATGCACTAAGAAACTGCAAGGGTAAAACGACGTTGATGGCAGTTATATACAGGTCTCCCAACAGTGGTTGGGAGCTCGACCAGAGCTTAAAACCTCTTTCACTATTTTTGCCAGTGATCATATACACGACGACTTCTGTCTGTTCACGATTGAAAATATCTCGCGGCAACTCTGAAGGATCCTGGACCCTGGCATCCAGGAGAGAATACACCATACCGGTGGCTCTTTTGCAATCACAGAACCTCCGGTCTGTCTCACTAACTATCGAGTCCCCTATCACTACCGCACTGCCTGAGTTTACTTTTCTCTGGTGAGACTTTGAGCCGGATACAGAGCCACCAGCCTGAGTACTGCTGCTCTGCCCCGCTGGGTCATAAACCCCCCAGAGCCGTGTCCAAAAAACTTGCTACTGAGGGTAATGACCCCACAGGAACCACCAGACTTTCATAATCTTGTTTTGATCAGAAGGAAATTCACAGAATCATATCCAATGAAAAGTCATCGATAGTGTCAGTGGACGGTTTGAGAACCTCCGCTCTGACATTCAGGATCCCTGACAGCAGACACACAAGCCAAGTGTTGGATGGATGGAATAGAAAGTGGCCACATCAGTTTCTTTCCAGTGATGAAAAGTGAGTGAATGGCAGGTTGGCACTGACCCTTTAGTACTTAGGTGACAGCAGGGAAGAGGCGACGGGAGAATGGGGAGTTAACGTGGTCGCGGTCAAGTTCATACTGATGACATATATGTCCTTCTGAGGTTGACTCGAGGATTACGGTTACAATGAAAATGTTTTCTCGTGGATGAGGGGCAGCAAGAGCCGATGCCCGATTCCGTGAGAAATTCACTCCGATCTCCGGGTCACAGAGTCGCTCCGCTGTGATTGTGTGGGGCTAAGACTGCACTAACAGAGCGCGAGTTCGGACATAATGTTTCGCTATGCGTCCGGGGAGGAACGCTCAGTGGAAATGGAATTATACCCAATTCCTAATCAGTCCACTGGTAAAATCACTTCCCGTCGTTGCTTTGGCGCTAGGTGTTCCGATGTCCCCCACAACATGGACAAATGACTATAAGATGCTGCTTTGCTGATCTCGAGCAACCGTGGCTCACAACGGATGCAATGCACAACATAAAATCCAAGTGAAAGAGCATATAAGGTAGAAAAAAGTGAGTGTGTATTTGGATTAATGGGAAGCTTTTCAAAACCAGCAAACCTATAAGAAGGAAAAAAGATTAAATATAAGGGGAACACTATCCAATAACATAAAGAAAGACAAAAAAAAAACGAGATGAGAGTTGATATTGGACCACTGGAGAAACGTTGCTGCTGAGGTAGCAATGGGGGGCAAAGAAAATGGAGCTGGACTTATTGTGAATTTTGCATTTGACTTCACGGAGGAAGACAAAAGCAGTGGAACTGTCCGTGAGTTTCAGAGAGCAGTAGTGAGTGCTATCACAAGGAAAATGTGTCAGACAAACTTAGATGTGTTCCGTTGGATAAGTCACCCCGTTCTGATGGACGAAATCCCGTGATCTTGAGAGAGGTTGCTGAGCAGAGAACGTGTGCACTAGTCCTGATCTTTCTAGAATCACTTAATGCTGGCGGGGTCTAGGATGGCTGGAAAATGGCAAATGTCACTGTACATTTTAAGAAGGGAGGAATTCATAAGAAAATAAATTACAGGTCAGTCAGCCCCACCTATCTGTTTTGGAAACGGTTCGATTCGATCATTCAGGATGATATTTAGTAGTACTTGGAGGCTAACTGTTAAATATGTCAAAACCAGACTGGTTTCTGTGAAATAAACTCTTGGCTGACATATTTTTGTTTTTTTCGAGATTTTCAAGAGAATGGACAAAGGTGAGTCAACGGATGCTACTGACTTGGATTTTCAGAAGACATTTGATAACGTCCCACACAGGGGCCTGCAGACTGGGACGTTACAGGGAAGATACTGACGTGCGTATCGGATTGTCAGGCAGGCCGGGGGCAGCGATGGGAATAAAAGTGACCGTTTCTGATTGGCAACCGGTGACAACCGCTGTTCCTCAGTATTCGGACCGCTACTTTTCACATTGTTTTCCAATGATTTCGATATTGTAATTGATGGCTGTATGACAAAGTTTGCAGATGATAGGAATATAGATAGAATAGAAGGTTTTGCTGAGCAAAATGCGACTACAGCAGAAGTTAGACAAATTGTAGGAATTGTCGAAAAAGTGGCTCATGGAACAAAGTGTTGGGAAGTGTATAATAATACATTTTGGTAAGAGAAACACTAGTGCGGACTATTATATAAATGTGGTGAATGCAGAAACGTCAGACGTGCAGAGGTTCCTTAGGATCCTCATGAGGACTCCAGTAAATTTACTTTACATTCTGAGACTGTGGCAAAGAAGGCGAATGCAACACTGAGGAGCAACGGCAGATGCAATCTCCATGGTTCTTCACACGGCGTGTTCCCCACCTGGACAACACTAACACCTACGTCAGGATGCTGTTCATCGTCTACAGCGTCGCATTTAATACCATCATTCCCACAATCCTAATTGAGAAGTTGCAGAACCTGGGCCTCTGTACCTCCCTCTGTAATTGGATTCTCGACTTCCTAACCGGAAGACCACAGTCTGTGAGGATTGGTAATACCATACCCCCTTCGCTGATGATGAACACTGGCATGTGTTCAGGGGCATGTGCTTAGCCCACTGCTCTTCTCTCTGTATATACATGAATGTGTGGCTACGCATGGCTCAAATACCATCTACAAATTTGATGACGATACAACCATAGTTGGTCGAATCTCAAGTGGTGACGAGGGGGCATGCAGGATTGAGATATGCCACCTACTGGAATGGTGCCGCAGCGACAACCTGGCATTCAACGTCAACAAGACGAAACAGCTGTTGTGGACTTCAGGAACGGTAAGATGAAGGAACACGTACAAATACTCATATAGTGATCAGAAGTAGAGAGAGCGAGCAGCTTTAAGTTCCTGGGTGTCAGGATCTCTGAGGGTATCACCTGGTCCCAGCACATTGATATCGTCATCAAGAGGCAAGGCAGTGATTTTACTTTATTAGGAGTTTGAAGCGGTTTGGCATATCAAGAAATAAGCTCAAAAACTTCTATAGTTGCACCATAGAGAGCATTCTGACAGGCTGCATCACAGGACGGAAGGAAATCTAGTCAGTTCCACAAGGGCACTAGCTTACAAAGTATCCAGGACATCTTTAGGAAAAGGTGCCTGAGAAAGGCAGCGTCCATTATTGAAGAGCTCCAGCACTTAACGCATGCCCTTTTCTCACTGTTACCATTAGGTAGGAGACACAGAAACCTGAAGGCGCACACTCAGTGATTCAGCAACAGCTTCTTCACCTCTGCCATCCGATTCCTAAATGGACTTTGAAGCTTTGGACACTGCCCCACTTTTTAATCTGCAGTATTACTGGTTAGGCAAATTTCTAATAATCTATTCATTGCACATAATTGATTTGCTTGTTTACTTATCGTGTTTTAATCTATTTATTATTATCTATGCTAGATTGTGTGTTGCATCGTACTGCTGCAGCACTGGAAACAGTTGAGGCCAGTTCATTGGCTATATTTAAGAGGGAGTTAGATATGGTCCTTGTGGCTAAAGGGATCAGAGGGTATGGAGAGAAGGCAGGTACAGGGTTCTGAGTTGGATGGTCAGCCACATACTGAATGGCGGTGCAGACTCGAAGGCCCGAATGACCTACTCCTGCACATATTTTCTATGTTTCTATGTTAAGTTAAAAAATTTCACATTCGGGTGATAATAAACTTGATTCTGATTCTTACTCTGATTCTGAGCAGGGGCTACGGCATGCTCCAGTGTAGCATGTAGCCCAGCGGAGGAAAGGAGCTCTTACATCATAATTATTTGGTCAGTCTGCACAAAATTAATTCTTAACATTGTGCAGTGGATTAGTAGATAAGGAATCTGAAATATGAAAAGAGGTGCCGATTGTGTTCAGTGGGTGCAAATAATGGAACACACCAAGGAACCTGAAAATATCGAGTCTGAATCACTGACAGCTTTATACAGCGGCTTCTTTTCTCAGATCTCGCATACTGACAATAACATAGCAAATCTAATTGTTTAAATATCTTGTATACAGTATATGTAAACATACGCTTAACGTATTTAAACACTTTAACACATTGATAATAATGCTGCAAATAAATATTCAGCTTTGTGTTGGTTCATCCAGGCAGTTTACAAAAACAAAGGGAATTATTACACAACACAAGTCAGATTAATTACAGTCAGAAATTGATGAAGTTAACCCGTTGTAGTTCAGCACATGTAGAAATAAGGGATACTCTACATGTTGGTATAAGATGAAAATAGGACACATTGTTATTAGACCTTTGTTAATAATTTGATTTTTCTTGGCTCCAGTACGGGTAAACATTCCAGGGATGATTTCTCTGTAGATGCGGACAGATGTGAAACAGTCTTGCTGAATCTGCCCAACTTCTCCAGTGATTAAACTCAGACACATCTCCCTGACCTCCTGGAGAGCCACTCTCTAGATTGGAAATACAGAACAACGGACACAAAACAGAAACATTGCGTGTAATACTTGAACATCAGTACGATCATGGGCTCTTCTATTCAATACGCAAAATGGCTTACACATTCTAAACATGTCACTGTCCACGCTGATGTTGTTATTGCTTCTCTGGATCTCAGCTCATTGAACTGAGATGATAATCTCACTGCCGACGTGATTATTGTTCTATGCCCACCGTTGACCATGATGATAATATTGTTATCTCCGGAGCTTTAACACTGACCACAGTGGTACTTTTACAGCATGTCCTGGTCATTCACAGAAAGGTATTCCTAGGACAACTCTATTTTACATTCCTCCATTTCCTTAAGTGTTTCCTGCAGGCAGCAGATCGTGATTATCTGGATCAAAGGCTCCAAAAAAGCTGTACACTATAGCTCGATGTGATTGTGTAACTAACGATCCAGGAGGAGAGTTAGTCCAGATGCTGCCGTCTTGCAGCACAGCCGCTAATCTCAAACGCAGGATCACGGCTTAGACCCGTATATCGGCTTTTATCTCAAATGTGCAACTGCCAATTTGTTAAAATGCATCGGGTCTTGTTCCCATATAGATAAGCTGCTGCACACCAGATTGGAAACTATATATTATGAACACCAACAGATATATCTTCATTTATAGATCGGGTGATGGAGCGAAGCGAATGAGCAAAGTAGTAATGAAATTTGATGGCTAACACGTTGCTCATTTCAACTTTAGATATTGCGCAGTCAATGTATGTATTTGTATAAACTTTTACACAGGACAATAGACAATAGGTGGAGGAGCAGGCCATTCGGCCCTTCGAGTCAGCGCCACCATTCAATGTGATCATCCTCAATTAGTACCGCGTTCCTGCCTTCTCCCCATATCCCTTGGCTCCGCTATTTTTAAGAACTCTCTGTAAATCTTTCTTAAAGCATGCAGAGAATTGGTCTTCACCGCCTTCTGAGGCAGAGCATTCCTTAGATTCACAACTCTTTGAATGAAAACGTTTTACCTCAACTCCGTTCTAAATGGCCTACTCCTTGTTTTTAACCTGTGGCCTTTGTTTCTGACCTCCCCCAACATCGGGCGCACGTTTCCTGTCTCTAGCGTGCCCAATCCCTTAATAATCTTAAATATTTCAAACAGATCCCCTCTTATATTTCTAGTTTCCAGTCTATACAAGCCCAGTCGCTCCAATCATTCAACCTATGTCAGTCCTGCCATCCCGGGAATTAACCTTGTGAACCTACGCTGCACTCCCTCTTACATTCCCAACTGTATGTCACAAGGAATCTGGAGCGCACTGTGTAAACTGATTGGCAGTAGAAGGATAAAATTCAAACTGTTTGAAATGCAGTAAAGTGTAATAGATTGTGTATGTTGCTAGGTATAAAGTAGGCAATGAGTTTGAATTTCTAGATCGTGACAGCTATAACAGGCATAATTTATTTCTTATATGGACCGGCGCAGTATTAAATAAAACAGCCTCTGATCTCAGAATCGAATCATTGCTTATAATAGAATCAGAACTAAAATGAGGTTTAATATCGTGAAATGAGTTGTTATGCGGCAGCAGCTATATTATCATTGCAGAAACCGTCCGGACTGAAAGTCTCTACTGATCAAATTCTACATCCGTGACCACAGTAATAATTTCACTGCATATCCAGTCACATCACAGTCCACACTGAGAACTAAGCTGCTTGCATGGTTTCTTTATGTCCCACACTGGTCATGTTGCTGCTACTTCAACATCCTCACCGAGAATGCGAACGTCTGTCTTAAAACAAGTTACTCAGCAGAATTACACGACTGAAGATGATGTCCGATTATCATTGATAGCAAAGTCACGGGTTACGCAGAGCAAGTGTGACAATGTTCGTACTAAATTGAATTGTTAGTGCCTGCTCACATGCCCGCAAATATAACGGCTGGCCGTTGAGCATGATGCAAACTGCACAGTCAATACTTCAGCATTGGTCTCACTGTTGGGGTTTCTAGCACATAACAATTACGATCATTAGATGTTTTAATACAACATTATCAGTAAGCAGCCACATTGTTACATCGTGCCGTGGTTACACTCCGAGCAGACCAAGGAAACCGAGTGTTCATCGTACAGGGTTATACATCCGTAAGACAAAATGAAATTCTTACACTTACAACGAAGAATTTTTTGATTCATACGTCCAAATCTAAATCTGATCATAGTTCAGTTGATCAGCAGATAAAGAACTTGCATTTGTATAATCATCTGCCGCTGGTACTCAGTGACTGAAAGTAATTGTGCCGACAAGAGGATTTAAAAATATCTTTTCTTCCGCCCTTACTGTGAATTAGTTTATATAATGTTACACATCTGTGCTTGCCTGATGTTCGAGTGACGAAGAAATATGTTTTAAGGTAACCTATATAGTCTTTAGCATGTTTCTGACTGATTTAAACATCTTTCTTTCAAATTTTTTGCGATGAACATAAAGTGCGCCCGCCGCTGTCACTACATTTCTAAGCTTCAATTGAATCTCACTTCAAACCCCAACAGAGGTTAATAGCAGTCAAGACGAGCTGGAGTTCACCAGTTTCCGTCCGGCCTGCAGGCTATCAGATATACCATGTTATTAGTCTTGGGAAAAATAAATCAACAGCAGTTTCCAGGGATTTTCAATTAACATATGAATGCCGATACTGACCCAGTAACAGAACAATGAAATAACGGAATAACCGATTTAGAGCATGGTGGTTGTTTGTTTCTGTCATCTTCAATGTAGGTAAATTTTACCAAGTTACAGTGTCGATTTGCTTGCCAATAAATATAAACTCATTTCATAGGAAGATGCTGACACCCTTGGATTAAAGTCTATCCTATCATGGATTAGAATCCAGACAGGACAGCTTGGAATATAACCGAACCTTTACTCCAAGTGGGAGAGCATCAGCTGCCGTACAGCGATAATGTCTGTATGACTGCGGCATGGGTTGTTGTGTGGGATACGGGTACGGGTATGGGCTGTAAGGAAAATAGTTTTACTTTTTTTTTTCTTTTCTGATTCAATAGTATCAGGACGTCACAAGGAAGTGAGACACTGCACTCATGTTGAAGATTATTAAACTACTGTTATATCAGGATGCTATGAAAAATGCTAAACAACCACTTGTTAAACCAAAGAAAGACTGTGTGCAAAGGATACTGGACGGCCATGCAGGGACTGATCTACATTGTGCTGCAGGGAAGCCAGTTGCCGACCATTCTTCTGTCTGTATTTCTCCCTCCCTCTCCCTCTCTCGCCCTCCCCCCTTCCCTTCCTCCCCAAACCTGCCTCTCTTGTCTACTTGCTGCTCCTATCTGATAGTCCTTTCCTCTCTCATAAACCTTACACATTGCAAACTAATGCCGCTTTGTTACATCCTACTTAAGTACATCCTACTTAACGCAAACCAAAGAGGAATCATATGCGATTTTTAACTAATTCACCTTTTTCCTTAGAACAGGATATTAAAAGAAAATTCATTGTTTCTAATTATTTTAATGAACATTTGTTCGACTGTAATCTTATTTAAATTAACCGAAATGTTGTCAAATTTATTATTTCATTTTTGTTATTCCAAGATATGTATAAACAGAAGTAATTATCTACATTCTTGTTCATCAGCTAGTGGGAAAACCAAGGGTTAACTCTTCCAGTAGTTTCGTGGAAAGTAATTAGTGCATTTTCAACGAAGGCTCATGACGTCACTGGAGTGTTTCTCTTTCTTATTAATAAGAGTCCCTTTCTCTCAGTTTCCCACTTTCAGCGAGAACAGCCTCTCCTGTCACGGACAGAGATCCGGAGCTGCATGCAGAGGGAGGGAAGGGACAGAATAGATCGTTCTGTCATGGATAAGAATCCGGGAAGGACAGCTCTGTTTACAACAGGAGATGGAAAATATATCTTCTGGATGGTTCCATATATTTTTGCAGATGATGATTCGATAACGGTAGATCTCCGAGTCACGAATGTTTTCGCCGCCATTCAAGTGATTTTCTTTCCCGTCCTCGCCATCATTGCTCTTTCCGGTGAGTCTCTTACCACAGGTAACAATACTAAGTACACATTTTCCTTCTGGCATGTACCTCATAATAATAATTAACGCTGATACTCTTTAGGAATTTTCAGTACTGAGGACGTCTGTTCAAAAATGTGCTGGCAGTGGGATAATCTAAAGCAGGTTTACGAGAATAAACGATTTATCCTTTGAGGCGTGTTTGAAAGCCCTGAGTCTGTACTCGCTAGTTAATGCCTCAGTTAATGTTCCAGTTTCAATTGTAAATTTCTAGTGAGTGAACATATATCCAATCGTTGCACTGAAGCGTTGAAGCATTACAGTTTAAAAGGATGCCTCCTCACCATCTGTTTTATCCTCGCTTTTTTTTCTCTCAATTGAGTTTCCCTTGCTATTAAACTGGATCCCAAACTAATATCCTGACTAGTCGGTCTGACTATCAGCTGCACGCCAGACGTCCCTGAATATTAACCGTGTTCCTCCTGTTATAAGATCTCCGCAAGTGCCTATCAAATTCTCAAAGAGGTCACTCGCAATTCGGCTCCTAACAGAGCGATCGTAATTTTATAAGCTCTCGGGGCATCCTAAGAACTTTCTTCTCGTTTTCAATTGACTGCAGTTCCGCAGTGACATGGAGTGCATGTTCTCTAATTGTGGACATTTATCTCAATGGTCCCACTTCTGTCCATGGCTGTGTTCGCCTGCTCTGTATCCACGAACGTGAATAGTTTACTTTTTATTGTTACCGTTTCAGTTCTAATTCGTAATCTATCGCACGGTAAATGTTGCTGAAAGAAAGTATAAATCATTATAGGGAATTTAATTAATAACATACGAATATAACGGCAAGTGAACCAAAAGGAGACGGCCAACTTTGTGGCATGATTCGAAGGTGATAATCATTCAGTCAATGTCCGCAGAACGCAAGAGAGATGCAATAATAGGGCTTTGTGCTGCTACTTCAGCTGCAACCCAAGCGCCCTGGGTAACGATCAGGGGCTGGAACCTGTGCTTCAGCTGAACGTGGTGGGTGTGAATGATACTTACTTCACGGCAGCTTGATTCGGCAGAGGTAATACATGATGCATCAATCAGGTCCTTTTCCCTCAACACGTTCGAAATTCTCCAATCATCAGCCATCGTTATCTGCGTTTTCATGTCCTGTTTCTTTACTGATATTAGATCAAACAGCTTGAGTTGAATTCATATTTATTTACCCAAATGTTTAATTTTTATATTGAATGGTAATCGCAAAGATTATATTCAACCGTCTTGTACAATCATTTCAAACATTGCTGCAGACAAAACGGTGGTCGACAGTATATGGCTGCTTTAAGAGAACCGTACTGATGTGTTTACCATGATTGTTTCGCAGTGAACATTGTGACCATATTCATCCTGTCTCGGGGAAAGTGCGGCCTCTCCAGAGTTGTCACTTGCTACCTGGTTGCCATGGCAGTGGCGGATCTTCTGGTTCTTATCCTGGACCTGATATTGAGCAGGATTCCACGTAGCTACTATTTCCTCCACTCAATGCCCGAGGTGTGCAATGTCCACGCTGTTCTGCTTTACACCGTCACTGACTGTTCGGTCTGGTTCACCGTCGCGTTCACCTTTGATCGCTTTATCGCCATTTGTTGCCAGAAGCTGAAAACGAAATATTGCACCGGCAAAACTGCGGCCGTGGTTTTGGGTACAATGACTGCGATCAGCGGCTCGAAGAACATTTACTGGTATTTTCGTCTCTCAGAGAGTTATTCATTTCTGGTTGCTCCATTCATTTGTCGGCAGAGAGTGCGTTATTTGCTTTCATTTGTAGCGATTCAAATTGAGCCATTTTATTACTTCCTAACCCCTGTGCTCCCATTTGTGCTGGTTCTGGTAACGAATGGCTTCACCGTCAGGAATGTCTTAGTCACCAGCAGAGCCCGCAGGAGACTCAGTGTTCCCGGCAACGGACAGAGAGCGAGCGACCCGGAGATGGAGAAACGTAGGAAATCCCTTGTTTTACTGCTGATCGTCTCGGGCAATTTCATCCTGCTGTGGGCACCTTTCACTGTGTACTCTGCGTGGAATCGGCTGTATTATGTTACGTCTGTGTATCCGCCCGATTCGCTGCGAGAGTTGGGCGCCATGCTGCAGCTTCTGAGCTGTTGTACAAACACGGCCCTTTACGCCGTTACGCAGACAAAGTTCAGGGAACAGCTAGTAAATGTGGTAAAATTGCCCTTCGCTCTCATTGTTGCGAGGAGGACGTGAACTACCGTCGCCACCCGACTGGTCCTATCTAACGTTCTGTACAAAGCAGACATTTTCTGTCCCACTGAACGCGGCGCTATCAATGCTCCGCTCAAAATTTCCAATCGGCAATTACATTCAAAAGTCGCTCACACAACCTTAGTACGTGTCATTCATTCACTGGCTTGTCAATCAATTTCTACCCCCTCAGAACACCCTGTGATTTTAGAGCATGTTGCTCTACTGCCCACAGTATCGTATGACACTTATTAAGTACTGCATAATCATTGTTACTCTACCCTCCTCCACAGATGGTTAACCACAACACTTGCTCCTCTTCTAGAGCAGTGTCTTGATTTGACACGGAACAGTCTTCTTGCTCTTCCTCTGTGAAGAGCGAAAATTGAAACTTTCAACACCAGACCAGTTGGCCATACCTCTTGGCTCCCCCGCCCTCGCCCTCATGAGTAAAACGTTCAACAAACTTCGTAGGGTTATCGTTTCTCAGGCCTTTATTAGATCGGTTAACTCCAGCGTATTAATGTATAATCACAACAAATTCCTCCCAGTGCCAAGCGTGATATCGCCATTGGCAAATTCCGTTTTCCAGTCGACGGAATGTATTAATTGCAATCTCATCTATCAGTTCCGTGTCTCTATCGCCACTGCGTATATTGTTCATTGTACTCCCTGCATTATTATTCGTTTGTCCCTATAAAGGAAAAAAATGTCACTTAGGTTTACTTCTAGAATTTCTAGTTTAATAGTCATTCAACCAGGCATGAATATCTGTGAATACAGGCAAGAGAAACAGCGTTAATCCTGAGACAAGATGCTAAAATCAATACCAGCAGTCACACAGACACAGCACAAGGCACATATTGCACATCTCAGACAGCAGCAGAATACAATCGAACAACAAAACGATGCAAGCTCGGATCCATGAATGTTGCAGCATTGCAGTATTCTCCAGTCAAACACCTTTCATTCGAACACACGCATCCACCACTGGCAAACAGGGTATTCTAATCACAGGAAAGGACAGTATGATGGTCACTCGCGTTCAGTCTGCACACGTCCTCTGAAAGTACCGACGCTACTCTGTCACCGGCAGCAGCAAGTTCGTGACCAAGTCCATCTCCTTCAGTTCACCCGCCATCGTGCACATCGGCGATGGAGCAGCCTACGGTACATTTTTTTTTGTATGTCCAGCATACCCCGCATACGTCAATGTTGAATTTCAGATCTTATTTCCTCACAGTCATTGGCTATTCAAGCACAAAGGAGCCCACATTGGAAATGTACTGCTACTCGATGCTTGCGCCCATGTAAGAAAATAAAAGCTTTAAAATGTCAAGCTTAAAACGACAAAACCCATTGCCATCAATCATATTGCAATCGCTTTCAGACCAGCTTTTACCGATACTGCGAATAGAACCGTACTGAAAGGTATTGTCATGAACTTGACTTTAGCACGTCTACAGTTCGCAGGAGAAACACTTCTGACCATACTGTCAGTGGACGATCGGCACTTTTACCATGAACTTTTGTTATTATATTCACAATAATATCAGGAAGGACCCAGACTGTTGACATGAAAGGGCATAGAATATAGAACAAGGAAATTACAGCAAAATATAGGCTTTTCGGCCCACCATGTTGTGCCGACCAATGTACTCCATAAACTGCCTTGAATTTCCATTCCACGAAGTTTTCTATTTTGCTAAACTCCATTCACCTATCTGAGAGTCTCTGAAAATCCTTATTGTATCAGCCTCTAACTGAGTCGTCGGTAGTGCATACCACGTACCCACCACTCTTTGTGAAAAACCTATCTCTGACATCCCTTCTGTACCCACGTCCGAGCACCTTAAAACTATGCTCCCTCGTGTTAGCTGTTTCAGGGAATACTCTCTCCATTTGGGTTCTTAGTGACAGGTCCGATTGACTCCTCCTGCCATTTCTGAGCTCAGTTGCGCTTCCTATCGAGGTCATGCTGTAACCTCTGCAACCCTCCTGACTATCCACCACGTTCAAATTATGTACCATCCACCATTCTCATCCAGAACATTTATATAAAAATCACAAAGAGGAGGGAGATCCCTGACCAACACCGCTGTTCACTGAACTCGATGCAGAATACGAACCATCTACACCGACCCTTGCATGGGAAATCCATATATACTACATCCACTGCACTACCGTCATCAGTGTGTTCTGTTACATTCTCGAATAATTCAATCTGGCTCATAAGGCCCGACCTGCCCCTGATAAAGCCATGCTGACTCTCCCAACTCAGATTAGTTCTCACCAAATACGCATAAATCCTGGCTCACAGGATTCTCTCCAACCACGGAACTGAGACTCACTGGTCTATATATCCCGTGTAATCTCTAATCCTTTTCTTGAACAAAGGGGAAAAAAAGGCATTTGCAACCCTCCGATCCTCTGGAACCTCTTCCATCTCTATTGATAATGCAAAGACCATCGCCAGCAGTTCAGTAATCTCCTTGCTTGATTCATACAATAGCATAGGGTATATCCGGACCGCACACGACAACTTCATCCACTTAATGCTCTTTCAAAATCTCTAGCCCATGCTCTTTCGTAGAGTCTCTATGTTAAAGCGTTTCAGTCCCCCGTAAGTAATCACGACAATAACCTTGCTGAATGCTGAAGCAAAGTATTCATTAAGTATTTCCGCTACTCCTCGGAATCCGTGCATACGTTCCATTCTCTCACCAGATTGTCCGAAATCAGAAACGGCTCATCCGCTTGCTCTTCACATATTTGCAGAATGTCTTGGGATGTCCTTTAATCCTGCTCGACAGTGCCCTCAAGGACCCTTCAAGATCTCTTAATTTCATTTTTTAAGCTCCATTCTGGCAACATTGAAATTTTCTAGACCTTTAACATCGTCTACTTTCTTGAAACTTTCGTTAGCTTTAGCTTTCCTCTTAACTAGATTGTGTGCATCCTTCGTACACCATGGTTCTTTTACCCTACAAACCTTTCCCTGCCTCAATGGAACATACCTATCCAAAACGCCATGCAAATATCGCCTGAATATTTCCACATTTCTGCTGTGCATTTCGCAGAGAACATCTGCTCCCAAATTTCTCACAAATAACATCATCTTTTCCACTACCACAATCACATATTCTCAAATTACTCTCCGGTGCTCTGGTAAATGAGAGTTGCGTTCACTACTTTAGAATTGCTCTCCCAACCAGAGGTATGACTCCTGAGCAGGGTCAGTTCCCAATACCAGATCCAACATAGCCTTTCCTACGTGACTTATGGATGCCTTCCTGTGCAATCCAAACTCCACCCCATCCAAACCCCTTGCTCCAAGGAGATGCCAGTCAATATCTGGAAAGTTAAAGTCACCCAACGCAACAACCACATTATTACTGCACCGTTCCAGAATATGCCTCCCTAGCTGCTGCTCGATGGCTCTGTTAAAATTCGCGGTCTATAAAAAAAAACATGTAGTTATTGACCGCTTTCTGTTTCTGACGTCACAGAAAATTACTCAGCAGACATTCTCTCCATGTCTTTCTCCATTTCAGCAGCCTGATTAGCAAGGTCACGCCGCCACCTCTTTCTCCTCCCTCCCGGTACTTTCTGAAAAATCTGTATCCAGGCACATCAGCAGCCCATAAGACAGCCAATTCTCCGTGATGGCCAAAAGGTCATAGTTCCACATGTTGATCCACGCTAAGTTCATCATCCTTGTTTACCTTACTGATTGCATTAAAATAGACACATCTCAAGCCACTGGTGGAGTGCATCTTTGTCCTATCACCTGACAAGTTCCCCAGAAGCTGACTGCACTGGTGCGCCAAACGCCCTACCTTCTGCCTCTTCACTTCGATTCTCAACATCCTGCAAATCGAGATTAAACCATCCCGAATATCATTATCAAATCTCCCTCCTAGAATATTGGTTCCCCTTCGGCTCAGGTGTAAACCGTCGCGCTTGTACAGGTCACCCCTTTCTCAGAAAAGCTTCCAATGAACCAAATATTTGAAACTCTGCCCCCGCATCAACTCATCAGCCACTCATTCGTCTGCGCTATCTTCCTGTTGATGACTTGCTCCTTAATTCATGACGTCTGGTTGTAGTTCAACCTAATATCAGTGGGACAAAAAAAAATCTGTTTCCATTCACCCCATCTATGCCGCTCATTATTTTGTATGCCTCCTTCAAATGTCCTCACATTGTAAATAATCAATTCGTAATCTATTCAATCTTTCCCGAGAACTCAGGTCCTGCAGATCGTAATATCTTTGTAAAGTCTCTCAGTACTTTTTCAACCTGATTTACTTATTTCCTGTGGGTTAGCAAAACTGAACAAAATACTCCAAATCAGGCCACACCAACGTCTTGTACAACTTCAACATAACGTCTCTTCTTCGTTGAAGGTTTTCTTTCGAGTAACTAATATATTTCCTCTCAGGTACCAGCAAAGCGCGAGCGTGACTCACAATGAAATCCCGGTGTGTACGCCACAGTTTTATTACCATATGCTTTAGCAAGCCAATTGAGTGAGTAAACAATGTGGGAAGTACAAGGTACTGTATTTAGAAACATTAACGAAATCGAAAGGTCAACACAATTTTATGTTGTGCTCATCACGTGTCAGGGAAAACAAACACTGAGCGAAGCAATACCGGAGATGTAATTCATTTGATTATCAGATAGATATTTGTTAAGGAGCCACACGAAAGGGGCGTATTGAAGGACACGGATTAGCACACTTTGAAGAGTGGTTATTATACAGGAAGCAATGAAACTTTCGGGTCCTTGGCAAGTTGGAATGGAAGAACTTCCCTCGCGAAGCGTCATGTCGGCCTATTATTGTCCTTCATTAATGACCCTTCCGTAAGAAGGTAAAGAGGGGCATCCCTGAAATATCCTGATATACCCGATCATTTAATTATTTAATGTTTCCCCCCGCACCTTTTTTTCTCTCTTTCTTTCTGCCCACCAGTCTGCCTGTTCTCCATCTCCCACTGGTGCTCCCCTCCCCTTTTCTTTCTCCCTAGGCTCCCCGTCAACATGATCCTTTCCCTGCTCCAGCTCTGTATCCGTTTTGCCAATCACCCTTCTGGCTGTCAGCTTCACCCCACCCCCTCCTATCATTTCGCCTTTTCCCCTCTCCCTCCTAATTTCATATCTCTTACTATCGTTACTTTCAGTTAGTCCTGCCGAAGGGTCTCGGCCCGAAACATCGACAGTGCTTCTCCTTGTAGATGCTGCCTGGCCTACTGTGTTCAAACAATATTTTGTGTGTGTTGCTTGTATTTCCAGAATCTGCAGATTTCATCATGTTTGATTCATTGGTTAGAGTGATTTGTCGAGGTTACAATGTTCCGCTGGAATTCCCATGTATGGTCTCTTGTTTCTGTCTCCGGCATGACAGAAAGATCTTGGCAAGTTATGAACCCTGCCAATTTTGAACAGTGTTGTTTTGACATTGGTGGCTTGAGGAGAGGGTGCCTCCATTCTCATTATTTACTCAGACTCTACATTCGGAAAGTCTGGAGTCTATATTCTGAGCTTTCAAGTCTATATTGAGTTCCTTCGGGATCCATTCCAAGTTTTCCAAGTCACAAGTACCCAGGTTCCCAGCATTGTGGTCCAGTGACAGATCTGCATAACAAATGAGTGTTTCAAGCAAGCTTATCAAGTGATTCAACAGATTATCATCATTCAAGTCAATAGTATAAATCCTGGAGGGCACTTACCGGAAAAGCTGATTCCTGGCTGGAGAGTGGAAGTAAGGTTAGCCTATCAAGAGTATTTTAACCTGTTGATAAAAGTGATAGTACAGACTGAGAAAGTTGAACTTTCAAGTAGAAAATTAAACAGATCTACAGAAAATCATCGAGCTTAGCAATGAAGGAAACTTGTCTATGCTTTCTTGATTTGTAATATTGAGAGTCTGGTCTTATTTGCCTCTGGAAAAATTGTGAAGGATAATGCACTGATCAAAATTTGAAAAGGTTCCTTCTCTGGGTTTCAATTTTCATGATTTCAAGGTTTCCCAGGGACTTTTCTCTGTGTTCTAGGGTTTTCTTTCGCCGAACGTTTCCAAGGCTTATTCAATGTGTTTAGGATTTTATTTCCCATAGTTCGATCCACCTCCAGGGCTCCCAGGCCTCCTTCTCAGCCCCGCCCGTGTTTTCTTGATCTAAAACTGTTCCGCGGTCTCCCCGTATCTCTGGATCCCACCTCATCTCTACCTCTGAAGTTCTCCATGCCTCCTCACAAGTTTCCCAATTCGCCAGTATCATCCGTGGATCTCCGGTTTTCAGGTCTTCTGTGCCATCGGGAGACAGCTGTAGCGAATGGGGCCCCTTCGCGATTTCATCATGCCTGTGCAGAACATTATAGCATTTTGCTCTGAGGTGTTTAGATCTCCTGAATTGGTTATTTGTTGCTTAACATTAGTTATTATTGGTTTAAGGGTTCCTTTTGATTTTCTTGAGCGACTGCTTTGCAAAGCGATTTCCTCGTGCTTGCTGTTTACGTTAAGATTTATTTTGATAGGCTCAGGGATTATGCGCAATATATTTTTTTGTGTTGTTGTTGAAGCAAATGTTCAATTAGCTCTAATCGGTGTGTCCTCATTTTGAGAATGGGTTGTCTCACGTTGTCACTTATTCAAGATACTTCTGAAAAGCGTTTGTTTCTGTCTCTACATGGAAGTCTTTGGCTCCGATAATGGAAGTGCACACAATGGCACTTATCTACCAGCATCACTGAAGAACATCTTGGACAAGTCCCACGCCCGGGTCTTCCAGGAGACAGAGGTCTGTGACGGCTCAGATGATTTGTGATTATGATACAGTATGGGAGTGTGTGGTTCTTTCAGTACCTGTCAGACTCTGGTACAGAGTGAGTATGTTTGTATCATTCTGGACCAGTCAGTCTCTGGTACTGTGTCGGACTGTGGGTTCTTTCTCTACTTATCAGTACCTGATACACTGTGAGACTGTGGGGTTTATTAGGGGCCTCTCAGTCTATGAATCCGTGTGGGACTATGGGTTTTATTAGTGACCTGTCCGTCATGAATCAATGTGGGACTGTGGGTTTATTAGCGGTCTATCAGTCTATGATACAGTATAGGAGTGTAAGGTTCATTCTGTAACTATGATGCAGTGTAAAAATATGGGGTTTATTCTGCACCTATCAGTAGATGATACAGTTTTGGGTTCATTTTGTACATCCAAAACATCCTGAGAGCGGAAATGAAAGGAAGTAAACGGCGATCGATTGCAGTACAGTTACATTCATCATCCGGGACATTGGATACAAACCATGGGATGACTGGTTAAAGGTATACAAACCCTTGACCAGGGCACAGGGAACATTGTGTGCACTTTTGTTTGCCACATCACTGGAACGATGTGGAGACTGCGTAAAAAGTGCAGCAAAGATTCACCAATATGTTGCATAGATTTGTGTAAGGAAACTGGATAAAATCTAATCTGTTTTTATTAAATTCTATTTGTGTCCTGACTTCTTGAATAGAAATGAGCCATAGAATCGTTTATACTCCATCCACCAGTCTAACATCTTTGACCCCCTGATCACTCAGAACATCAGTGCTGTTCGGGGCCTGTCAAACTGCAGCACCTCACACTTGCCGGGTTTAAATAACAGAATCTCCATCAACTCTCCGGACAAATAATCAAACAATTTCCAACCTTCCCATCTCAGATAGAAGATGACTGTCCTGAGTAACAATGTTATGATGATTCCCGGTTTCCCTCAGCATTCTTTCAATAATTCCACATCCCTTCACCAGCGCAGCTCTGAAGAACACTTGCCTGCAATTACTCCGTTTGTATCTGTCTCCTTGCAAACAGAAGATCAGTAGCATTCCAGTCCTCCAGCAGCACAGCTGTCGTCAGAGACAATGGGAAAAGATGGGCGGAGTCTCTGCCGGTCCCGCCCACGCTTCTCTGATGAGCCCGGCAATGTTCATCAGGGCTGGGTGAAAGATCTGTTTGAAAAGATGCTGAACAATATTTGCTCGAATTTTCTGTCACTGTCCCCTGCTCCTGCTCCTGTGCCTTATGTTATAATTCAGGCTCTCATGTCTGCTCCATGGTTTAAGATCAGAAATTAATTTTTCATTTTTGGTAACGTAAGCACCACCTTTCTACAGAGATCGAGTACTTTAACGAGTCGAATTGTGCTCAGCACCCGCGGCACAACATTTTTGTAAGAAAGAATAAGCTTAGAAATGGCCGATAGAATTTAATGAGACAAGTGTGAAGTTCATCATTTTGGAGGTTGAAATGACAGGGGAAAGTTCAAAGTTCAAAACAGAGTCATTAACAGCTGATGTACGATGAGGTCTTGTGTTGCAGACCTGAGCTCTGTGAGATTGAGCACAAAAGTCAATACGGTGGCAACGGCGAGTTCTTTCTTATATTGGATAAGGGTTTCAGTGCAAGTATCGGGTAGAATGTTGCATCTTTATAAAACTCTGCGTAGATTGCATCTGGAGAATTGCATTAGCCTCATTATCGGAAGGATGTCGAGGGTTTGGAAAGGGTTAGAGGAGCCATATAAAGAGGAGTTTCAGGAGGACCATATGGTGTAGATCTGTCGGGAGGTGTTCCATAAACTTGCATTGCTTTCAGACAAAACGTAGTTTTCCTGACCTGCACTGGAAAAAAAGATTCACTGTTCTCTGATGAAACGAATTTCTTTACCACTGCATCCTGAATATCTGTCCCGTCAGTATGAGACTGTGACCCTTAGCAATAGAATTCCCATTCAGGGGAAACATCCTCCCTGAAATCGGTCTTAATTATCTGAAAGAGTCCATCAATTATCCTCACATTTCAAGGGAATATATGTCCAACTCCTCACTCGCCCCTCACACAGCTAACCTGCCATCTCTAGAACCATTCCAGTCAGTGTGGGGAATCCCTGCACTCTCTCGGCTGCAGGGATATCTTCATTGAGAAAGCGTGACTGGACCTGGAAGGAATATTCAATGTTCATTCTCACCAGAACACTTGAAGACACCTCCTCTTTAGGCATCTCTACAGATTCTCCAGTTCTCCTCAGGACAAACTAAAGTTTGTCTTCCTATTTACCTATTGTACCTGAAAGTTAACTCTCAGCAGTTTCTTTACAAGGGCCCAGATTTCTCTGCACATTTAACTATGCCGCCATGCAAAAAAATACTTTTCTAGTTTGTACCTCAGAGACTGGCTGGCCTCACAATTCTCCACCTTCTGTCTATCTTCCACACCCTCAGTGAAACACTTCTGACTGCATTCCCAGATACACTCTGCACGCTTCTCACTACTGACACTGCTGCCCATCTCTGCAACCGGAGCAGACATGGTTATAATGAACTTGGTGAAGACTGTGAACAGCTGGGGTCTCGAATCAATCCCTGGTCACGTCTTCCCATTTAGTCAAGTCAAGTCAAGTCACGTTTTATTGTCATTTCGACCATAACTGCTGGTAAAGTACGTAGCAAAATGAGAAAACGATTTTCTCAGGACCATGGTGTTACATGACTAAGCACAAAAACTAGACTGGACTACCTTAAAAAAAAACAACACAGGAAAAAAAGCTACACTGTACTACCGACCTACCCAGAACTGCATAAAATGCACAAAACAGTGCAGGCATTACAATAAATAATAAGCTGGACAATAGGGCAGTAAGGTGTCAGTCCAGGCTCTGGGTATTGAGGACTCTGATACTTTGGGGGATTTCCTCTATCTGCCTTTAACCTGCTGACTAATACTCAATCCACTCAATCCCATGTTCTTATCGTACCTCTCTTAAATTCCACCAACAATTAGTTCCCAATTGTCCAATCTGCTTGGCTTTCCTGCACTGACCCTTCTAACCCTGTTGCTTCTGCCCTACCAGCCCCCATGGTGGTAATTTGCAGGGCGTCGTGGTGCAGAACACAACGGAAAGATTGCCGTTTCGTAATATAGTTGTATTAGGAATGTGCACCTAGGACTTGGTCTCAGTGAGGGACTGAATGTCTCTGCTGTCTGTGACTGTTGAACTGATTAATTGTCCGTGTCTGTGTTCTCTGCTGCAGAATTTGAGTGTGAGAGAGGAGCGGTTACATGGTAGCTTGTGCTTCGATAGAAAAAAAACTGTCCTTGGATTGAACTTTTTCTGTGTGTGTGTGTGTGTGTGTGTGTGTGTGTGTGTGTGTGTGTGTGTGTGTGTGTGTGTGTGTGTGTGTGTGTGTGTGTGTGTGTGTGTGCGTTTATGTGAACGCAGCGAGTATAGAGTTAAAGGCTGAAGGATAGATAGAGTTCGAAAGGGGAAAACGCACGGCCAGTAGCTAAGGGCCGATGAACTCCTTTTGAAGATGAATAATTAGCCAACAAAAACATGATGCCTGTAAATGTGGTCGCTCCGTGATGAAGCTCAGACTTCGTTATTAGATCTCCGGCATTATTTCCATCAGGTGTGTCACTGCTGAGGCAATGCGCAAGATTTTTGATGTAACTTTAATCGGACAAGTATTTACTTGAGAATCAATGGAGTTGAACTAAAGTGTTTGTTCAAGTCACTGTACGACGAAAGTTTGTCAAGGTTACAACCGTATCTCGGGAGACAGATCCCTGTATAAATCAGGGTCGTTTGTAATGCCTCAGCTCAGAGTGTCTGCTAGATTTGTGAAATCAGGAGCAAAATAAATCACGGATTCTCACTGAAATGGTGTATCCAGTCTTCTTACGGATAGAAGAGGTTTACCACCCTTTTGTTTCAATATTTGGAATTCCAGGTATGCCGCAGTGTCATTTAGAATTGTTAATAAAGGAAGTTTAATTCCAAAGATGTGATTGTTTCTGTCGCTCGTTTCACAGTTCGATGTATAGACCAGTATTCCGCCTTTCAGGAATGGACTGGAAACACAGGAACTGTAGATTCTGGGATCTGTATCTGAGAACAATCTACTGCAGGAATTGAGTGAACACACCAACATCTGTAAAAATCAAAGGGTCAGGAAGTATTCTTCCAGTTGTTTCCCTTCGGGACTCCGTGCTTTTGGACTAATAGCAGCTGCACTGCATTAGTATGTATACTGCCCACCGAGATTATACCCATTAATTTTCTGCATTTGTATGTGTGCGGCTGTCTGAGTGAGGTGTACCAATCAAACCATCGACTAGTATCAAAGTTGAGGACTCAACGTTGTCGCATAAAGCAAGAGGATTTTTTTTAATACATGTGTGCGCTGCGACTGAATGTGAAAAGGTTGTTGCGGAACACAATACAGACGTTGCCGAGCCAATTAACAGAACCAACATCTTCAATTGAATTGAATTAATTTGGCATGAATACTTCTTTCATGTACACGAGGTGAAAAAATATTCACATTATGTCTCCGTCTAAATGTGCAACGTGCAATTATCGTAATTTATATTTTATTTACAACGGAATAGTCAATATAACATACAAATGCAGTTTCGTCAGTATGAATTCAGTAGTCTAATGGCCGGGTGGAAAAAGCTGTCCCGGAGACTGTTGCTCCTGGCTTTTATCCTGCGGTACCGTTTCCCGGATGGTTGCCGCTGCCTGAAATCTTCGGTGATGTTTATACCGAAGAACTTAAAGCTTTTCACTCCCTGAACCCCAGATCCATTGAAGCCAATACGTGTAAGCTTGTTTCCATTCCCCCTGTAGTCTACAACCAGCTCCTTTGTTTTGCGACATTGTATTCTTGACACAACTGTGTCAGGGTGCTGACTTCTTCTCTGGGGGCTGCATCCTTATTAATATTAGGCCAATCAGTGTAGTGTATTCAGCAAATTTAGTTGGCAGATTGCAGTTGTGGGTGGGTCACAGCCAAGTGTATACATAAAGTGAAGGAGAGGGCTTATTACAAAGCTCTGAGGGACACCTGTGCACAGGGTCAGAGGGAGGCAGGTGAGGGAGCGCACTCTTACCCCCTGCCGATCTGTCAGGAAGCTTGGGTGTCCAGCTACACTAGGCGGGATGAGGGCCGAGGTCTCTGAGCTTCCTGTCCATCCTGGAGGGAATTATGGTGTTGAATGCTGAACTGTAGTCCGAGAACAGCGTTCTCACATGAGCATCCCGCTTCTCCAGATGTGTAAGGACGGTGCGTAGAGTTGTGGCGATTGCGTCATCTGTCGATCGGTTGTGTCGGCAGGCGGATTGCTGGGAGTCCAGTGTGGGCGACAGCATGCTGCAGATGTAGTCTTAAACCAGCCTCTCAAAGCAGAGCTGTTTTTTAGTTATCAATATGTGAAATGTGATCTATTATATGGACATCTGAAATATTACAGTCTGCGGCACCGAGGTTGTTGCTGGAGGTTAAATTCCCCTGCCCAGCTTTCAGTGCGAAGTGTAATTTCTGTCTGCCAGGTTGAGTTGGACGGCGCTGTATTTTTTGGGAATCAGTCAATGTTATGTTGTAAAGACAGTGAGGTAGCAAATAATGGGGGGGTGGGGGGTAAACAAATCAAGTTGCTGGAAGCAGCAAGACCCACTCAACATTTATGGAAGGAGAAAAAAGTTTAAAAATGTGTTAAGGTCCTTTCTGTAAACATTTCTGAGAAGAAACACTTTAACTGTTTTGCCACGTATTTTGTTTTGTCTGCATGAGCGTTTGCAGCATTTCCTGTTTCAGTTCCGTCCTTCGGCTGTTTTGTCGCTAATAGGCAGCATCAGCACCATGGTCGCTGATGATTATGTATTAGAGTAACCACACCATCGGCGGCCGGATTTATTCATTTCATGCATCCGAGACGTGAAAGACGCCGGTAGAAAATGTTCCAACCAATAGTGTCTCTGCGGAGTTAGTTATCCACTTTTAACCTTCAGCTGCTAATTCAGAATTCGGCCATCAGTAAAGAATCGGTATTCAGACCAGATTAAATATATTTCACCGCGGAAGCTCCTCTGTCTGGCCAACTCTGCGCTCTACCTCGATCCTCCCACTGCGGACTGCAATAATAATGTGGAAGAATTACGGGATCCCCTCAAGCTGCTTCATTAGTTTGTGGTCAGATTTTCTCAACTTGCTGTCCCCTTGCTATCTCTCTTCCAGAGAATTTGGTGGTAATTGCGATCCTCTCCCGGAGAAAGTGCGGCCTCTCTAAATGTGTCACTCGATACCTGATGGGAATGGCAGCGGCCGATTTCCTGGTTGTTATCTCGGATCCGCTGCTGATCGGGACTGCTCGGCTTTATTTTCCCAGAACATTCTTGGACTTGACTCCTTTATGCAGTCTCCGTGGATGGTTGATATTTACGTGCACGGCGACCTCTGTCTGGCTGACTGTTGCTTTCACCGTCGATCGATTTGTGGCTATTTGCTGTGAGAAGCTGAAAACAAAATATTGCACCGAGAGAACGGCGGCTGTGGTTATCGGAACAGTGAGTGTGCTGACATGCTTGTAAACTGTACCGTGGGGCTTCATATACGAGCCTTTGTTAATAATTGATGGTGTTTCCTGGTATTGTGGTCTTACACCGAGCTATAAAACCTCTCCCTCATGGACAGCATATGCGTTATTCCACCGCATTTTAAACCCTTGTGTCCCATTTTTTCTGATTTTGCTGATCAATATTCTGACTGTCAGACGGATTCTAGCGGCCAGTCGAGCCCGCAGGGGGCTCCGGGGCCAAAAGTGTGCAGAGAATGAGAAAGACCGGGAGATGGAGAACCGACGCAAATCCATCATTTTACTATTCGGAATAACTGGTAGCTTCGTATTGTTATGGATAACACAGGTTGTGTTTTATATCTATCAAAGGATTTCATTGATTGTTGCTTATTATTCTGTCACGGATCCCCGTTATATCACTCAAAAGACATCGGGAATGCTACAGGTTCTCAGTTCCTGTACCAACACGTGTATTTACACCCTGACTCAGAGGAAGTTCCGAGAGGAACTCAAGAGTGCTGTGAAATACCCAATGAATCAGATGCTAAAACTCATGAAACGTAAGAAATAAATTCTGTAAAGCATTAGAATGCAACAGCCTTCTCTACCCCACTTGTGTGTAAATGGAAACAGGTTTGGAAAACAAACGCGAGAAAATTTGCAAATGTTCGATGTACAAAACAAGAGAAACAAGATCAGAGCCCGAAGTGTCCACCGTGTACGTTTTTCCATAGAAATCTCCTTTACACCTCGCTTCCCACCCTGATTACATTGAAACCTGGGGCGAACTGTCATCCCTGCTTCCCGGTTCTGACAAAACTGCGTGACGGAGCAGAATATTTTTTTGTTGTTTCAACCACTCCTGCTCCCGTCATAAGCCGTCCTTTCATGCAACCTCTTTCACTCCTCGTTCTCATCCTGTATATTCTCGTTCTCTCCGAGATGCTACTGTTTTGCAGATTACGACAAGATATTATTCCTTTCACTTGTAGCAGTAGGAAAGAGAAAGAGGGAAAGAGCGAGGAAGTGTCATTAGGTGAGCGTTGAGCGAGGACTCAAATGCAAGACAAAGACACTGAAGGAATAGGTGTGTCAGAAAGCAAGAGAAGTGGGGAGGAAACGAGGCTGGATAAGCCAAAGGCCTTGGACGAGACTAGGATACAACGCCTGGGCTAGGACTAATCTAGGAAAGCGGGACCAGGACAAGGACTCCGAGCCAGAGACTGGTCAGGGACTCTGAACCTGGGTCTTAACTCGGGCTCGGACTCCGCATCAAGTCGAGTAAAAGACGTGGCAAAGCAACAAGACTTGACATGGGGGCAGGACGCGATATTCCTGGGCTGGATGAGGGCATGAAGCTCAGACTTGGACTTGGGAGATTGGAACACAGAGCTTGGACTTGGAGACAGGAACGCAGAACACAGCGACGGGACCCCTCCTTGGAAACAGGACGTAGGACCGGGACTCATACACAGTAGGCTGAACAAGATGAAACAGTTCCCAACACTAGGTAGTAGCAAAGGTCCCGACCTACCTAGCGAAGGCGAGGACACAGAGTCAGATCAAAACAACGAAAGTCGGTTTCTTATTTGGACACAGCAAGACTCCGGTCTTGCTCCGGTGGTAGAACTTGACAGAGAAAATTGGCGAAAACGCAGACGAGGCTCCAGGCGAAGGGAAAGAGGCGATGCTCCACCCAAGGGCTAGGGAAAGAAGGAGAAGAGAAGGGAACAGTCCAGCCTCACGGTTACGGCTAATACGGCCTGCCTTACCCAGGGCAGGCAAGGACAGAATGGGACAGATCCAACCGCAGGGTAAGGGCAAAGACGGCCTGACTTACACCACGGAGGTGAGAACGGGTATCTGACGAGACGAAACAGCCCCCACACTCGAACCCTGGGCCACCTTTATTCTCATGTACTAGATGAGCATCAGGTGCCTATGATGAAGCCAAACTGAAACAAGGCACAGATGGAAAACCCGGAGTCTGGATTTATCGGACCGGACTGTAAACTGGAACACGGACATCACGGACCGGACCTTGACAGAAAGAGAGAGAGAGAGAGGGAGATTCAGTGAATCAGAAACAGATAGAGAGAGTGATCAAGAATGGGGCATGTTGATATTTTCAGAAGTGTTGATAATAAGGATAAGATGTTGTGCAAAGGCCAATAAGGGAGATGTATCTTGGGGTATTCTGTCCTTTGCGGGTCCCAGATCACATGCAGTTTACGTTCTCATCATGTTCCGCATACATACATTGAACTGAGAGAACTGTCTCAGTACTGTTTATTGGTCAGTGATTTGAGGCCCAGATGGCCAAGGCCTCAAGAGCACCTAACGGTTCTTGTTTCCACACTGACTGTGGTTCTCATCTGGAACACCGCTTGTAGTTGTGGCGGGAGGAACTGGAGTTCTCTGAACCGTGTTCAGAGAGGAACTGGACAGATCCTTCGAGGAATTAACCAGTCGAGTTGTGGGAGGAGGATGGGGAACGGAAAAGTGGGACTGTTGCACAAGGTGAGTGTGTATAATCAGGACACACTTCCGTAAAAGCAGCGGCACTGTATTCCAAAGCCATTGAGAACACTGGACAGTAAACGCGGAGAGCAGTACATGACTCTATGACAAGAACAGAGATTTATCAAAACATAACACTGAGGACTCAAAGATGTACAATCCCAGTTCTCTACTGTAACTCTAACATAAAAACATCACCAGCACTCAACTGTAAGGGCACAAGCATTTATAACACCAAGCCCAGTACTGTAAAGACACAGGCTTTCTCAAGCGCTTGCACCAGACCGATGATACATCTCTTGCAATAGTCGGCAACATACTGTAAGGACATAGACAGATCAATAGCTGGCCACATACTGCAAATCCAAAAATATTTAGAACAGCCTACACTGTTCTGCAAGAATGATGGTCTTCACTACTACTGGTACCTGGCCGAGGCATTGACGACAGATAGTTCCGTATTGTAGGGGCGCAAGCCATTACAACTGTTGGCATCTTGCTGGAAAGGGACAGGTGCTTACAGCAGCTCAAGTCCAGTCAAGTCCAGGCACTTTTATTGTCATTTCGACCATAACTGCTGTTACAGTACATAGTAAAAATGAGACAACGTTTGTCAGGACCATGGTGTTACATGACACAGTACAATAAACTAAACTGAACTACGTAAAAAAAAAACACAGAGAAAGCTACTCGAGACTACAGACCTACAAAAGACAGTGTGAAGTGCACAATAACAGTGCAGGAAAAACAATAAATAATAAACAGGAAAATAGGGTAAGGTGTCAGTCCAGGCTTCGGGTATTGAGGAGTTTGATAGCTTGGGGGAAGAAACTGTTAACAGACACGGAACAGAACTGGAAGGGAAAGATTCTTATTTTATACGACCCCTAACTGGCCTTGTCCAGTGTGCTCAGAGACCTGGACAATCTCTGCAATGACAAACCCAATGAGGTGACATAGCAGAGAACCAAAATGGAGGAGCATGAATCCCGGAAAAAACTCCGCACTGCTCTGTGGAACCACAGGTTTTAGGCACCATTCATTTGCTGTGCAGAGACAGACATGAACAACCACACGCTGCACTGTGAAGACACAGCCCACACAGACCATACTCAGCCCGCTGAGTACACCAACCACCTGCAGCATTGGGAGAACACAGACCTGTAGAAAACAGTTCTAGACTACATGGAAGCTGCCTGGTAAAACTCCAGCACTGTATTGAAGGATCAAACACTGCTGCCACTCAGCATGTTGAGGAAGTGGAAGTATATTCGAGCTTTACAAGAACAGTCAGTAGTGGAACTCAGAGAGAAAGAAGTTTACTATATCATAACCTTCACTACCGGGATTCAGACGTATAAAATTCCGAACACTGTTCAATGCGCCGGGCGTATATACTAGTACAAACGCAAAACTTCAAGGTCAGAGAGCTATGCAACCGTAGCCCTGTACATGGATATTTCCCTTTCACTGAGCATGTTTCAAGATGTAACGGACAGTTGATAAAGGGGATCCTGAAAACGTTGTGTTTTTGAAATACTGACAGGAGAAAGCGGAACAGAAATAGTGTTAGGTTTTGAAAACTTGTGAAAGCACCAGAGAGGTGTGTGACTCTTAATTTCCCCAAAATTGACTGAGATCCTTAGTGTAGAATCGTTGAGTATCAGAATTTGTTGGCACTGTCCTGGAAAGCTGTACCAGCATCTATCGACTGTATATGCAAGTTTGTGGAGATTCTGCATGTCTTCTTGACTGGTTTCATCATGGTTTGGTTAAGAAACAACAATGCCTTTGAATGTATTAGCCAAGGAAAAGTTTTTTGATACAGCCAGTCCATCAGAGGTAAAGCTCTCCCTACCACTGAGAACATCTGCAAGAGGTGCTGCCACCAGAAACCAGAATTCAGCATCGAAGGACCTTGTGATAGAAATGCCTAAAACTAGAGTATGCTGAAATACTTAACAAGTCAGGTGCCAGCTGGATTTAACCAAGGAAACCGGTTCATATTCGATACTTTCACAGTATGATCCTGGTCAATTTTGACCCGCCCCAAAATCCCCTCATAATAAGTGTCGATACCAAATTTTGAACTACAAATCTATTTAGAATGCATAAATAGCCTATCTGCATTAATACATGGGTGATATATCCTTAATTAATGTTTCAAAGATCTAGTTGCTTTTCCTGCTGTCGAATGTCAAAACGGGTCAAATTTGATAAGAACAGTATATAAGGGTTAAGACTCCTGTTGAAAGTCAGGTGCAACCTTGGGTAATCATTGCAGTGCCAGGAATTCAAATCTAGACAATATCGCGTCTCCAGGAACTAAAGGTAGGATGCGTCTGGAGTGTCTCGTGAGGCCTGATAACAGTGAACAATGAGAGAGGGTAAAAAGAGTAGAAAAAATGCGTATTCTCGGGGAAAAAAGTAAGAGGAAACTTCAAGGTTCGTAGATTGAATTTCGGTGATCGCTCATTGTGTAGATAGTGTGTACAAAGCAACTTTGTGATGCCTTAACTAAGATTAAAATCCTGAACATAAAAATGGGACGTGCCAGCTGTCGATCTGCAAGCGCTTATCCTGCCAATAAACCGAAGAGCTTCTGAGGTATGACGAAAGCTTGAATACTCAATTGTAGGTGGGAAAAAAGTCCGCCAAAAAGAATAAGAACGATCCCGTAGTCCAGCCTAGAGCCCCGGCGGATATGAACATCATAGAAACGGGAGATTATCGTTATGCAGTAACCTTTAGTACTGATTTGTATGAGTTGTCACATGGGGATTGGCCGTTTGACGGAAGATTTAATCGTACTGGGAAGAAGCCATTGGAAATAGGGATCGCCACTGCAAAGGGATGTTGCTTATACGTTAAGATGCTTTCAAAGATGAAAGTGGGTGGCTAAAAGACGCTAGCCTCAAATGGAAAAGGCGTGTAAGAAATCTGAAACAGCAAAGCCTGGGGCGGAATCGAAACCTAACATGGGACTTTATTTCCAACTCCTGGCACTGGCCAGTGCCCCAATGACGACGTAATAATTATGACGGCTACCTTTGAACGACCAGCCCCTCCTCCATACAACTCCCTTATGCCGGAATCTGAGACGCCTAACACCCCCAGGGGAGCAGACATTACTGTAACGAGAGAAAGGTCCTTGGAAACAGGTGAAGCTGAGGTAGCTGAAGGAACTGTAATTAGTACCAGTGACGACTCAGAAGAAACGCCGGAAAAGACAGGCACAGAAAATGCCGGAAGAAAGAAATAGAGAGTATTGGAAGTAGAAGAGGAACTGGAATAGAGGCCCCGCGCATAATATTTGGCGATGTTGCCATGCTAAAACCGTGGACAGTTGTAAAAGCAGGAGCTATGGTAGCGAAGGTCTCGGGCCCGTCAGAGAAACGCAATGTGTTCTATAATTGGATTTTGCAGATGAGACTACGAATTCGCCCTTGCCGGGGATGTGCAAATTTCATTAGAATGTGCATATGAGACCTCCTGTATCTTCCTGAAAGAGGAGTTTAGGGTATCACATGGCGAAAACAGAGACTGAAGAAAATATGACGAGCTATAGATAATGGTAATGAGTCTCTGGACAACTCGCTGAACAACATGGATAAAGAAGCGATAATGCAAAGTGTACGAAAACACAGCAATTTCGGGGAAGCAAACTGCTGCTTGTGTAAAAACGGGTGGGAGGGGTGGTAGACTTTACAGCTCGGTAAGGAAGTGAGAGGAAAGAGCATGGTGGAATCCATCTGGCAGAGAATGGGCCACTAGCCATTCAGACTTCACTGTACTACATGATTCCGCAGCAGGCGCAAACATATAAATTAGCGAATTTAAACTGGCAAAAGGAGGACTGGGAAGAAGTGGTCACCACTTTAATGAGCATGGAAAGACGATTATTCGCCTTCCATAGTAAAACATAAACTACAAATGGCAGGGCAATTCCATCAGGAAAGGTGGAGGTTTCTCCCAAAGTGGCGGAGCCGGCCGTGGAATATGAAGGGACAGAGGGAAGTAGCCACACTGGGAAATGTCCCATGGTAACTGCAAGATTACTTGGAAATTGGGTCATTGGGCCAGAGGCCCAATGTAAATCCGTGATTTACAGAGTAAATCCATGAGAAATCCCCGAGCTGAAAGCTTATATTCAGAGAGTTCGCAGCTCCAGATATAGACACAACTCCTTTTCATTTAGCTTCGCCAATCGGTCAACTTACGGGTACCGTGGAGAAAATCGGTACAGCTGATAGTGATCAGATTGTCGAAAAACATGAAAGAAGAACCCATGACCGCTGTAAGAATAGGGAATATATTATTATATCCCTTATTATATCTAAAACAGCGCCGGTCCCGCTGTTGGGTCGACAGACCATTTGTAAATTAGGATCAATACCGCAATTAACAGTTGAAGGTATATACATGGCGCTTTCTTAAATTAAGGTTCCTGCAATGCTAAAATTAATGAACGGCTCGAAAAGATAAGAACAGAGCCCACATCATACTGTTGGCAGATGGATAGCAATTACTATGCTTATCCAATTCAGATACTGTCTGACACATTAATAGGTATACCCTCGTACCAGGAACTCCAGAGGGACCTTGATCGCGTACAGGATATTCTCGACACTGATGTAGGTGTCCAACATTTTTACACCGAGTAGATGTGAGGCTTTTCGTGGGACAGAGTACCGTATACCGGGAAGCAAATCAGAGGCGGTGTATTGACAGCTTTAAAGCTCTGATCGTGTGGTTAGTCAGAGGCTTTTTTCCCAGGGCTGAAATGGCTAGCACAAGAGGGCATAGTTTTAAGCTGCTTGGAAGTAGGTTCAGAAGAGATGTCATGGGTAAGTCTTTTACGCAGGGAGTGGTGAGTTTGTGGAAAGGTCTGCCGGCGGCGGTAGTGGAGGCGAAAACGATAGGGTCCTTTAAGAGACTCCTGGATGGATATATGGTGCTCAGAGAAATAGCGGGCTATGGGTAAGCCTAGGTAGTTCTAAGGTAAGAATATGTTCGGCACAGCTTTGTGGGCCTAAGGGCCTGTATTGTGCCGTTGTTGTTCTATGTTGCTATGCATCACTACTCAAACTTGTAGTCTGACATCTTCTGAGGCGCCGAAGTTGCCCTGCTCCAGTGAATTAATCCCATGGTCCCAGCACTGAGCAGGTAAATTTGTATATAATATTCTATGACATCATAACAAAAAAATCAAAATTTTTGTCTCCTTACATCCATCAGTGCGTGATGTAGGAAGTTCCTTATCAATCATATACTTTGGAGAAGACAAGGTGGAAGACAATCTTTCATATGTCTCTTTAAATGCTTGATACAGTGTCGTACCCAGACTCAGTAATACGAATCTCTGCTAATGGAAAGAAAATCTCACTGAGATTCTCATCCAGTAGATTGGTATTACTGATTGCCCAGTGAAGGTGCAACTTTGTAATCTCTCCATGGAAATCTGAAAAGATCCATCACTGCGGGCGGCTTTGGTACCGGCACCAAAGTAATGTGAGGCAGAAGTAACTCCATGCACTTAAATGTTTGCTTGTTCAGTGTTGCAGGAGATGAATTATATTAACATGTTAGATATGACAATGAATCTCCACCAGATATAACAGAATGCACCATCAGTGATGTCCGAGTAGGGTCAATACCCCATTATTGAGATGCTGCTTCATTTGTTTTTTTTTTCAGGAATGAATCATAAGCTGCAAGGTGAAAAAAGTCGTTAGACTGAAAGCGTCATGATAAAAGCGAAAGAAGAATTATTATGTGTAAGTTAAAGGCAAGCACAAAATCAATAATGTCAGAGCCAACTCATCAGTAGAGATTAACACTACGATGTATAACAAATACAGCTACCAAACGGATCAGAACCGATTCACTGAATTACTGTGGTTTGTTCTGATGCGATGCTCCCGCAGGGGAGGGGACCGCTGACGTCACATCCTCGGGGGATGGCAGTGTTCTGTTGCGGAATGTAAATGAAGGAGCTTCATGATCCAGCTTCACAGTCTGTCAACTGGGCAACAGGTGGCACTGGAGCGGAACATCAACACTTGTTTGTTCATTGGCTGGCAGTAACGTCATTTATTACAGTACTCTTTTTTTTCCGTGATGCAGAGTGCGTTCTTCCTATAAATTAACAGGATATCGTGATTCAAGTCATATGCTGATGTGAACTGCACAACATGAGATAGTTCAAACAATCGAAAATGCGTCGACCGGCGATCATGCAAATTAAAGACATTTGTTACCCTGATCTAGCAATGTTTGGCTTACCCGGTAAGTCGTAGTAATACATGTCAAACAGTTATTAGTCATCTGGCAGGACATTACTAGTTTTTTTTGTAAAGTATGTAGAGAAGTTTCACCGCAATCTATCCACCATACAAGCTGTTCAAGAAGAGTTGTATTCTTACCTATCTACATGGCCCGTGAGAAGACTTTTTTTTGAACACGTGCGGGTGTCGCCTCGTGTCCGCTAGAAAGACATCCCAGAAATCAGCGATCGTGTTTCGTTAGTAAGTAATGTATTTTTCATTGTTCGCGTCAGAGAATCAAAGTGTACTGAAGCACAAAAAGAGGCTACTCGGCCCGACTTGCCGGCCTGATCTTCTGTTGTCTTATCTGCCAGCTCCCGAAAAAATATTTATCTCATTTTTGACCTTATCCAAACTTACCTTATATGTAACAATAGATCCCTCATCTTTCTCTCCACAAGCAACACTTCCCACTCTCGCACCACTCTCTGAGTAAATAACTTCTATTAGATTACTCCCCGAAACATTTCAACTTTCACGCTAATCCTATGATCGCTCTAAGTAGCTTCACACAACCTGAAGGGAAAAGGCTGGAGTGTATTTATACGAACTATAGCCCTAACGCATGCAAAGATTTTTCATTCCCTTCGGTATCCTTGCAAAGATTCTGAACTCTGTCAGGAATTTTGACATAATTCCCGTACTAAGGTAGGTAGAAATATAAACAATACCACGAATTCGGCTTCAATTCTGATTTATGCAACTTCAACTCAATAACTCAACCCCAGTGCTGAAATTCCTGATCTGTGACGGACGATGTGCAAAAAGCTCTCTGTGCCACCCACTTTATCCATGCTGCCACTTTAAATGAATGATGGATCAGTATTTAAAGCTTCTTTCCTTTTGTACGGAAAACCTCACAACCCACCATCCAGCTTGCAATTGTCAGCTCGTTTGTCCTCCTGAAGGGCAACACGTTATCTGGGCTTCCAGTAAATTGCACCTGCTGTTTTCCAGCCTGTTTCCAGCTGGTGAAGATCACACTGCAAAGTGCCTTTCCGTCTTGTGGACATATTTCAAAAACAAGTTGTACGATTCACGTCATCCTCCTTTTGTGACGACTTTTTCGGTTTTTTTTTCTTTTCCAGCTAATTTGTTAACAATTATTATTCTGTCCCGGGGAAAATGCGGTATTTCCAAATGCATATCTGCCTACATGACGATGATGGCGGAGTCAGATTTCTTGGTCATTCTCATCAATGTACTTGTCTATGAGATTTTAATATTCCGCCTGTCAAATTCATTTCTGCATTATACGAAAGTCCTGAAGTCCACGATCTACGTGCTGGCGGTCACTCTGGAAATATCACAGTGGTACACAATGGCCTTCACCTGTGATCGATATGTTGCCATGTGTTAACAGAAGTTTAAAACAAAATACTGCAGAGTGAAGACAGCCAGAATCCTGGCAGCAGTAATACTGGCGGGGCTTTGTTTGGAGAATATACCCTTTTTATTTTCATTTCAGCCTCAGCAAATAACTGGAAATATTTCATGGGGTATTCGCCCGAAGTTGTACGTCCTCAGCTCTCCAAACTTTGTCGCGCTCAGCAGATTCAAATCCTTTCAAAACCTGTTGTGAGCATTTGGGTTAGTATTTATATTTAATAGGATGACGGCCAGGCATATCTTGGTGACCAGCAAATCCCGGAGGGGCTTCCGAACTCGTAAGAGTAAGACTGAACGTGACACGGAAATGGAGAACAGAAGAAAAGGCATCATATTACTGTTCAGTGTATCGGGCAGCTTCATGCTATTTTGGCTGCCGTCGTCAGTGACCTATTTTATCGCCACTCCAACCATGTTTTCTGATCGCGACTATTACTCTGCCCGATATATTGCTGCTCAAACCGGGACTCTGCTCACGAACATGAGTTCCTGTACAGACACGTGTATTTATGCAGCGACCGAACCTAACTGCAGGGCAGAGTTGATGACGTTGACATTGCCTCTTTGGACGTTTCTGAGGGCATTGAGCAAGACAAATTCAAGATCATCTAATGCTCTCTCCCCCAATTAGAATTCAGTTCCAGCTCGCACACATCTTACAACAGGCAACATTTTGTAAAAGATCTGCGTTTTTAGTTTGAAAATAAGATAGAAATTCTCAGTTAAAACATCCCGATGCTGGTAACTGAAACTGTCTCATTTGTATCTGATAAGAATTAGCTCAACGTAGAAATAAAATGAATGAGTGTGTGGAATGGGCCCGATGGAACACAATCAGGAATTAGGACAAGTGTAATTTCAATGCTAATGTAACGAAACTATCTGTACCCTGTATTGGATCACTGTAAAGCAGCAGAGAGCGATGGTTAATAACATTCCTATTCCATATTTCCCGATCAGCCAAGCTGTATCATCTGAAACAGCGAAAAAGAAGGGCAAAAACTTTTCAAATAAAGCACAACCGCCTCCAAAATCCCCAGCAGGACTTGCGAATAGAAAATATTCTTTCGCAGTAATTAGTAGAAGAATACAAATTTATGAAATAAATTACCTGTGTTATTTCAGCTTACGTTGTGTTGTTGTATTTGCTTCGTGATCGGCAGTACCACTTAGCTGTCTCAAAACCTACTCAATTGACCACGCCATCCATTGCCTGTAGAAGACAATCTTCCATTCTCGATCCTCTACACATTATATTTGAGATTACCCACAATTTGCCAGTTTATGGAAATTAGCCCTTACAGAAGTCAGAGATTAACACCTAAATATTTGAGTACCTTCGGTGAAAACTAATAAATAAGCACACGATGCATTATTCCTCACATTGATTTTCTTAAGTCATGTACAGATGACGCACACTCACTTTTTTGATTAAATCTGAATGTGGTTCATATTTTAGGCAGGCGATACTATCACCAACTCTCCACAGTTCGCCCAGGAATCCCATCCATCCCTACATTGCAGGGTTTGTGTAAAAACAGATTTATTCAGGTTATTAACAAGGAAAACGAGAAGCTGTTTCTCAGCTGGTCTAAAGGCTACTGAAGCAAAGCAATCTCGCTTTTCTCTTCCAGAAGTTTAATTGACGTTCAAACCTGTCGAAGTGTCTGCCTGATTTATTCGCAGCTCATTGTCATGAAGGATTGAACCTGCCGGACCGGCGCCTTCCTGAGCCGCTCCCATTTGCCTGTGTTTAGACAACAATCATTCCAATGCTTTCATAACATGATCTTGTCCAAATGTCCACGAGACATTCCAATTATATCTGCCTCAACTATTTTTACTGTCATCTCGTTTCCTGTGCTAGCACAATGAAAATTGTGTTACTCAGGAACCGCTTTAAAACTTCCCTTCTCGCATAAACGTTTTGCCACGATTTCTAGAATCCACTCGGTTGGAAAAATGCTATCTACGCTTTATATCTTTATATATTCACATTTCAGCCGCTATCACAGAGCAAAAAAAGTTCCAGACAATTGTATTTCCCGCTTACCCCAAACTCCAAGTTCCAATTACATCATTGTGAATCTATTCCGCGTCGTTTCGATGCTTAAACGTCACGGGAGCAGTTCCCACTGGAATTCACTGTACTGCGCATGTTAGCGGACGGACTCTTTTTGGACATCCGCCGCAGGGGCAGGTGTTTATTTTTTCGGATGATGTTAATGATAAAATGAGCTTGCTGCTGTGCATCTGGATATTGAGAGAGAGCCGGTGAATTACCTTCCGGGACACGCTGCATCTTCGGATTATCTATCTCCCTGTTGTTCCTGATATGTACACATAACTGCGGTTATCAGCAGGTGGGGTCCGGCCAGCTATCGTCCAGTGACTTCACTTATGATCCCAACAACAGTCCCTGACGCTTCTGTTAATAATGTTAGTAAATAGATACACTGCACTGTCGCTCGAACTCTCGAATCTCTCTTTCCTGCGGGACCACACAGACCTAAACGAACATTGATATTATGGAGTTGTTCCGGGACAGTAGACAAACCAAGGATAATTGTATCCTTGTCCAGGATTGGATTATTTTAAATTAATCGTGTTAATTAGTTTTGGTAGTTCCGATGTTCTTCGTTGATTTAATGTACATGTTTAACAAAAGAATATTTTTCTATAAATAAACGGGTGGACCCAGATCTTGTAGAGTGTTGTCTATGTTCCAACGACCGTGAATAAACCACGAGGTGCAACTATGCAGGACCAATCAGCTTTGCCATGGGAGCCGACTTTCCCTGGGGTACGATTGGTTTTACAATTAGTTCGGTAGATTTCTGCGAACGACAAACTCTGGTCAGTCAGCTTGCTTACCACCTGGCCGGTGACACAATGAAATGAACAATCGGATACAAGAGAAGAGCATTTCACCCATTGAGCTGGATCGACATAGAGTGATCTGTCACTCCAGGTGTGGAAAATGGAAGGTCTTTCACTCCGTGGCCAGGGAGACAAGCGTGATGATCATTGAGAATTGATGAAGTACGATGTTCAGGTTCATCTTGCACAGGAAACATTGTGATGCGTGGAACAAGGGGTGCCTGTGGGTCACATTAATTTTTCCGTGTTCCTCGCTCTAGCGCTGGGGCAAGAGTTAGGTACTTTTGCGATATCTGTGCAGTGTATTTATTGATGCTCACGTGGAACAGTGTGGAGTCAGCCATATGGTTTCAGGTCCGGCAGATCCCAGCCCTCCGTCGATAGTTGCTCATCTGTTTCAAAAATTGTCTCCTCACCACCCACCAACCATGGGTGTATCTACAGAAAATATCGCCTATGGCAAGCACTGAAATTGAGTCCCTCTCCAAACACATAACACCAATCCTTTAGTCAACTTTACCATAATATCAACTCACAAATACGTCAGGCTCGTTAATCTTATAACTAACAAATTATGGCACTACATGAAAATTATAACTGCACCTTCCTTGCTTTCCCTGATGCAAAATGGTCAATGATGTGATCAAAGTCAGTTGTTTTTTTTTCAGTTTGTTCTCTCTCTACACTCAGCAGAGCAAGATCACAGAGTCTGGAGATTCTCAAATAAGAAAGTATTAGTTTTAACATGCTGAATGATCTCTGACAGCTGGCGACAGAAACTGCGATGGTTAGCATTAACTCAATAACAATGCGAAGGTTGGCAAAGACGCGCTCATCTCCATAGTGAACAATAAATTCAGTAAGCTTTTAAGGTCTTGATGTCTTCATATTGACCCGCCTTGATAGCAACATTCTGCAAACCAAAACTTCTTCAAATAGCTGCTGCCCATCAACATCTGAGCTGTACAATTCGCCCAACTTTAGCACTTCTTCTTTAGGTCATTACTCTCGGCGCTGGAACCCAGTCCCTTGACGTCGAGAAGGAACCCGAACTTAGCGTCAGTGTCGTGCAGCCGTGCGAATTCGTCCATTTCTCTGTGAATACGGTCGGGTGTTCCTTTCATGACTCTTTCCATTTCCTCTTAGCTGTTAACCCCGTGTCTCTCGAGTTCTCATCAGCCATTCGTTTCTTCATCTCTGACATCTTTCAACTTCAATATTCCATTCTTCTAGTAACTCACTGACCAACACTTCTCTTTCATCATAAAAACGATACCGGAGGGCTTTCAAATCCAGGGAAGCATTATGGACGTTCATTCTAGGATCTTGCAGCGTCTTTTGAGTACGGTCAATCCGAATGAGTATTTTTTTTCCAAAATCCTAGCAAATTCAGAAAATCGGAACTAAACATGCAGGTGTGCAGCTGACTTGCGTCACTTCCTGTTTCACTGGTCTCGTTTTCGTTGTTTATCATGTCCTGGAGAACTTGAAATATCTCCTCAACTTGTTGATGGGCTTCCCTTCTTCTGTACTTGCCACCCACTTGGTTTCGGACTCCATCTTAACAACCACAGGCACGGCGGTTTTGAGATTTTTTTTTTTTTCCCAGCCCTGTGTTAAATGTGAGAATAACACGTAGAGAGCTTCGATGATTCCAAGTTGTATCCTGCTTGGCTGCGTGAAAACCCCAAGTTGAGTGGGTGATTGTTGCAATTCACAAACACTGCCAGATTGTTTTTCTCACTTATTCTTTGATGAACACCACTTCTGTGTCCAGCCATCACAGAAGCGTTGCCATAGCACTGTGACCGACAATCTTGTAGCTCCGTTTCGACTTTCTCTAACTTTTTCAAGATGTCTTCAACCAAGCTCTCAGCATCCTTTTGACTTATTTGGATAAAACCAAGGACGGACACGCTAAGACGGACTGTATTCTTCTGAAAATGAATTCCACATCTCTCACCACTTCTGACACCTGCTCCTGGTGTGCCCGATCGGGAGTCGAGTGGAGTGAGAGCACAGTACTTGGCTTTATGAATGCTTCTCTGTAAACTCTGGCGAACAGTGGATGCCATAATGAGGAGTAATTCGTTCTGGGCACCCTGTGAAAGATGGGACATGGATCCAGGATGACTTTCCAAATGAGTGAGGTGCTCCTTTATGACAGGGTCAAAGATGGCCAGTGGTTTCAGTAAGCCAAATAAACTTCCCACATTGGAGTCATCGTCTTGCTGAAGTGACTCCCTGCGCCCTCGCAAAGCCAGGTTCTGTGTCGCGACGAAGTATATGCAGTGAAGATTTCTCGTCAAGATATCATGCCACTTCTGTTTTTGAAATACTGTGTCAGTAACTCCTCTGTTTCTAGCTAAATTTCTCTCTATTTCTTTCCACGGTGTGAAGCATTCCCGACGATTCTTGGCATTTTCATGAACACCAGTCCTTTCAGGTTCCTTCCACTGGTTTAATCCATTTTCCTGCTCCATCGAGGATTGATGGACTGAACGGGAATAGAGAAGACGACAGATACAAAATGCAGACTTTTTGGAAGGAGTATAGTCCAGCCATGAGCGAGTTACATCCTCACCACGAACATTTCCCAATTTTCTTTTGAACCAAGTTTTGTTCATTGAGCGTTTATTTGCTGGTTGGAAAGTCCCTCACTGTTCTGGAAATATTTGGAACCAAGCTTTATTATTTCTGTTCTCAACGCAACAAGGTAAAATTGTTTTTTCTGTATCCTTGTCGAACTTCAGAAGTCCAATGTCGAGCCTTTCTATCACTTCTGATCCGAGGCTCTTTGACACCATCCAGTTCACTAGGTTCAGTGTTGTCAGATTCAATCTCGTCTGGTAAAACCTCGTCCATAAGCTCAACATCACCAACACCACCACCGTTAGTCTTCCCCCACTGTCATGTACACGTTCGCTGTGGCAGCCACACTCTTAATCTCGTCAGACTTGGATTAATCGGACCTGAATTCCTACTCGACTTGTGACACATTTGTACTTGATCCACCTTTGGATTCTAACAAACTTGTAGCAGGTGCAGGCGACTCCATGGAACGTGTTCCGGGATTTTCAAAGAAGGGCACGAAGAACTTGATCGACTTCTTGGTTTCCCCGGCCTCGAACTTTCGTCTCTTCCGTCCTTCAGTTCCAGATGTTCTGAAATAAGGCCACCCTAGTGCTTCTCACTCAGGATACTCAAAGACATCTGAAGAAAATTATTGTTTCACTATCCGAGGATGGCTTGTCTCACTGTAACAAAACTTGTCAGTGGGGCCCCCTTCAGGTGCAGCCCAAGGCACGTACCATACCTGCCATACCATAGATACGCCACTGGGTGTGCGCAGATTTGCGGGTACACTTGGATTTGGGTTGCAATCGGATTTGGGGATTTACACGGTTTTAGGGGTGTGTTCAGGAACATGGGGGTGCGCACCCATTTGGGATTAGATCCAGATATGTGTGTTTCCGCCGACCCGGAGTTGCAAACTAATTTTGGGGTGCCTGCCGAGACAACCATTTTGTGTAGAACTGTTTCCTGCTCTGAGACAATCTATTATGTATGTGTGAGTGTGAGCGTGTTTTGATTGCACACTGCTTTAGTGATTACGCCCTTTTAATGTCAGTAAATTTGGGGATGAACACTGACTTGGAGATGAGAAGAGATTTAGTGATGTGATCGCCAATATAGAGGTCCACACTAATTTGCAGATTCTTATTAATTTAGAGATGTGTATCCCAATATGGGGTCGTTTATCGGTTTCGGTTTGTCATAGACTTGTGGAGACTGCGGATTTGGTCATCTGAAAGTTGTTGCACTTATAGATACTGACGTAATCAACGCAATTTGTACTTTCACCAATATTCTTGTTACTCTATGGTAGAGGCAGGAACTTTGTGAAAAAATTATTCTTGCTCTGATGTTTTCCAATGTGCATGTGGAGGTGACAGCGTGATTGGAGTGCGCAATTATTTTGGCGAATATTCTGATTTGTGGGATGTGGCGGCAAATACGGGGTGTACTGAGTTTTAGGGATTCACATGGATTTCGGGATGGGCACCGTTTAGAAATAGGCGTCTTCGCACTGAGCTAGGGACTGAGCAGACTTAGTGGTGTGTCGTCAAATATATGGATTTGGAGATGTTAATTGATTTAGGGGTCGGTGCTGGGATTTTCAGTCCACGCGGTTTGGAGTTAAAACCAGATCTGGGCGCGTAGGCGGATTTGGAGTTGCAAACGATTGTTGGTGGGCGTGGGGATTTTTAATGTTGACACAGTCATTTTTCTGAACTGTTTGAAATGATTCCTTCTCTCAGATTTAATGATGTGTTCGCCAATATGGAGGTGCACACTGATACGTGGATGTCCATTGATATAACGTTGTGTCGGCCGACCTGGAATTTCGGATTTGAATGTTGAAACATTAATGGGGAGTTTGCATTAATGGTGGTGGGGGATTTCGGGGTTCTGACAGAGTTGCAGATACTGCAGATTTGGTTTCATGGCGTGTCTCAAGCTTTTTTCATTTAGTGATTCAGTACTTTCATAATCTGCGCACGTTGAACTTTCAACAACAGCACTCGAGGCACTAAACTGTTTCAGATTCTGGGGCACTCTGATGTGCTTATGTGGGTGTAAGCACGTTTGGGGTGCACAGGATTGATTTCGGGGTTCGCACAAAATGTAGTGCCTGCGGGTTTGTTTGTGACATCTCTCAAGTTTGTTCCATTATCTGTGAAATTTCAACAGTATTCTTGCTGTTTTCTGTCTGGGATAAACACTGTGCATATGGCGGCGCCGGCGGTTTTGCAGTGCACCTGGATTTGCGGATGGTCACCTATTTGGAATGTGCGCATATTTGCGGTTGCACACAGATTTGGGGGTGTCGGTAGATTTTGTGGTGCGACGGATTTGGTGGTGCACAAGGATTTGAGGATGTCCACTGTTCTAGGGCCGTGTTCCAGAACATGGGGGTGCGCACCCATTTGGGATTAGATCCAGATTTGTGTGTGTCGGCCGATCGGGAGTTGCAAACAAATTTTGGAGTGGTTGCGGATTTTGAAATGCCGAGACGACCATTTTCTGAACAGTAATGAACTGATTCCTGCTTTGAGATAATCCAATATTCTTAGAGTGTGAGCGTGTTTGGGTGCACACTGCTTTGGAGATTGCGCCCTCTTCAGGCGAAGCAGTAAATATGAGGATGAACACTGACTTGGGAACAGGTTGTCTGATGTGTCCGCCAATATAGAGACTCACACTGATTTCGGGAAGCTCACTGATTTAGGAGTGTGTAGGCCGATGTTGGGTTGTTTACCGGCTTCGCGGTTTTCAGAGAGTTGTGGAGTCTACGGTTTTGGCTTTGTGTCGTATCTCCAAGTTGTTTAATTTATAGTTAACTGTCAAAATCAATACAACTTGAACTTGCAGCCATTTTCTTGTTATTCTCTGGAGGAGACAAGTATTTATAGATTTTTGAAATGATTTCTGCTCTAGGATCCTCTGGCATGTCGGAGTGTCAGCTGGTTTGGGGTGCGCACTGATTTAGAGATTGTGCAGATTTTTCGCTGTGTTTGGGGTTTAGGGGTTCACATGGATTTCGGGATTTCGGTGTTCTCCAATATGTGGCTGTGGACTGAATTAGGGATTGCACAAACATAGGGGTATGCGAGAAATATGGGAGTGCGCAAGTAGTTAGTGGGTGTGCATGGATGTGGGGATGTTGGCAGTTTTAGGGGCGTGCTCTGGAAAATGGCGTTACACACGATTTGCAGTTAAATCCATATGCGGATGAGTAGGCGGATCTGCAGTTTCAAACAATTTTCGGGGATGTGAGGAAATTGCCATCTTTTTGCGTGGAATAAATGCACGTTCAATCTTGATTTTTTTTCTTGCTGTATTATAAATATGGATATATTTATTTTCAGAACTTTTTGAAAGGATTCTTGGACTAGCTTTATCGTGTGCATGAGGAAAGGTCAGCGCTTTTGGTGCTGCTTATGGATTTGACGGTGCGTGCGGATTTGAGTATATGTGCAGATATAGTGGCGTTTCGGCGTATATGAGTACACATGGCTTCGTGTAGGCCGTTGGATTTGGTGTTGTGACGAATCTCAAAACTGTTTCAATTATCGATACTTTAATAATAAGCGCACATTAAACTTTAAAATTTGTTCTTGCGATTTCTTTCGGACGGAGGCAGCTATTTTCTGAGCTATTTAAAATTATTCTTCTCTGGGATAACGAAATGTGTAAATGCGGGTGCCAGCTCATTTGCGGGTGCACAGCGATTTGCGGATGTTCGCAGATTCACGGAGCGTGACGGCGAATATGGAACTGCAGACGGAATTGGGGGTCCAGACAGATGTGAATGTGAGCTGTCAGCAGGTATGGGGATGTGCAGGGATTAAGGGTTCATATGGATTTAGCGATGTCCGCAGATTATGGAGTGTTACGGTGAATATTGGCGCCTCGGGTGCGCTCGGGTGTGAGAGTGTGTGCACAGATTTAGGGATTTATTTGGTGCATATCTATGCACACAGATTTGGGGTTGTGACGAATCTCAAAATTACCATTTAAAGATATTTTCATAATTGATGGGTTTAAACTGTAATTTGTTCTTGATATATCTCTAAGATGGAGACAGAAATTTCGTGAAATTGGTGAAATGACACATTCTCTGAGATAATGAAATACGCATATGTGGGTTTGTGCAGGTTTGGTGGTGTACGCGGAGTTTGAATGCACAAGTATTTAGGGATATTCCCTGATTTATCGGTGTGTTGTCGAAAATGTGGCTGGCAGGAATATGCAGAGTTTTGGTGGTTTTAGAGGCGTGACGAATCTCAAAATTGTTTCACTTATAGATATATAATTGCACTTTAAACTGAACTATTGTCTTGATATTTCTTTAGCGAGGAGGCAGCTATTTTGTGAACTACTTGAGACTATTATTATTTTTCGCTCGCATAATGGAACGAGCATGTGGAGATCCCAGCGCCTTTGCCTGTGTATACAGTTTTGGGGATCTATGCAGAATGTCGTCAGGGACGATCCAGATATGGGTTTTCACACTGATTTGGGGGAAGGTCGCTGGAGTTGGAGATTTCAGTGCCTTTGCGTGTGTATATGGTTTTGGGGATCTATGCAGAATGTCGTCAGGGACGATCACAGATATGGGTTTTCATACTGATTTCGGGGGTCGATTGAGTTGGGGTCGAGCCGAGTCTGAAGATTGATTCTGAAAACCACTTTCTTCCCGGGCGTCTCAGGAAACAGCTCCTTCGCCATCACTGGCAGTCCAACCTCGCACGTCTGTCACATAGACACTCGGTCCCGCCGGTTAGTGTGATCCGGATGTCTCGCCCACCCAAGCCTCAGCATTGCTCTGAATGCTGTGTGTTTTGCTGCTTTGTTACAGCTCATCACTGGAAAGAACATATTGCAAACGGCTTACAATTCAAAAAAGTTTATTTATGAGCAGAAACTTTACCTAATTTGCACAGGTTGATGCACAAAACCTCCAAAACTCGAAGTCATCGATTTCCAGCAGACTCCACCACGTTGGGTCCATCGAATCACAGTCCCCTCCGGATCGAATACTACGACTTGTTCTCTCCAGTTTTCCCTTTCGTCCTCTCCCGGCGATTAAAGACGAAGTCTTCTCCCCGGAGATCAGCACAAAAAACACCTTCTCCCCAGCCTTCCTGATTGGATGGCCCACATTCCTGAGCACCCCTAATCTCTAACAATAACTCAAACAGTGAAACCTTTACCAGACCCTTATACTCTTCCCCACCAAAAGCAGTTCTGTCCATGACTGTGAAATAACGTATGATCGACTCATTAATAACACAGTGTATAAAGGAACTTCATGATGAAGTAACCTCCAATCAATTTTTAAATGGTAGTGTCATCTCTCATTCGGGGTATATTCGCAGGTCATTGCTCCCACTGTGCGACACTGGCCAGCACATGGGGGGAGGAGGTTCCAGACTGTTTGAGACCTCCTTACCCTATGATCTACTTCTTCAACATCAGCCTCTCCCTGACATCATTCCTGCCTACTTGGGGAAGTCCTTTCTCGTGCCTTCCGTAATTTTCCGTAAATTTCTCGTGCCTTCCGACAACAGAGTGAAAAGTCCTCTTGTCACTTGGCTAAGCTCGGGTTTCATTATCACGACCTTTAGATCGCAGTCTCCTGACATTTCCCAGCCGCAAACCTGCCTCACCACTCCTAGTTCAACCCATTTCATTTGCATCAGGGTGGGGAGGCTTGGGAAGCTTTTTCTCAATGATTGTGGAGTTGCAAATGGTGACGCATACTACATCCCCATTTACTTATCGTCTGATCTATACCACATTCAGAGAAGATATTTCTTCATAACCTCTCCACTGCTTGTCCTTCTGTCCTCCCGCTTGCCGGGCTCTGGATCAACACGTACCTCTTGACCCAGGAGCATACGGTGGTTCCGACAGAACTTCTTGGCAGATCGATTGTCATCCTGTGGCTTCACCCGGAAAACTGTAACTTTAGACATCTGACTCTCCACTACGTTAAGCGTAGCCACCAAGCGGCCGGACAAATTATATTTCACAGGTAGCCCCAAATTCCTAATGAGAACTCTGTCTGGACACATCACTTTGGCGAACCTAACGAAATGGTTATATCTTATATCCTTAAGTTTGTTTGGTTGTATGGACACCTGCTAGTTCATGCAACTTTTGCAATTCCCTCCTTATATCAGACACAGACACATATAAGTGTTCTGTGGAAAACCTTCCGCGACAGACCCAAACTAAAGGTCAGCTGGCAACCTTGCTTCACGCCCAAACACCCAATATGTTGACACCATTTTTCCGTCTAAACGATCTCCAACTTGTGGGCATTTAACCTTACGAAATGGCGCAAACAGAACATCCCAAATGTTCCATCACTCGATCCTGCACTTGCCTCGCCACTGATTTCACCGTGATGGTTAACTGGCAAATTGCTTGAACTCCAGGGGCAGGAACACTCTCCCACTCTCTGTCCATTACCAACCTTCATGCGCATGTCCGAACAAAGCCTCCGCATCAATGCTCCGGCTCCGCGGCCGGTACCAATGGAAAATTATGAGTAGACAATGCCACCAGTTGCATCCAATTTCTCCGACGTCAGGAATATGTCAATGGATTTTTATCCAACATCACCTCCTACGAGGTACTTAAATTACCCACTGGATCCCAAATCAATGTCAGAAACTCCAGTTATTTCGTGGGGCAATATCGCTTGGATAGACAGACTCTGGCTGGCAAAAACAATAGCTCGCAACCCTGTGCCTTGATCCTGATGTAGAATGCCACGTAAGCCCTCTTTGCTGGCGTCTGGCTGCAATATATAAGGCAATTGGGAGTCTGAGGAACAACTAATACAAGCGCTTCCGTCAGCAGCTCCTTCAGCAACTGAAACGCCTATTCAGGTATTGCATCCCATTTTCCTTCAGATGGTTCCAAAGCACTATGATAACCTCTACTTTCTTCTTCCGTCCTCCTCCTTTTCTTTCCCAAGGGAGGGTTACCACACAGAAGCTTATTCAAATGGTGACCCATTTTTGAATAGTGCTTCAGGAACACCGATTGTACCCACAGAATCCAGGGAAGGAGCGGAGGACGCTCACATTCTGAGGCCTTGGCCATGTGGCTACCGGCTCTATCTTTGAGGGATCGTGGCGATTTCATCCCGTGAGACTGTGTAACTAACACGGTTGACAGACATGTTGCAGTATTGATAATTGACCAGGGGAAGTTATAATCCTCCAGCTTTCAAGGGCCAAACACATTCATCAGGCTCGCTTCATGTTCCTCCAAGGTGGAGCCGAACACTATGTCCAGGTAGACCAATATCACCCGCAAGTATATATCCCCTACCGATTACCCATGACACGCTGGAGAGTAGCCGTGTGTCCGGATATGACCTGTGGCACTATTTCGAACTGTAAGACATATGAATGAAGAGTTTCGGTCCGAAACGTTGTCATTACCTCCTCCCATAGATGCTGTCTGGCCTGCTGAGTTCTGCATGTATTTTGTGGTTTTAGAAATATGAACGCCGTTTCTCCTGCTCGCATCACTCATGGGGACCTGGTAATCCCCGCTCCTCAGATCCAGCGCACTGAACCACTTCCCACTTCACTCCACTCAGGTGCTCGGTCCTCAGAGACGTAGAATTGCCGGGGACTGTGGCTACGATAGTAGACACACATTTAACCCTTCCTGTTCGTCTTCCGCTCCTCCACTCTGTCTTTACTGTAACTATATTAACAGTGTTGGAACTGGAAACACTGACGCTGTCAATACGATGACGTTCTAAAATATTTCATTTTAAAGGTTTTTGTACGTTTATTATTCAGAATATTTATGGATTAGATTCATTAACAATTAATTTCAGAATATTTCATTATATTATAAAGATTTGTAAAAGTTATCACCATAATTCCAGAATTATATTAACATGATATTATACAAAACCCAGCGGCACGACCCCAAATGCTATGATCGCGGTAGCAGTTCAGTTACTGCACAGCCGCGCACCCGCGCAACCAGAGGGAACAGTGCTGACACCAGCGAACACAGAGAGGACTTTAGTGATGTAGGGAAAAATGGGAACTGTCAAAGAATAGGAAATGGAGTATTAGTTAATCAACAGTGGAGGGAGAAATAGAAGAGGAATAACGGAGTTTACTTTTTGGGAAGCGGGGGGAAAGATTTCTGGATAAAAATGGTAAACTATTTGAATCCTCACATTAGGCGAGTCTGTTTCACGCAGAACGCAGGTGTCGCTGGATTTGAGGTGCATACTAATTTGATTTGCGGGCAGTGGGCAGATATTGGGGGTGTAAGCATATTTTGTCATTTCGTGAAATGTTTTTGGGATAATGTAGTTTCCAAGTCGGTGTATCCACGGGTTTCAAGTTATACGGAGACATAAGGGTGGACACGGATTTGGTGGTGCGTACGGATCTCGGTGTTCTCACTGATTTGGCGTGTCTGCGGATTCGAAGGTGTGGCGAATCTCAAAGTTATTCTATTTATAGATACAGTAACAAAACGGTCATTTGAACGTCGATATCTGACCTTGAATTTCATTTTTCCTCTTCTTTAGGCAGCCATTATGTCACAATTTGAAATGATTCTTCGTCGGGGATAATCGAATATGCTTTTGGGTTTCTCAGTGGGTTCACACACACACTCACACACACACACACACACACACACACACACACACACACACACACACACACACACACACACACACACACACAGACACACACACACACACACACGGTTTGGGATGCACTTTTATTTGAGGATGGGCATATATTTTGAGTTGCACACGGATTTGGGAATGTGTACAGGTATAGGTGTCCGTTGTCGAAGATGGCGATGCACATGGATTTCGGGTTAATCACAGGGTTGCTTGTGTCAGAGGGTATCAACTTGATCACGAATTTTTGGTTATGTACCGATTTTTTAATAACTTTTTTATTGCATTTTTAAGTAGTTACAAAATGAAGTATGGAAAAACAATGTCCTTCCGCCCTCCCCTTATCCCTCCCCCCTAACTGCCCTATAGAAAAAAAAGAAAGAAAGATTGCCTGGTTGTTGGAAGATCTCCACATGCTCCATGGAATTCGTAATAACTTTAATATGTACATTTATTTCTTTCCCCAAATAACCAATTGTTTCATCTTCAGAACATTTATAGATTCAATCCTGTCTTTTGTAAATAAGGGCTCCAAATTTTCAGAAATGTTTCATATTTATCTCTTAAATTATAAGTATTTTTTTCTAATGGAATACAACCATAAATTTCTTTCTTCCAAGAATCTATACTTAAATATGTATCCGATTTCCAAGTAACTGCAATAGCTTTTTTGGCTATCGCCAGTGCAATTTTTATAAATTCATTCTGGTGTTTATTTAGTTTGAGTTTTGGTTTTATCCCTTCAATATCACCTATTAAGAGTAATATTGGATTATGAGGAAATTGTGTTCCTCTAATTTGTTCCAGTAAAAGTCTTAAATATGTCCAAAAAGGTTGAATTTTAGAACAAGACCATGTAGAATGTAAAAAAGTACCAGTTTGCTGGTTACATCGGAAACACTGATCCGATAAGTTTGGATTTAATTTATTTATTTTTTGTGGTGTAATATATAATTGATGTAGGAAATTATACTGCACTAATCTTACCCGAACATTTATTGTATTTGTCATGCTATCAAGACATAGTCTTGACAATTTGTTTCTTCAATTTTAATATTCAAATCACTTTCCCATTTTTGTCTTGACTTATGAATTCCTTGTTTAATTGTCTGTTTTTGAATCAGGTTATACATACAAGATACAATTTTTTTAATATTTCCTTTTTGCATTAAAATTTCTATTTCATTAGGTTTCGGCAATAACATTGTTTGACCTAATTTTTCTCTTAAATAAGCCCTTAATTGAAAATAACAATATAAAGTATTATTTGATACTTTATATGTATTATTTAATTGATCAAATGACATTAATATACCTCCTTCAAATCAATTCGCTATATATCTAATCCCTTTTTGTATCCAATTATATAAAAGTTGATTGTCCATTGTCAAAGGAATAAGTCTATTTTGAATTAAAGGTCTCTTTGCTAATAAAGATTTTTTTTGTCTCATCATCAACATTTATCTTATTCCATAAATCAATCAAATGTTTTAATATAGGAGATTCTTTCTTTTCCCGTATCCGTTTAGATTCCCATTTGTATATAAAATGTATATAAAATGGTACGTTTTCTCCTATTTTATCTGATTCTACTCTAACCCATGCCGGTTTATCTTTCTCGAAAAAAGATGCAATAAATCTGTTGATTTGCTTTATAATAATTCTAAAAATTTGGAAGTTGTAATCCTCCTAGATCAAATTTCCATGTCAATTTTTCCAACGATATTCTTGACATCTTACCTTTCCAGAGAAATTTCCTCACATATTTGTTTAACTCTTGAAAAAACTTCTGGGGTAATTGTATTGGTAATGATTGAAATAAATATTGTAGTCTAGGGAATATATTCATTTTTATAGTATTTACTCTACCTACTAATGTTATTGGTAATGCCATCCATTTATCAAGATCTTCCTGAATTTTTTTCAAAAGTGGTAAATAATTTAATTTGTATAAGTTTTTTATGTCATTATCAACTCTCATACCTAAATATTTTATACCATTTGCTGGACATCTAAATTGAGTTATTAATCGACATTGATTATAATCTCCTTTAGTAAGAGGTAAAATTTCACTTTTATCCCAATTTATTTTATAACCCGATATTTTCCCATATTCTTCTAATCTATAGGATAATTTGCGTAGTGAATGTAGTGGATCTGTTAAATAAAGTAGAACATCATCAGCAAATAAGTTAATCTTGTATTCTTCCTGATTAACTCTGAAACCCTTAATATCTGGATCCATTCTAATTAATTCAGCTAGTGGTTCTATTGCCAACACAAACAAAGCTGGTGATAATGGGCAACCTTGCCTAGTTGATCTTGTTAACTGAAATGATGTTGAAATTTGACCATTTGTCACTACTTTAGCTTTGGGATTAGTATTTAAGGTTTTAATCCATTTTATAAATGATTTTCATAATCCATATTTTTCCAATACCTTAAATAAAAAATCCCATTCCAATCTATCAAATGCTTTTTCTGCATCTAAAGCAACTGCCACATTCATTTCCTCCCTCTTTTGCGCTAAATGGATTATACTAAATAAACGGGTTACATTATCTGCCGATTGTCTATTTTTGATAAATCCTGTTTGATCCATATGCACTAATTTTGGTAAGCATTTAGATAATCTATTAGATAAGATTTTTGCTATTATTTTATAATCGGTGTTTAATAAAGAAATAGGTCTATATGATGCTGGTTTTAAAAGGTCTATCTTTTTTTGGCAATACTATTAAAGTAGCTGTTGAAAAAGATTCTGGAAGTTTATGCGTTTTTTCCGCTTGATATATTAACTCCATAAAAGGAGGAATTAATAAATCTTTAAACTTTTTATAAAATTCAGGTGGAAAACTATCTTCTCCTGGAGATTTATTACTTTGAAGTGATCCCAAAGCTTCCTCAACTTCCTTCAATGTAAAAGGCGTATTTAATCTCTTTTGTTCTTCTGTATTTAATTTTGGAAGAGTTATTTGTGATAAAAATTCTTCAATCTTAACATCATCATTCTTTGATTCTGATTGATACAACTCAGAATAAAAATTCTTAAAAGCCTCATTAATTTCTAGAGGCTTATAAGTAATTTCATTCACTTTTGTTCGAATTGCATTTATTGCTTTGGAAATCTGATCTGTTTTTAACTGCAATGCAAGAACTTTATGTGATCTTTCACCTAGTTCAGAATATCTCTGTTTAGTTCTCATAATTACTTTTTCTGTTCGATATGTCTGGAGTGTATTATATTTTAACTTCTTATTAATAAGTTTTCTTCTTTTTTCTTCTGTCATATTTCTTTGAGATTCTTTTTCTAATTTTATAATCTCTTTTTCCAATTGATCTATTTCTATCATATATTCCTACTTAATTTTAGAAGTATAACTTATTATCTGGCCTCTCAATTATGCTTTCATTGCTTCCCATAATATAAATTTATCACCAACTGAATGTAAATTTCTATCTGAAAAGAACTTAATCTGCTTTTTCATAAAATCACAGAAATCTTGACGTTTTAATAGAATTGAATTAAATCTCCATCTATAAACTGATTCCTCGATCTATCATTGTCATTGTCATTGTTAAAGGAGTGTGATCAGACAATAGTCTTGCTTTATATTCCTCATTTTTCACTCTATCGTGAGTATTTGTTGATAATAGTAAAACATCTATCCAAGAGTATGTTTTATGTCTATTTGAATAGAATGAATAATCCCTTTCTTTTGGATAGATTCTTCTACATATATCAATCAAATTTAAATCTTTCATCAATGATAGAGTTAATGTTGCTACTTTTGATATTGTAATAGCCTTTGTTGATCTATCTAAAACTGGATCTAAACAAAAACTAAAATCTTCACCTTTTAATATTTCATCATGTGCGTTAGCCAAATTCAAAAAAAACCTCCTGTATAAATTTTACATCATTTTCATTTGGTGCATAAATATTCATAAGAGTCCATAGTTCTGAAAAAATTTGACAATGTATAATTAAATATCTTCCTGCCGAATCAGTTAATACATTTTGTATTTTAATTGGTAAATGTTTATTAACCAAAATTGAAACTCCTCTCGCCTTTGAGTTAAATGAAGCTGCAATAACATTTCCAACCCAGTCTGTTTTTAATTTCTGATGTTCTATATCCGTTAAATGAGCTTCTTGTAAGAAAGCTATATCTATTTTCATTTTTTTAATATATGTTAAAATTCTTTTTCTTTTTATTGGTCCATTAAGCCCATTAACATTAAAACTTAAAAAAATTCAATAGATTAGTCATTATTTTTAATTATGTTACTCCAATCTATAATAATATCTAATCTTTCAACTTTCATTGTATCCTGGGAAATCTTTTTAGAAGTCTCCATGTTGCTATGTGTGTCCCCACCAATCATCCAGGCAAAAGAATAGAAGAAAAATACAAAGTAAAGAAAAAAACAAAATACCCCCCTACTAATGTTGTGAAAGAAAAAAAAAACACAACATTACCCTCCTTATTGTACGGGTCATGGCAATCGCCATGATTACACACGTGAATCCCGTAGTAACCGATTCAAAGCTCCCCAGCCCCCCCGCAACATAAAAAGTATATATATAAAAAAACATACTATTCTCAGTTATTATTTCTAAAATTTTACTTTTTTCCCTTATATCATCCTTAAATGTCCATCAGTTCCATGCACTATCTCTGTCTTCATCTTTAACCATTACATTTAAAAGTCTCTACGTTTAATTAGCGAAGAGATGGGATTTTTTGTGCGAACACCTCCGCTTCACGATAATCAGAAAAAAAAATCGTTTTCCCTCCTCCAAAAAAATTATCAGTGTTGCTGGCTGACGCATTAAAAACATAACCTTTTTTCCATAAAACTTTTTTAGCTTGGTTGAATTCTTTCTTTCTCTTCAAAAGGTTATAACTTATATCAGGATAAAAAAGAACTGGTTTCTCTGCTATCATCAATGGACTTTTTCTTCTTTTGGCACCTTGGGCAGCTGCCTTCAAAATCTTTTCTTTGTCCTGGTATCTTAAACACCTTATCAGAATTGATCGCGGATTTTGATCATCTTGAGATCTTGGTCTTAAGACTCTGTGCACCCTTTCAAACTCAATTGAAGTTTCTTCATCCATTTCCAATTTTTAAGGTATCCATTTTTGATAAAAAAAAATATTGGGTCTTCTCCTTCGGTACCTTCTTTAAGTCCAACAATTTTAATATTGTTGCGTCTACTAAAATTTTCGAGCTTATCAATTTTTCCCACGAGTTGTTTTCTTTCTGATGTCCAGGCATCATTATCATCTTCCATCCTCTTCATTCTTCCATCCATTTCTTCCACTTTGACTTCCAAATCTGTAATTTTCTTTTCCATTTTTACCTGTTTCTTTGTCATTTTATCAAACATAGCCTCCATTTTTGTTATTTTTTCTTTAATTTCTTTTAATGCATTTATTTTTTTTCTAATTTATGCATTATTTGCCTCAAAATCTTTTTTGTGTTTTCAGAGGAACTTTCATCTTCTTCTTCTGCTCCATCTTCGTCTGATTTTTCCAGAGCGTCCGGCTCTCTCTGAGACTCACTTTCACTGTCGGTTTCAGGCGTTGCTGGGTTTTGTAGTTCTGGGTGCACTCGTTTGCGCATGCTCGTTCCTTTCCGCTTGCGCAGTTCTCGTTGATCTTTTCCTTTAGAAATGGCCGATGCTGCCGCGTTCTCCTTTTCTGTTTCACCATTGGTGTGTTGTAACTGAGTCCGCTGTTCTTCGGTAGAAGTAGGCATTGATTCTGTTCCAAGAGGGATCTTCGTCGAAGTAGTTTTCTTCATCCTCTGTTTATGAGGCATAGCTTAAAACAATCCAGAGTAGTTTATGAGTAACCTTAAAAAAAGTATTGATTGACTTTTCTTCACTTAAACATTAATTTATTAACTTTTTTATGGGAGCTCTGAGTTCCAGCGTCTCGATCCTACGTCATCACGTGACGTCCCCTATGTACCGATTTTAAAGTCCAGTCAGCTGCCTTCTGAACTGTTTGAAACGCTTCCTGCTCTGGGAATATCTGGTGTGAATGTGAGAGGTGTGAGCACGTTTGGGGTGCACACTGAATTGGACATTGCACAGATTCCATGGTATCTTCTCGAATATGTAGATACAAATCGGTCTGGCGATTGAGCAGATTTAGGGATGTGTTCTCCAGTATCGGACGCGCACGGATTTGGGATTAACACTGTAAAATGTTTTTGAATCTGACAGAACCAAACATGCATATGCCGTTGTCAGCAGGTTGAGTGCACATGGAATTTGGGGTTCCGCACGCATTCTGGGTTACGTGCGGATTTTTAATGTCGAGGCCCATCTTCTTACCCTGTTCTGTTGCGGCTGGACTTCGCCCTTAAACTGCTGGAGAAAGTGAGAAAAGGACAGATGCTTTTATTCTCGCGGTAGGGAACAGTCTACAGTGCCAAGTGCTCCTGTCATGTTTTGTCACCCTGCAACCTTATCCTTCAATCTCTTTGAATTACGGAGGTGAACGTGTGTATAAATGTCTCTCTCCAGCTTACTTCATCATGATCATAATGATGAAGTACTTGTACTTTTTTAATGTTTCCTAATTATACATGCGATTTTTTTATGGTTTATCGCCAAGCAGCAGTGAGCCATCTGATTGGCCTTGCAGAGTTCTCTTTGGGAACTGGTGAACTTGATCAGCTCAGCATTTCTGATCGTGTGCTCACGATCACGCTTAATCAAAAAAGGCGGTCATATTCTGAACAGTTTGAAATGTTAACCTCATGATTATGTGGATGTGTCAGCGGGCTTGGATGGAAACTCAATTAGGAATGGCGCAGATTTAGGGCAGCATCGGCGAATATGGAGGTGCACACTGAGTTGGTGTGCTCATGGATTTGCAGATGCGCACATATAGGGGTGCCTTATAAAATATGGGGTGCACAGTGATTTGGGAAATCCGCAGATTCAGGGGTTTGGAGGCAAACATGTGTCTGCAAACTGTATTATGGAGTGCACATGGATTTGGGGAGTCGTGCAGATTTAAAAGTGTTTACCTGAGCGTTGGGCACGGATTTGGTGATGTGCACATATTGAGAAGAGTTTTGTCCAATTTGACGGTGCACACAAATTTGGGACATACATTGGAGTTCTGTCTGTCGTCCTATCTGCAGTTGAAATCGCATTTTGGTGTGCGTGGGAATTTTAAATGTCGAAACAGACATTTTCTGAACTGTTTGAATTCATTCCTTCTCTGGAATAATCTATTTTGTATGTGGGATGTCTTTGGGTGAGGTGCACAGACTTGGGGATGCGTTTTGGGTGCGTTGGCGGATCAGGATTTGCAGACGAATAAAGTTTGGTTTTGATGTGGATTTTTAATGACTAGGCTCCAATTTTGTGAACTGGTTGAAATGGACTTTGCTTTGGGATAATATAATATATGTGGTGTGTCCGCGTGTTTGGAGAGCTCACTGAACTGCTGACATGCGCAGATTTCGGGGTGTGTTTTCAAAGATGGGCGTGCACATGTATTTTGAATACATATAGATTTGGCTGTGTTTGCCGGATCAAGGATTGCGCACGAATCCTTGGGGAGGTCATGAAACCGGGGATGCGCACGGATTTAGGTGAGTTCTCGAAAATGGGATTGCACACGCATTTGCACACGTGCGCTGATTCAGGGTGTGTACTCCAATATGGGGCTGTGGATCTATTTGGGGATTGAGCAGATATAGAGGTGTGTCGACGAATATGGGAGAGGCAAAGTTATTGTGGGTGTACATGACGGTTCAGATGGATCTGGCTGTGTCGGACCTTGGGATGCGTGCGGATAATTTAACGCTCAGGTCGCCAGTTTGTGTTTGGAGTGAATCTTCGTCTGGATAATTTAATGTTCATATGGGAATATGCGCAGATCTGGGGGTGCAAGTGGATTTCAGTGATGTGCGCATTTTTAAGTGGGAATTTTAAATTGGGAGTGCACACGAATTTGGGTGACAGCCAGATCTGTGTATGTAGGGCGATTTGCAAACGAATTTTAGGGGGCGTGAGAACTTTTATTGTCGGGACAACCATTTTCTGCTCTGAACCATATCTCTGTAATAGGTGTCTCACTACTTTACGTATTAATCCAGGTTCGAAGTATGTCTGTCTTAAGTGTTACACACCATTTGTGACATAAACTGACCCCGGCCTCGGAGCCACCTGGATAATTAACTGTGTCCAGTCTAATCTTCAGTTTGGCGTTCCTTGACCTCGTCTCTGCCTTTCATTCAATGCTACTTGCTCACCTGTGGTTCTAGTTCCTACTCCGTCGCCCACCCCACAACAGCAGGCATGCGCATACCACAAGTTAATGCCAGGGTAGCTGCATTAAACTCCCCAGTTAGAATATTAAATCTTTTTCAGTACACATGTAAAACCCGTGCTCCTTACACCAGTCATACCAAATGCTGGAAGGAAGTCCAATAATGTGTGTATACGATGACCTCCAGCACAAATCGTTAGCCATACATTTACCTGGACTTACTTAGCACCTCTTCCCTCGTCAGATCACTAATCCGGAGTTGCTAGCTCTTCAGCCATGAACCTTCGAAACCACTAAATTAACTTATTTGGAAATGTTGGGGGATCACTAGGCTTGCATAGCACGACTCTCCTGTTCCTCCACACTGTGATCAAATCTACCATATGTACTCTGTTATCCAGTTTAGAATTTTATTGTGTATGAACTACTTATTGTGATGTAATTCTACGTTGTCCACACTATCACATAGTTGTCATTGATTCATTTAGAGATGAAGCGAAGGATAATGAACCACGGAGCACAATAACCTCAATTTTACACCTGCCTAATCGCTAAATTGTTTTCTGTTTTTTTTTTTTTTCGTTTACCTTGTGCGAATACCCACAAATATCACGCAGGTGATGTACAAATTCCTTCCGGAAAAAAAAAAACACAGGAGTGAACTCCGATTTCCATCGCCCCGAGCTGGAATCGTCTGATTCTAACCGGGATGCTACGTGGATCCCCAAACTGCGAGTTACCAACCCACATATCCACTTCTTCTCTCAAGTCATTTACAAATATCAGAGAAAGCAGGGTTACAGAACAGATCTTTTGGAAACGCCCCATCTACTGCCAGCCCCATACTCACCATGTCTCCCGACGTTCTGGATCGAGCTATTGTGGGGGTTCTCGTCAAACGCCTCACTCAATTCCATACACAGATCATCCATCTCATTAACTTGTTTTGTCACTCTCTCAGAAAGTGATTCAGGTGCGTACGTTATGACCTTCCCCTCACAAAGCCAGTTGATTGCCTGTGATTATGCTTCTCCAGTTATTTGTCAAACCCGTCGTGAAGAACCCCCTTCAAACGTTTAGCCTCCATTTATGGCAGTAGCCACTGTTTTATAATTCCCAGGATTATCCTCACTACTTATTACCCGTCTTAACCAAGCTTATATTAAGTGTTTCTACTTCGATATTTCCCGCTCACGATTTAAAATAATAAACATCATGGACCAACCACTGAAGGACTCAGATTGATTTCTCAATTTAGCTTTCTCTGAAGAATGTAAAATCAGAATACCAACTGCCGCAATTCCCAACTTATTTCTAATTGTTTAAATAATTTATCACTGATCGTGTCTGTTTAGAGAAACCCTCCAATTTCCCAGTTGCGCCAATTCAAAATTAGCAGAACCTTTTTTTTTCCATTAATTATCAAGTTTCTGTTTTTATCACACTGTCCTTTTCAAACATACTTTCCATGTTCTTTTTCCAAGGTCCGTTCTGCGTTGGTATAGTCGAATATCTCGCTGACAGTGACTAAGAGTAGACCAGTCAGAAGCAGGAGACAATCTGCAGACTCTAGAATTCCAAAGTGCTGGAGGATCTCTGCAGGCCAGGCAGCATCAGTGGACAAGTGTAAACTGTGGACGTTTAGGGCAGAGACCTTTCATCAGAATTGGATTTACTTTTCTCTCTCTACAAGTCTGCTGCCTGGGCTGAAGACTTTCACAAGCACTTTGTGCAGGATTAGTTCATATCAGTTCGCATTTCGCTCTGCTGTGTCTTTTGTCCTTGGGTTCACAGCATCGGCTCGTCCACCTAACACCGCTCCTTCACGTAACACCGCTCCTCCACATTCCCTTTGAAAGCTAACATTCTGTTCCTGGAAATTAGTTCAAATCGGAAAACAGAAGGATAAAATACAGGTAAGGGAGAGGAGAAAATTAGTGTGAGGTAAAGGACGGGTAATGATGGGAGCAGGAGTGGTTAATACCGACGGAAGTATACTCCATATCAAGCTGTTTTGTCAGATTCGGGAAGAAGGGTTGACAGGTTCGCTTCAAGGCACACCTTAAGCGGTACGAGGGTGAAATGAAAAGCGGATTTTTACTGGGATGCTGAGTCTAGTGGTGCCGTTGAGATCGACTGTACATATTTGTTGTATAACTGTAAGGCAACACACACAAAATGCTGGAGCAATTCAGCAGATGGATGGCAACTTTGGAAAAGAGTAAACATTCAACTATGCGGGCCGACAACTTTCATGATTTTGTATGTGTTGTTCTATATTTCGATCATCGACAGATTTTCTCCTGCTTTGTTTGAAACTCTGTTCATTACATTGATTCCGTTTATTACAAGTGGGAGTACAGAATAGGAGCGTGAAGACAGCTGAATTGTACTACTGCATAGCATTTATTTCTATGTTTTAATGAGTTTCAAAATACGATTAACTGGGTATTTCACCACATTCTTGAGATCCTTACGAAATTTGCTCTGTGTCAGGACGTAAATACACGTGTTGGTGCAGGAACTTAGAATCTGCAGCATTCCTGATGTCTCTTCTATAATGTAAACGGGATTCATGACAGAGTAATAAACAAAACTCATTGAAATACGCTGATAGATACAGAATACCAAACGTGTTCCCCACAACAATATGAAACTTCCCGTTATGCTGAAGAGCAAAATGATGGATTTGCGTCGGCTCTCCATCTCCCGGTCCTTGTCATTCTCTCGACTCTTTTGTGCCCGGAGCCTCCTGCGGGCTTGACTGACCACCAGAATCCGCCCGACAGTCAGAATATTGAAAAATAAAATCAGAAAGAATGGGACACAAGGGGTTAAAATGCGGTGAAACATGTCAAATACCACCCATGACGGAGAGTTTCTGTAGCTCGGTGTAAGAACACAATACCAGGGGATACCATCAATTATTATCATAGGCTCGTATACAAAGCCCCAGGGGACACTCTCCAAACAGGCCAGCACACTCACTGTCCCGATAACCACAGCCGCCGTTCTCTCGGTGCAATATTTTGTTTTCAGCTTCTCACAGCAAATAGCCACAAATCGATCGACGGTGAAAGAGGCAGTCAACCAGACAGAGGCAGTAGTGCTCGTATGAATCAGCCATCTAGCGATACTGCACACAGGAGTGATGAACAGGAATGATCGGGGAAAATAAAGCCAAGCAGTCCACATCATGAGCGGAAGCGTGATAACGACCAGGAGATCGGCCGCTGCCATTCCCACCAGGTAGAGAATTACACATTTGGAGAGACCGCACTTATCCCGGGACAGGATCACAATCGCCATCAAGTTCGCTGAAGAGAGAGGGGAAATAGGAAATTGAGAAAATGCTGAGTAAAACCCATTGCCGCAGTTTTCGAGGATCATGTAATATTCCCATTTTATTGTTGCATTCAACAGTAGAACGGTGAAGAGAGGGTCAAGAGCTGGCTGAGCTTACACAATAAAATAAAGTCAAATAATGTAAATTCGGATTCCTTTCTGATGACCAAAAATATGAAGAGGCAGCAGACAGATGAAACTAGGTACCTTCAGAGTCAGTACAGTGTGGAACATTTTTATCGGCTTCATCCGCGTCTGATATCAATGAAATAAATCAATTCGGACGCCGATGGCGGGATTCTTTCATTAAACAATCATCAACTTCCCTGTGACTCCCTGTCAGCGACAGAACAGCCGAAGGGCACAACAGAAACAGGAATTCCCGGAACCACTCATCCAGACAAAATAGAATATGATGTGGGAAAGCAGTTAACGTGTATTTTATGAGCTGTTTTCAGAGATCCCCCACGACACGACTTTGTCTTACTCTTTCTATACAAGCTGCCTGAGGTTTTGTGTTTCCAGCATTTCCCGTGTTTGTTTCCTATTCCAGCATTTACCACCGCGCCGACTTTACAGCAGAACATTGACTGAGGTAGCAGTCACAACCTAGTCTGATACAGCCTCTCAGATATACTTGACGCTCCCGACTAAATCCATGACAGGGAAGCCGGGAGAATAATCCAACGTCCAGTAGCAGGCACGGTGACACAGTCAGATGTATGTAGCGGTGTCAGATGTGGATACATTATAATATGTTTTACGATATTTATGGTTACATGGACAGTATAATGCATTTCGCAGTGTTGGTAGTTATGAAGCTACACGTCGGATTTGTTAATTGATCTGCAACGACGTCATTGTGTTGTCCAGCAACTGCTTCACTTTCTGTCATACAGCTCACTTTTACTGAAAACCCTCAATCTTCCTGCTGCAACAGTGAGCTCCTCAAATTTGCTGAATCATTACCAATAATCCATTGTTTGATCATGACACGTACCTCACACAACCGCTCATATACCAAAGCAGGCAATCAATTAGCATCATCTTCGCGGTAGTATAAACACAGTATTTGCAAATGCAGTGCAGCTGCTTCGAGACCAGAAGCACTGAGACCCGAGCATCACATTATTGAACAGAAACCGCTGGAAGATATCTGCCTGTCCCACTGAGGTCTTCCGATGTTGGCAGATTCGCTGAATTCTTACAGCCGTTTGTTTTTAGATCCGGATATCAGAATCCACAATCGTTGTCTTTGCTTCCATTCCTAGATTGCCGAATGCTAGCACTGGACATGAGGTTGTGGAAACCAGTGACAGAAACAATCACTACATTGGCATTAACTTCAATTCCCACCAACGGCAGCCGATACCGCAGCTTACCGAGAATTCCAAAGGCTGAAATAAAAGGATAGTAAACTTCTCCTATCCGCAAAAGGACTGGATAACCCATGTCCGTGATAAACTGCCAATTGTGTTGCTCCTGAATTCACAGCTCCCTCGGAAACTCTGAGCTGATGTATTCAAAGCGGCCCGGATTTATAGAAATGATCAGTCTCCAGAGACACTGTTATGCCGCTGACTGACTACAGTCACTTGAACAATCATGGTGATTCAACACCATTCATTGTCTCTGGTGTAAATATTGGGACGACAGAGTCAAGCACTTCTAAATTCCTAGGCATTACCTCCGCGGTTCCTCACCTAGTGAGAAGAATGCCGGAGCTCCATTGATAAAAACCCGAAGCAGTCACATTTACAGATTTCACTTTTTCTCCGCTCGTTAACCACTTGTGAATAGAGTTCAACGACACGTCCGAACCCAAACTTCTCTCCCTGTGGTTTTTCGTTTTCAACATCATCCTGGACGCACGCACACACACGCAGAATGACCGTGTTCGGATGAACACGATGCTGATGTACGAAAGATAACAAAATTTGCAGATGCTGGAAATCCTCAGAGGAAGGCAAACACACAAAGTGCTGGGAAAAAAATCTGGAGATGTTGCTGATGTAATTGGATCATAAGGGCATCTCAGACCAGCCAGAACTCAAAGGAAGGAATGCTTCGATCTGCAAAGGGAATATTAATAATAAATATTAAACATAGGTCTCTAAATTGGGAAATGAATCGACGTAGGATGGATGAAAGTGAATGAATGAAAGACAAGCATCATATGCTATATTATAACTGTGTGAAAAAGACAGAGGGTCAGACCGACAGATTGACAGTGGCACACGCTGCAACGGCCGCTTCACACAAACGTCTGGCACATACCTCTCCCTCACTGACCGACTTTCCTTCTCTTACCAACAGGGAAAACTTCAATCAACTCCGATTTTCCCGCCTGTGGAGGCACCGGAGCAGTCGCTCCTCTCTGACACGCAAGGTGTGTTACAAAGCACAGAGATACCGACAGCTCATTAGTTCCACAGTTTCAGACAACAGAGAAATTCAGATTCAGTCCCAGACTGAACTCAAGACCCAGACACAGATTACCAGCACAACGGCTACACTGAAACACAGATGGTTATCATTTCTATTGACCTCGGCACCACTGTCCTACAGTAGAGATACAGCCCCAGCCTCCATATCCACACCCACGGGATTAGCAGTGTCAGTGTGAGTTCAGTATTGGGCCAACAGCTGGAAAATTGGGAAATTATGAATGTGGTATTGGAAGAACTTAAGAAAGTTTCGGATAAGCGCGCGGTGTTCTGGACGATATGCGTGTGTCAGAATTAGTCAGCAGGTTAATATCAGACTGTCAGGCGGGGCCGGTTGCGGTAGGACTCAAGTACAGACCAATGAATGTTCTTTTACCAGGATTTTATTAGTCTATCAACACCAGGAGGCAGGGACGTAGCCGGAATGGCAGGCGGAGGTCTTACCCGGGAAAAGCTGTCCGGCGAGGGAAGACGATTACGGATGCTTCAGGCAAGAATCAGGTTCCAAACAGGCAGAATCCGGAAACACAAAATTCAACAATTTCAGTTGGCAGTAGTCACTATCAACAAGAATTCAACAAATTCACTATCGCAGGCTGGAACGACTCAGTTCAGGACCTGGACGAAGAGGCAGAGAGTATGAGTCGAGGCAGGGTTTAAGTGGACCGGGTAATAAGCGAGAACAGAAACAGTTGGGTGAGTGCTATTGAGGAGATAAGTGGGTAATTGGCGAGAGTCCAAATAGGGAAGAGGCTGGTTCAAAGCCCACAGGCCAGGTGAAAAAACGTAGAATTTAAGGGCTGTCGTGGTCAAGAGTTATCAGCTGAGCCCCTTTGACCCAGTGTTCAGGGCAGATCCTTAATAGAAACCTGTCTGCTCAGATCCCGGGAGGTCTCCTATGGAGGGACATGAGTGGTGAACTTGATCTTCTATAGTGACCATTTCTTCATTTTTCTGGATTGTGTTTTCATTTAACTTCAGTGCTATGCACTCCTTATTAATTTTACACATGCTGTCATGGAGTGCTGAATCCTGGTTTCGTTGTACAAAGTATATCCTGGGGAGATATTTTACTTGACCCCTCTCCATCCCGATGTTCACCCATGACCTACCAACTTGTACTTCTTCCTCCGCAATCCACTCTACATTCCTTCCTTTGTCTTTGCATCATTTTTTTCCACAGAAATGCTAATACTTCAAGAGCATCGGGGACAGAAGTGAGTATACTGTAGACTTTATTACTAAGGAGAAAATGTGTTTTGGAAACTGAAAGTTCTGAAGGTAGATAAGTCTCCCGGACAGATGGTGAACACCCCAGGCTTCAGAAAGAGGTAGCCGAAGAGTTTGCGCAGACATTATAGCCAGAGAGCACTACAGCACAGAATAATGCCATTCTGCCAATCTATTCTGTGCCAATCCGTCTATCCGCCGAGTTCAAGCAACCTCCACTGGGACCATATTCCCCCATACCCCTCGCACCATGAACCCATCCAAAATTCTTTTACATGTTGAAATCGAACCTGCCACTTGCTCTGGCAGCCCATTCTACAGTCTCATCTCCTCTGAGTGAAGAAGTCGCCCATCATCTTTTTCTTAAAGAACGAGTAATGTCCTTTCAAGAATCACTAGATTTGGGAATGGGTGGGGCGGACTACAGAGTTGTAAATATCAGCCCATTCTTTAAGAAGCGAATGAGGCCGAAGAAAGGAAATCATAGGACATTTAGACTGACCTTAGTGGTTGGGATGATCTTGGAGTCCATTAACGATGATTTTTCGATGTACTTGGAAGAGCATAATAAAGTAGGCCAACGTCAGCATAGTTTCCCTCAGAGGAAATCTTGCCTGACGAAGCTGTTGGAATTCTTTGATGAAATAGCAGGCAGGATAGAGAAAAGAGAAGTAGTAAATGTTGTTTGTTTGAATTTTCAGATGGTCTTTTACAAGTTGCTGCACATGAGGCTCCTTAACAATACAACAGATCAGGGTATTACAGGAAAGATACTGGCATGAATGAGGATTGGTTTACTAGCGGGAGGCAAAGAGTGAGCTGTTATATTTGCTGCCCGTAACTAATGGCGTTCTGCTGGGGTCGGTATTGAGACCAATCCTTCTCATGTTAGATTTCCTTGATCCGTTGAGAGAATTGAAGGCTTGGTTACCAACTTTGCAGTTGATATGAAGGTAGGTGCCGGGCAGGTAGCTTAGAGTAAAACTGGTGTCTGCAAAAGGACTCGGACAGGTTTGGAGAAGAGGCAATAAAGTGGGAGATGGAATACACTGTGGGGACTGTGGTCTACTGTCTGGTACTCAAGTTCTCTCAGCATTACGGTGGACGAACATTATTAGAAAAACACTGCGATATAATATGGGTTTCATTTTGTTACATTCAAAAATGCTATTTTAGTACTACAAGTACATTTCCACAGTGGTGGAAAAGTGCCCTATCTCCCCTCGCCAACTGTAAAATCCCTTCCAACTCCTGCTTCATTCCACATTTCGTAAACCCCTCCGACCCCGACAGCATTCGCCATCTCTGCAAAACCCTCTACCATCCACCCTGGTGCATTCAGGTGGCAGCTGACACGATGAAGACACTGCCCGTGCCATATGACAGGGTTCATAAAACACCCTCACACTTCCTGTTTGTAAACCGATTTGCATGGTTATCTTGACTAAACCTCTTCCCACATTCCTCCTGAAAAAATATATATTCCCTTTTCTCAGTCCCTTTATGCCGGCCATATCTGTTCCCAGTATGAGGTTTTCCCCTTCCGGGACACCAGAGATGTCCCTTCATAGAGAGGGTATTCCTTCCTCCATCATTGATGCTGATCTCAGTCCAATCGGTTCTGTTTCCTGAAAATCCGCCTTCGCTCCATCTTACCGTCCACTTAACATTGGCAGAATCCCTCTTGTCCTTACCTGCAAACCCACGAGACATCGGTGGCAGACTCTCCAGTTTAGAGTAATGAGCAGAGCTGGAATAATTAGGCCAGCTCCTTTGGCAATGGGAGTTGCGGGGATGGCCAGGAAACGTGAGTAGACTTGTCCATGTATAGGCAGCCTGGATCAAACCAGTTTCCTGTGCTTTGTCGGGGTGACGTCAGTCTTCCAGCCTCCCGGACGGCCATATCTGTACCCGGTGGGTGGAGCTGCAGCTCCTAAGGGACCACGTTAGGGAACGGGAGTTGCGGCTCGATGACTTTCGTCTGGTGAGGGAGAGAGGAGGTGATAGAAAGGAGTTAAAGGCATTTGGACACACAGGGGCCACGGGAGATAGACAAGTGGGAAACAGGAGAGGGAAGGGGAAGTGCCAGGTACTAGAGAGTACCACTGTGGCTGTTCCCCTGAACAATAAGTACTCCTGTTTGAGTACTTGTGGGGGGGGGGAGTCTACCTGGGGATGCAACTGTGTCCGTGCCTCCGGCACTGTCCGGCCCTGTGGCTCAGAAGGGTAGGGAAAGGAAGAGGAAGACAGTAGCACAAAGGTAGCAATCTCTGTATTATTGCCTGTGCCACGATACAGTTAGTATAGGAATGGAATGAGGTGAAGGTTAAATGCGTGGCTGAGGGATTAGAGCATGGCACAGGAATTCATATTTCTGGGTCATTAAGACTTCTCTTGGGGCAGGTGTGACCTGTACAAAAAGGATGGATTGCACTTGAATCTCAGGGGGACCAATATCCTGTTTTGGAGATTTGCTAACGCTACTGGGGAGAGTTTAAACTGGAAAAAACTCATCACCTTATTCCAACTTTGCTCATTTTTCATTTTTTTTTTAATTTATTTTTTATTGAAATTCATCATTGAACTGACATTTCCATAAGATGTATTTCAGACATTGTACAAATATATCATATAATCACATATGTTACAAAACTCCACATAGTATTTATCTGAGGTAGACACTTATAGAAAACAGTGGAAAGAAACTAAAATAAGCAAATTGAAAAATAAACTATGTACACGTAGAGAGGGATTTTTTCTAATAACATATTCATTGATATGTGAGAATAAAATCAGGCCTGTGAGGCATTGTGTAGTTAACCCATTTTACCCAGTATGAATCAAATTGTTCCAGCTAATGATTAAAATATGCTGTTATATTCTCCAATTTGAAAATGCCAATTGTAATTTCCATTCATGAATCTAAATGTGGGCTCTCCTGTGATAACCATTTCCTAGTAAGAGTCTTTTTAACAGCCACCAAGAGTATATTCGTCAAATATTCATCAATTGTATACCATTTGATTCTCATTCGGAAGGAATTTGTCAGCTATGTCCATGATAACTCCTGTTCTGTCGGAAGAATAGAAAAGTTTCGCCAAAGAATGTTCAGTGCCTTTAAGCCGTTTCATTTTCTTCATCAGGAATCCTTCGAACAAAACATACTTCGTCGGGGAGGAGCAGTAACACGACCTGAAAGAGAATTTAAATTGTTTCAAGAAGTCTTTCCTAAGCGACTGGGTAAAAGTTTGGACTTTCGTATTACCACTTATGAGAACTGTTTTTGCATTATCGTTTTAAGAACTGCTTTCGGATTCTCGCTTTAAGAAGTGTTCGAGCTGCCATATCGCAGCTGACTTCCGGTTGTTAATCGTTTGATTACTTTTTGTTTATTTAGCAGTGTTTAATAAATGTCTTAATTGTTATAAAAACCATGTTTTTGCTGTTTTCGTTGTTGCTGGATTGTAACATATTCATCTGAACTTTGGAAAAGTCTGTAACAAGATCCCGCATGACAGCTCATCTGGAAGGATAGGTCACGTGGGATTCTCGGAGAGCTGGTGAGCTGGATTCTCACCGGGTTCAATGACTGAGGGTGACTGAAGATGGATTTAACGAATGGATGTCCGTGACGAGTGGGAAGTGCATGTCAGTGTCGAGGCCTCGTTAATTAGATATTCATGTCATTGATTTGTATATGATTGTACATGGCATGGTTAGAAAGTTTGATATTAAATTCAGGAGTCTGCTTCATATTGCAACAGGTTACAATGAATTTTCCCAACTTACTGTTTCGGATGTATGGCGGGTCTACATTGTGCTTAACAAGGTACCATATAACTATCTGATAATAGCCAAGTGATATGTCCAAAGAAATCTTGACCGAGTTTAGATTATAATAATGGTCTTAAAGTTCTGCCGGAGATAACATAGTGGTTCAGAACAAGATGTCATGATGCTATGTGTGAGATTGCATTGTTAAGGATGTCAGAGTGATTCTATATAGACTCAAACCATGTATTGCCACTTTTGTCAATGCCAGGGGATGTAAAACTGAAAGGAGATGGTGAGAATCAGGTGTGACTGAGAAATCTGTATAATTCAGTGACGAGAGCAGTGGATGTCCCATTAATCAGCAGAAATGTTTCAACCCACACTGCTGTAACAGCTGTCCATTACTCACCATAGCGCCACCAGTGGTAGGAGGGCCAAAGCAGTGGGCGCTGTCTGCTCAACCTGCCTTGCCATTGCATTGATACATCACTCCCGGTCGAGGACACAAGATTGACTCCGAAAAGGGAATTGTGTGCAACATAGCACGTAGGGACCCCGGAAGTCCCGGCACGGTGTACAATAGATGGAGAGCGCGGAAATCGATGGGCTCAGCTGGATCAGGCCCTGTCAGGGCTTCAGTGGACAGGCTCACGATGTTTGGAAGTGTTTGCCTCAGTTTAATAACAAAACCGTGTTCTCCTGTAAACCCCAATTAATGTTTGACCCTCCTGTTATTTGTTTTGTTACAGAGAAACAAAAGCTGATCACACTTGTCCTCACAATGGGTCAATGCGCGGGCAGGCGAGGACTTCCAGTGCCTTCAACATCGGGAAAGCTCACGGGTATGTTGGCGAATTATTTTAATTTATAAATACTCTGCTGATTCCGCGTCTGTATTTAATTCAATATTGGGAATTCACAAAGTGTTTGTGAAAACTGATCAGAGAGATAAGAGAGAGAGTTAACATTTCTGGGGAAATACAGTCAAACGTAGAAGGTGTACAATTACCGTCTGCTGCTGCTCCTCTAACAGATTGTGATGCCCATTGAAATAGCGAGTTACTCTAGAAGAAATGACATTCTGCAGATGCTGAAAGTTTTGGGCAATAAAACGACACACGAAATATTGACAGAACTCAGCAGGTCAGGCAGTATCCATGGAGAGGAACAAAGATTTGACATTCCGGATGAGGACCACAATGAATGGAAAGTAATGTGGCAATATCTAGAATTTCTGTTCCCTCATTTCCAGTCCGATGAAGGGCCTTGGCCCAAAACGTTGATTGCTTATTCTCCTCCATCCCCATATACATTTAGTTCGCATTGTGTTTGGTGATCTTTAGGTTCCAAAGTGAAGTTACTGTCCAGTATGAGGTCAGTAATTTCTTTAATGCTCCTCATTTTCCTTTACAGGTCCGGGCTCAGTGATCACGGAGCTCCTGGCAAGCTGGGGCGATTTCCAGCTGCTGCAGTTGACGGACTTCTACCGGGACAGGTTGGAGCAGGCGATGGAAGGACGGGTTCACGGAGTGAGTCTGGCGTTAAAGGCTGAGAAACAGTTCAGCAGAGAGGAACATCGGGTGAGTGGGAGGGGGAATGGGTTTGAATTTTCCCACATCACTGGACTGATGGCCGTAGGATCTCTGACTCAACGGATATTAAATAAGATAAAAGAATAACTGGGAAATAAATACTCCACTTGCAATCCGGAACATGTGAATCTGAACCAGAGATGGAAAGAGGTGAAAAGAACCCGCGGACTGGTAGGGAGCTGCTCGATGTTCAGAGTGAGTTGAGCAAGTAACAGCATTAATTGCAAATATGACAGGAAGTTTCAATCTGTGAAAAATATACAGAGTGACGGCAGGATGTCAGTGAGAACCGGGACATCATCAGTGAATGCCACAGGAGCCTGGGTGTGTTCAGTTCTGGGTGGAGATAATTCTGTTACAATCTGTAACTGCAAACAGTGTGAATCGGGGAACATTGCCATGTTGCAACGTGTAATCACTGAGAAAACCTCTACTGGAAAAGGGAAGCGAAAGGTGTCAGATGTCAGCCAGTAATCCGCTGTCATTTTAGACACTGGCGGACTGAGGAGATGAACCACATCATAAATTCTGCAACTTCTCTGAGGCTGTTCAGTCTGTTATATAATATAAAATCCTCCAGTTTTATTTCTTCCTCTGTGATCGTTATTTTATGATTTCTGTTTTACACCGTCAAATCCGGTGAGGGATTATTTATGGAATTGGAGCCACGTCAATGAAGCGGTCATAGACCAGCCAGGATCTCATTGACTGGTGGACCAGGTTCTCAGTGAATGTCCCTCCCTGTGCTCTGCACTCAGAATGTACACTCCATGTCCAGACAGGATCGGCACCCGTCCGGGTGACTGCTCAGTCTGATCCCGTTACACAGCACATCATTTACTTCTCATTCTCTGTGTGAATCTGTCAGTCCCCAATGTGTTCACCGTTACTCTTCACAGAAAATCTCTGATCTCGCTGATAAGGGAGAGCGGGCGGACAGTTCTAAACTCCTCCTGAGCCTGGTGATGGAGAAAGGATCCCACGCCCTTAGGGTGATGTGGGAAACCTTTATGAAAATGTGGAATGATGTTCCAATGTTGGACAAAATACTGAACGAAATACAGATATATGGTGAGAAAATATCAGAGATTAATTAAAATTTGGATTGAATAGAGCACACTTTAAAATTTTACACATCATTCCCTCAATGTGTTTAAATTCAAACAGGTTGTGATCCCTCCCATCGATCAAATACCGCTCAAGGTTTAATCAAGGTTCTCAGTGAGCTGAAAGGTAAGTGAACGTGCATTGAACATTGAAGAGTGTAAAACAGGAATAGGTCATTAGTCATATAATATTGTGCCGAACCAGCTGAGAGGTAAATCTACATAACCCAACTCTAATCTCTCCTTCCTGCACCATGTCCATACTCCTCCATCTTCCTTACATCCATGTGTCTACCCAAACGTCTCTTAAAAGCTTCTAATAATTTGTCTCTATCACCTTACCGGGCAGTGTGGTCCATGCAGCCACGGCTCTCTGATGAATAAAAAAGCTCTCCCTCACATCCTGCTTCATTCTACAGCATCTCACCTTCAATACATTCCCTCTGGTAATAGACATTTCAACCGCGACAAACTGGTGATCGCTGTCCACTCTATCTCTGCCTCTCATAATGTTCTCAACCTGTGTCAGAGCTCCCCTCGGTCTCCGACGATCCAGAGCAAACAATCTAACTTCATCCAGCCTCTCATCATAGCACATGCCCTCTGATCCAGGCAGCATCCCGGTAAACCTCTTCTGCTCCCTCTCTAAAGCCTCAACATCCCTCCGGTAGTGGGGCGGTATGCAATAGCCCAGAGCAGAGTTCATTAAGTTGAAACTTGACCTCTGTTTCCACCAACGGTTGTAAGTTGCGTACGGCGGTTAGGTTGTTGAGCCACAGGGATCTGACCAGGTAAATATGGGCACTGTGACAGACAACACAGTGAGACACATGGAAGCATGTTTCTTAGAGCAAATGTTTTCAAAGGTCATTTTGAGGAAAGAGGCAGAGAGCTGGAGAGTTTGAGGAAATTGTTCACACCGCTCCAGGGCCTACAAATTCCTCCACAGCGAGTCTACGTGGAGAAAGGGAGAGGGTGATATGGAAAATGGAATTAAAAACTTATATTTCTTCACACAAGATGTCAAAATCTTCTCTTGACAGCCACTGCCCTCTCCTGAACAGACTCTTTCTTAACCGTTTTCTAAACTTCCCCCAGCAGATTATCTTTTCTTAGAGTTGGGCGTCCACTGAAGTTCCAGTCACAGAATAGTAATAATAGCATCACTTTAATTAGAAAATCAGGTGACATCCTAACTGGTCTGTTCAACCACAGAGCAGAATTGTGTTCACATCTGCACCCCCTAGTGCAAACACTGCTACAGTGTTAGAGAGGGTGAGATTGGGGGACATATTCCTCAGCTCAGTCCACAGAAGCTGAAATTCATGTCTGCCGGTGTTGTGCGCTGGACACTGTCGAAGGGTGAGAGATGGGAATTAGGACAGAGAAACCAAGGGTTATGGGATCGCAGCAAGGAAGGTGAAAATGACTGAAAATATCTCTAAATAATATTGCAATTAGTTAAACTATGACTGTCTGGATGGAAAGCTCAATACATCTATAGGCCCATCATGACTGTGAAAACGGAGGCCGGGGCAGTTCCTGGGCTCAAGAGATTGTGAGGCTTCATCACTGCAGACTGAGTTAGATCACTCAACTGCACATTTAACAGAGGAGAGAGCTTAGGAAAGACAAACATCACAAAACTTATTAATATTGCATCAGCCCATGTTTTACCTGATTATTCAAAGCTCTCAACAGAAATATAAGGAACCTCGGCCAGAACCCTGGTACTGTCTCTCTCAATTACAAGAACAAATTCCAAAGATGATAATTTAAATATGGGACCAGAGTGAGATGAATCAGGATGTTTACAAACTACTCACCTCTGTTAATGCTGTTCCAGTCCACATCATATCAATGAAACCCCTCAGTTTCTCTGCACCATGGGTTTGGTAAATCGCTACAAGCTTTTTGTTCACTATTCCTCATGTTGTTTGCCGAGGGAACAAACACGACAGTGAAATTCCTACAGCCATTTCTGTACGTGAAACAGAATCTCTCCATGCCTATTGAAGAACACCATTTCTACCACTGTCATATTCTCTAAAGAAAATATGTCTACAATTAATGTTTTCCTACGCCCCCAATTACAGCCGAACACTTTGAATGGAGACCCCACACACCCCTGACAGGGTTCAGATACACTGCGAGACGGCACACAACCTCTGACAGGGTTCTGACACAGTTTGAGACCCCACACACCCCAGAAACGGTCCTGACACACTGTGAGACCCCACACATCTCTGACATGGTCCTGACAGACTGTGTCACCATCACACCACTGGTAAGGTCTTCTCACATTATGAGACCTCACAGATCGCTGGCAGGGTCCCGAAACTCTGTGAGACACCATTTATCGCGAACAGGGTCCTGACACACTTTGAGACCACACTCATCGCTGGCAGGTCCTGACACACAGCCAGACACCAGACAACCCTGACAGGTTCCGGGCATACTGTGGGACCACACACACCCCTGACAGGGTCCTGACACATTGTGAATCCCCACCCACTAATGACAGGGTCCTGACACACTGTGAGACCACACACACCCCTGACAGGGTTCGGACACATTGTGAATCCCCACCCACTAATGACAGGGTCCTGACACACTGTGAGAACCCACAAACACCCCTGACAGGGTCCTGACACACTGTGAATCCCCACCCACTAATGACAGGGTCCTGACACACTGTGAATCCCCACCCACTAATGACAGGGTCCTGACACACTGTGAATCCCCAACCACTAATGACAGGGTCCTGACACACTGTGAGACCACACACCCCTGACAGGGTCCTGACACATTGTGAATCCCCACCCACTAATGAGAGGGTCCTGACATACTTTGAGACCACACTCATCGCTGGCAGGTCCTGACACACAGCCAGACACCAGACAACCCTGACAGGTTCCGGGCATACTGTGGGACCACACACACCCCTGACAGGGTCCTGACACATTGTGAATCCCCACCCACTAATGACAGGGTCCTGACACACTGTGAGAACCCACAAACACCCCTGACAGGGTCCTGACATACTGTGAATCCCCAACCACTAATGACAGGGTCCTGACACACTGTGAGACCACACACCCCTGACAGGGTCCTGACACATTGTGAATCCCCACCCACTAATGAGAGGGTCCTGACATACTGTGAGAACCCACAAACACCTGGCAGGGTCCTGACACACAGTGAGACACCAGACAACCCTGACAGGTTGCGGGCATACTGTGGGACCACACACACCCCTGACAGGGTGCTGACACATTGTGAATCCCCACCCACTAATGGCAGGGTACTGACATACTGTGAGACCACACAAACACCTGGCAGTGTCCTGACACACAGTGAGACCACACGGACACCTGGCAGGGTCCTGACACACTGTGAGACCCCACAAACACCTGGCAGGGTCCTGACACATTGTGAATCCCCGCCCACTAATGACAGGGTCCTGACACATTGTGAATCCCCACCCACTAATGACAGGGTCCTGACACAGTGTGAGACCCCACAAACACCTGGCAGGGTCCTGACACACAGTGAAACCCCACCCACTAATGACAGGGTCCTGACATACTGTGGGACCACACACACCCCTGACAGGGTCCTGACATACTGTGAGACCCCACAAACACCTGGCAGTGTCCTAACACACAGTGAGACCACACGGACACCCAGCAAGTTGCTGATACACAGAGAGACCCACGCACGCCTGACAGGATCCTGTCACGCTGTGAGACCCCACACACCCCTGACAGGGTTCCGACACAGACACCCCACACACCCCTCGCAGATTCCTGACACAATGGGAGACCCCACACACACCTGACAGGTTCCAGGTACACTAGGAGACCCCCACACACCTCTGAAAGCGTCCTGATACACTGAATCCCCACACACACCTGACTGGTTCCTGACACACTGTCAGACAGCTCATGCCCCTGACAGGGTCCGGACACACTGTGAATCCCCACCCACTAATGACAGGGTCCTGACATACTGTGGGACCTCACACACCTCAGACAGTGTCCCAACACACCGTGAGACACCACTCACCACTGACAGGGTCCTGACACATTGTGAAGCCCCTAACACCACTGACAGGGCCTTGACACATTATGACACCCCACACACCCCTGACAGGGTCCAGACACGCCGTTAGACACCACAGAACCTTGGCAAGGTCCTGATGCACTGTGAGTCTCCACACACCCCTGACAGGGTCCAGACAAGCCTTTAGACACCACAGAACCTTGGCAAGGTCCTGATGCACTGTGAGTCTCCACACACCCCTGACAGGGTCCAGACACGCCGTTAGACACCACAGAACCTTGGCAAGGTCCTGATGCACTGTGAGTCTCCATACACCCCTGACAGGGTCCAGACACGCCGTTAGACACCACACAACCTTGGCAAGGTCCTGATGCACTGTGAGTCTCCACACACCCCTGACAGGGTCCAGACAAGCCTTTAGACACCACAGAACCTTGGCAAGGTCCTGATGCACTGTGAGTCTCCACACACCCCTGACAGGGTCCAGACACGCCGTTAGACACCACAGAACCTTGGCAAGGTCCTGATGTACTGTGAGTCTCCACACACCCCTGACAGGGTCCGGACAAGCCTTTAGACACCACACAACCTTGGCAAGGTCCTGATGCACTGTGAGTCTCCACACAGCTCTGACAGGTTTCCAGTACTCTGTGAGACCCTACACATCCCTAGCCAGTGTCCTGAGACACTGTGAGACCCCACACGTCCCTAACAGGTTCCCGGCACTCTGTGATAACCTACATGTCCCTGACACACTGAAATCAGATCTTATCAGGGAGATTATTGTAATGATCCCTTTTGAGGCAGCTAGGGACTGCATAATAGAATAGGATACGCAATATAATGTAGCAGAAGTGAGAGGAAAGCTAGTTGATTTGGAAGCTTCTAAAACCTAACAATAGGTAACAAAAAGAAGCATAAAGAAGGGATGAAGACAAAAGAAATAAGTTATAGTCTATCACACAGAAAATGATGGAGAAACTCAGCACATCTATGGAGAAAGTAGAATAAACGTTTCGGGCTGAGAACATTCGATGGGACTGGAGATAAAACGCTGAGGAGTCGATTTGAAAGCTGGCGGGCGGGGTGGGAGGGGAGAGAGAAATGCCAGGCGATAGGTGAAATTTGGAGAGGGAGGGATGAGCAAAGAGCTAGGAAGTTGGTTAGTAAAAGAGACAGAAGGCATGGAAGAAAGGAAAATAGAGGGTGGAGAGAGCAAAAGAGGGAGGCGTAGTTGATCTCGATATGGTCTGTTGTCTCTCGATGAAACCAGACATAGAGTGGCGAACCGTTTCGCCGAGCGTCTGCACTGTGTCCGCCAGAACAAGCGTGATCTCCCAGTGGCCACCCATTTTATTTCCACTTCCCATTCCCATTCCGATACGTCAGTCCATGACATCCTGCACCGTCAGGATAATGCCACACTTGGGTTGGAGGAACAATACCTTTTGAGCAGCGTCCAACCTGATGGCATGAATATCAATTTCTTAAGATTCCAGAAAGGCTTCCTCTCCCCCTTCACCGTTCCCCATGCCCTCGTACGTCTCACATGTTATCCCCTCGCCTGTCCATCGCCTCCCTCTGGTGACCCTCCCCACCTTTTTCTTGCTTCCATGGCCTCCTGTCTCTATCAAGAATCAACTTCATACACTTTGCTTCATCCCCTCCCCTCCAAGTTTCACCTGTCACCTGTCACTTCTCTCTCCCTCCGCCCCCTCCCCCTCCACCTTCCGAATCTACTCCTCAGCTTTTTGTCTCCAGTCCTGCCGAAAGATCTCGAAAGAAAACGTCAGCTGTTCCACAGCTGCTGTCTGGCCTGCTGAGTCCCTCCAACATTTTGTGTGTGTTGCTTGGATTTCCAGCATCTGCAGATTTTCTCTTGTTTGTGGAATTACAGGCCAGTTTGCCTAACCTAAGTGATTGAAGCGTTGGAGTCTATCCTCCTCATATTTTACAGCACCACCCAGCTTTGTGTCATCTGCAAATTAGCCAATGTTTCTTTTAATCCCTTCATCTAAATCAGTAATGTATTTTGTAAATAGCTGCGGTCCCAGCACCAACCCTTGTGGTACCCGACGAGTCACTGTCTGCCATTCTGAAAAGTACCCATTAATCCCTGCTCTTTGTTTCCTGACTGCCAATTAATTTTCTATCCATGTAAATACCCTACCCCCAATACCATGTGTTTTAATTTGCCCACTAATCTCCTATATGGGACCTTATCAAAGGCTTTCTATAAGTCCAGGTACACTACATCCATTGGCTCTTTCTTGTCCATTTTCATAGTTAGATCCTCAAAAAATTTCAGAAGACTAGTCAAGCATGATTTCCCCTTCGTAAATACATGCTGACTCGGATCCTGTTACTGTTATCCACATGTGCCGTTATTTCATCTTTTATAATTGACTCCAGCATCTTCCCTACCACTGATGTCTGGCTAACTGGTCTATCATTCCCTGTTTTCTCTCTCCCCTCTTTGTTAAAAAGCGGGGTAACTTTAGCTATCCTCCAATTCTCAGGAACCGATCCTGAATCTATAGAACATTGGAAAATAATTACCAATGCGTCCACGATTTCTAGAGCCACCTCCTTAAGTACCCTGGGATGCAGATCATAAGGCCCTGGGGATTTATCAGCCTTCAGTCCCATCAGACTACCCAACACCTTTTTCTGCATAATGTGAATTTCCTTCAGTCCCTCCATTATCCTATGTCCTCTGGCCACTATTATATTTGGGAGATTGTCTGTGTCTTCCCTAGTGAGGACAGATCCACAGTATCTGTTCAACTCGTCTGACATTTGCTCACTCTTCATAGTAAATTCACCTGTTTCTGCCTTCAAGGGCCCAACTTTAGTTTTAACTAACTTTTTCCTCTTCACATACCTAAAGAAGCTTTTACTATCCTCCTTTATAGTCTCCGCATATTGCCTTTTTTAGTAATCTTTTATTGTTCTTTAAATGTTCCCAGTGCTCTGGCTTCCCGCTCATCTTTGCTATGTTATACTTCTTCTCTCTTATATTTTATACTCTCCTTGACTTCCCTTGTTAGCCACGGTGAGAATCACTGATCCTGCCGCTCCCTCTCAAATTGTAGATTAAAACTTAACATATTATTGTCACAACCTCCTAATGGCTCCTTTACCTAGAGTTCCCTTATCAAATCCGGTTCATTACACAACACTACATCCAGAATTGCCTTCTCCCTGGTAGGCTCCAGCACAAGCTGCTCTGAGAATCCATCTAGAGGCCCTCCACCAACTCCCTTTCTTGGGGTCCAGTACCAATCTGATTTTCCCAGTCTACCTGTACGTTGAAATCCCCCATTACAACTGTAGTATTACCTTTGCAACATGCTAATTTTAGATCTTTATTCAACTTGCACCCTATATCCAGGCTACTATTTGGGGGTCGGTAGATAACTCCCATTAGGGTCTTTTTGCCCTTACAATTTCTCAGTTCTACCCATACTGACTCTGCATCTCCTGATTCTATGTCACTCCTTGCAAGGGACTGTATTTCATTCCTCACCAGCAGAGCCACCCCACCCCGTCTGCCCACCTGTCTGTCCTTCCGATAGGATGTATATCCTTGAATATTCATTTCCCTGCCCTGGTCCTCTTGCAGCCATGTCTCTGTTATTCCTACAACATCATACTTACCAACTTCCAACTGAAATTCAAGCTCATCTATATATAATATTTTTAATCCATTACTCCCCTTCTTGTCACATTGGTCCTATTGCACTTGGCCATACTCTCCGATCCCCTCCTGAGCTTTCTGCCCGTAAATTCTGATGTCTTTCTTAACTTTTCTTATTCACTCTTTCCCTTTAACTCCATCCTTATATTTCCAGTTCGTCTCCTCCCCACACTTATTAGTTTAAGCACACGCGTGTTGCAGTGGCAAACCTGCCTGCCAGAATGCTGGTCCCCTGACTGCTAAGGTGCAACCCGTCCCTTTTGTACAATTCATCCTTACCCCGAAACTGATCCCAGTGGTCTAAGAATCTAAAACCCACAGCTCTGCCAGTCGTCTGTCTCTTTGGCTTTGCTTCAGTGCCAATTTTTGACTCGCAGACCCGTCCACCTCTCAGACTGGCAGTGTCTTCTGTCCCAAGCTTCCAAGAGGGTGAACATGATTTCAAGAGGCACATCCCCCGGGGTCTCCTGTACTTCAAGCTTCCATCTCTTCCTCATCGTCGCCCCCGTTCTCTCCTCTGTTATCTTCGGATGTAACGATTTCACTGTAGGTCCTGTCCAGAAAACTCACGTTTTTCCTGGATGAACCTGAGGTCATCCAGTTGCCTCTCCAGTGCCCTAACACGGTCTTTCAGGATCTGAACCTGGACACGCTTTTCACAGTTGTAGCAGCCGGAAACACCATCAGTGTCCCTGACCACCCACATCAGGCAAGCATCACACTGAACCAATTTACCTGTCATCTCTTCACCACCTCTCACCCTCACCAACTGTGGCGTAGTCTCCTCCCTCAGCTTCCTCGCCAAAGACTCGCTCTTTCCTCACAAGGACCTTTCCTCAACAAGGCTGCTCCCCGAGTCAAAGCCGCAAAGCTCAACTCCTTTACTGGCCGCTCCGCTTGAGCTACCCCTCTATTTATTTGTCTGAGTTTTTCAAGCTGCTTGGTCACCTGAGCTCGATTGCTCAATCAGCTGCTTTCTGCTGATTCTGAGCTATTCAAATCTTGAATTATCTAATTAACTGCTTTCTGTTAAGATATTCAAATCGTAATTGACTTGATTGCACAGTCAAACTGCCAAAATCTCTCAAGCCAAAGACTCGCAGTTCCCTCACAAGGCTCTACCCTCGACAAGGCCGCTCCATGAGTCAAAGCCCCAAAGCTCCAGACCTCTACTGGCAGCTTTGCACTGGCCGCTCCACTTGAGCTACCCCTCTATTTATTGGTATCAGTCTTTCAAAACCGCTTGGTCACTTGACCTTGGTTGCCCAATCAGTTGCTTCTGCTGGGCTCCTTTACTGACCGCATTTGTTGATGATACAAAAATTGGCGAAGGGGCAGATAGTGCTGAGGAAGCAATGCGATTGCAGCAAAACTTCGACGAATTGGAAGAGTGTCGCAAATGGATTACAATGTTGGGGAATGAATGATAATGCATTTTGGCAAGAGAAACAATAGGGTGGACTATTATCTAAATGAGGAAAATGCTTAAACATCACAGTGTAATGAGACTTCATGCTGGCTGCTACCAAAATTCCTCGGTCTCTGCTCTCTTTAACTCCCGAGCTGTAAACAACATGGTTTTCAAACGTGTATTTAAAGCCATAGACCAGTGGTCTCTCCCGTTTCCACAGACGTTGGCTGACCTGTACTCACATCTACATTAGCGTCCTTCGACAGCTGTGATGCAGAGGGCAGGCCAACATGCTGCATAACTGTGGCTAACAGGACAACGGGTAGTCAAAACTGTCCAAACGTATCACTGGCACCCCCATCCCACCTCTCATCAGGGACGTATATACAGAACGGCTCTGGAAAAGGGCCAGCAGCGTTAGGAAGGATCCCACCTATCCTGCCTATGGGCTGTTTGCCCCGCCCCATGAGGGAGGAAGCTACATAGCATCCACAGCAGGACCACCAGACTCAAAATCAGTTACTTTCCTCAAGCAGTAAGACAGATCAACACATCCACAACTAACAACCGCACCCCACCACCAGAACGATTGAAAAAAAAATACTGAGTTTTCCATTGCATACACTATCTGAGTTTGAGCTTCATCAGAGCCAGAATAACAATTATTTCCTTCTCCTTTACACTCGTGTATATTCAATCTTGGATCTGTTGAGCATTTACAACACAGACTCTTTAAGAGACCCGGTACTGCAGATCTGCCGTCTCGAACCATTTTCTGGACGAACCCAGTGAGCTGAGCAGCATCTGTGATGATGGAAGTGGGGGGTGGGTGGATTGTCTGTGGTCTGTGTCAAAATGCTGACTGTCTCAATCTCCTGAACAAGACATTGACATTTTCTCCCCCAGCCACCCAGCCACAGAGCAGATGCTGATCAGCGAATATACTTCTTTGCATTTTGAATCAGTGATGTTGAGAGGGGAGGGGGGAGCTGTGATTCCCCGACCTGTTCCTTTGACAGAATGCCAACGTCCCTTTTCTCTATCTCCACACACACCTCTTCAACAATGGGGATTAAAAGTTTCTTCCACATGAACAGTGATATCTGTGGCTGTAGTGAGAGGGTGTCCAGTACGGGACAGTCGGGGGTCAGTAAACTACCAGGGAAATTCTCATCTTCACAGCACAGTTAATATGGAAATATGATGACCATGTGTTTATCCAGACCAGGCCTCTCTGTTCAGTCAGGGGACTGTTATGCAAATTTACTTTACTGTACGGACATTCATTGATTAATTCAACTAATGCAATAGCTTTGGGCTCACTCTTGTGTGCTTAAATAATGAGTTTTGAGTTGAGACATCTAACAGTTTGAACACTGTCTGTTCCCATTGAAGATGTTCAACAGAAACACATGGAGACTCTGCGGGCACAAACTGAAACACTGAGAGTGAACACGATCCTGGTGAGGGAGAAGGTGAAGGTTTTCCACCTGGTTGATCGATACGCTGAGCTCACGGTCATTTCTGCTGTTCGAGATCGGAGACTGGTTGAACATGAGCTGCTGGCAAGACGCAGAGACCACGAACTTTGGAGAGAGAAACATCTCCACGGAGAGATGGAAAAAATCCAGACTGATCAGTTATTCCAGAGCAGCTTTTCCCGAAGTAAATCCAAATCTGGGAGATCAGCAGCAGTGGCCGGAGTCGCGGGGATTGGGAAAACAACAATGGTACAAAAGATTGTTTATGACTGGGCCATGGGGAAGATATTCCAACAATTCCAGTTTGTCTTTAGTTTCAAATTCCGGGAGTTAAACTCCATTAACTGCAGAACAAACCTGAGGGAACTGATTCTGGATCAGTATCCTTACTTTGGGAATTTCCTGAGAGATGTCTGGAAGAACCCACAGGGATTGTTGTTCATATTCGATGGTTTGGATGAATTCAAACACAGAATCTATTTTGCAGATAAATGGAGAGATACAGAACCTAAGCACCAGTGTCCAGATCCCGAGTGCTGGTGTGAAGTGTCGGAAATTGTGTACAGTTTAATCCAGGGCAAGCTGCTCCCAGGGTGTTCGGTGCTGGTGACCACCCGCCCCACTGCGTTACATTTATTGGAAAAGGCAGATATCAGGGTCTGGGCAGAAATCCTGGGATTTGCTGGTGAGCAATGGAAGGAATATTTCATGAAGCATTTTGATGATCAGACGGTGGCGGCAGCTGTTTTCAAACACGTGAAGGAGAACGAGATCCTGTATACCATGAGCTACAACCCCTCCTACTGCTGGATCCTCGCACTTGCACTCGGCCCTTTCTTCACACAAAGAGACAGGGACCCACAGCAAATTCCCAAGACCATCACCCAACTGTATTCCTACTATATTTACAGCATCCTGAAAAACCACAGCCGTGAGATTGAGAACCCCCGTGATGTGTTACTCAGGGTTGGTCAGATGGCCTTCAGAGGAGTGTCCGATAAGAGAACTGTGTTTACAGATGGAGATTTCAACAACTACAATCTGCAGCCTTCCCAGATCCTGTCTGGGTTCCTGATGGAGCTTTTGGGGAGAGAGGATTCTGCCCAGTGCGTGGTGTACACATTCCCACACCTCACCATCCAAGAGTTTGCAGCTGCAGTCGCACAATTCCTGACTATACATCCCGAGGATATCCTGAAATTCATCACTGAAGCCCACAATACGACAGATGGGCGATTCGAGGTATTTCTCCGTTTTGTTGCTGGTCTCTCCTCCCCATTGACAGCTCGGGGTCTGGAGGAGTTTCTGGGTCCATTTCCTCATGAAACAACCTGCCGGGTGATGGACTGGGTGAAGGAGGAGGTTAAACGCCAGAGTGAAAACACATCGAGTGAAGCTGGTAAAAGGAGGCTCCTGAACACATTTCACTACCTGTTTGAGTCTCAGAATCGTGAACTGACTCAGACCGCACTGGGATCTGTGGAAGAACTTTCATTCAGTGGAATGACACTGATCCCAGTTGACTGCGCGGTCCTGTCTCATGTTGTCAGACTCTGTGATACAATAAAACGTCTCGACCTGTCGTACTGCCACATTTTGTGTGAGGGAATCCAGCAGCTGGGACCCTGGCTGCACAAGTTCCAGGTATTGAGGTAACTTAATTTTTCTCTCACTCTGAACTGTGAAATTGTTCCATTGTGTTGTTTCAATGTAAAGGGATTTGGGTAAAACTATAGTGAATATGATTGTGAAGAATTGTGACAAATGCGATCCCCCTTCCTCCTGTGAGATGTCTCTTCCCCAACTCCGTTCCTGCTGTGGAATCTCTCTTCTCCATCCTGCTTCGTCCTGTGGGATCTCTCTTTCACATCCCCCTTCCTCCTTCATGTCCCGTCTTTCCATCCTTTTCCTCAGATGGTGTCATTTCCCACCAACATTTCTCTATTCACAAATCTTCCTCACTGTGGGACTTTCTCCCCTTCAACCCTGTCCCTTCCGATCCACTCACAGGTCAGGAACACTTTCCTAACCATCGCGCAATGAGACAGAATATGAGGAGTTTACAAGGTCACACCGACAGACTAAATTACTGACATCAGTGAATCCCCTGTAACTGGTCAGTGAGGGACATTGACAGTGATGGGAACACTGATCAGTGATTTACTGAAGGGTTTAATGTTTCCTGAAATAACCGAGTGAGAGAAATTCCTTCTGACCCATTCATTAATTTGTCTGTTTCTGTTTAGTCTTGGACGGAATGACCTGGGAGATTCAGGAGTGAAACTGGTGTCTGCGGCTCTTGGGAACTCGGAGTGTAAAATACAGACACTGAAGTGAGTACCAGACTGTGGGAGATTGTGTTTACAGACACTGGGTGTCTGACACTGAACATTAATGTGATCAGTAATTGTGTTACTGATAAATTCTGGAAATTTGTACAGCCCCTGTCTCTCTGTGTCCTTCACCCTCAATCTATCTCTCATTTCCAGTCTGAACCATGTCGAACTTACAGATTCTGGTGCTGAGGATCTCGCCTCCGCTCTCAGTACAAACCGATCACTGATAGAGCTGGACCTGGGATGGAACCCGCTCACAGACCAGTCTGTCCCCGCTCTCCGCCGGCTCATACTGACCCACCCGAGTCTGGAGCAGATCATGTGAGTGTCTGTGTTAATGTTCAATGTGATAAAAATTTCATCAGATCCGCGGGTTTTCTGGTACCCCAGTACTCTGTTACTGACACGGTTATATAATCTGGTTTCTTTTTCATCTTTATTTTTCCATCCGTTTCAGGCTGGCAGTGGATAATTTCAGTGGGACTGGGGAGAATGAACTGGAGTCTCTACAGGAGTCTAGACCCGGACTGAGAGTGTACCTGTAAACGTCTGAATGTGTGAATATACCCGTCCACAAGATGGAGACAATTTGGCCGATACCCCCTCCCCCTTTTAACTCCCTCCCTTATCTTTCCGCACTCCAGAAGCAATTCGCAAGGTTTCAGAAATGACCCTGGATCTGCGGTGATCTGGGACACGGCCCTGAAGTGTGATTTGATAATCATCAGATCCGTGATGCAGAGTGACAGTGAGAAACGGGACTGATTATTCAAACTGCCCCTGGTTGTCGCCGGTCAGTTAATTGTGTGTGACTGTGAGTGAGTCGGGACCAGCTTATTTATTCCCGCACGTCAGCAGCTCACAAATCGTTTAATTTACATTTGTCGATGAAATCAATAAACCACTGTAACATCCTGTCTTCGTTTCGGACGAGTTTTATTTGAAGTTTATGCTGTCCCCCGCACCCTGGGTGCCTAGGATCTCATCTCCACCCAGCCCCCTTGCTGGGAAACTCACCCCCTCCTTACACTCCACAAAGAAAGGGAGGGGGGACAGAGAGAGAGCTGGCCTTATTTGGCGGTCCTGCATTTCTTTCCACTAGGAGGGGAATGCTAACGACACGGATATCTTAAGGACAGGGCAGGAGTTAAAAACGTCAGTATACGGAGCGGATTCTGTACATGGCAGAATATATTCTGTTAAATCATGCCAGTATTTCTCAGAGACAAACGTGTTGGTGGTTGCGCTCATAACTCACAAAACAGCGAGTGGCAGCCTTCACAGCCAATTGTATTCCTACAGCTACAATATTTCAAAATCTAACTGTTCCTCAGGTGGATTCAACAGCGGCTTTGCCCGTCATTAAGGTTTAAAAGTCCACAGCACGGGCAGGAAATTCTATTCATATACATTTAAAGAAATGTAATAGGGACATTTATGCGCGCACGCACGCACAACAGATGTGGGAAGATGGTTTAAGCGATGGAGTGAACCGTGCACAGCTCTGAGCTTCATGTTATTGGAAATAAACATTATAGTGGGAAGCTGATCAAAATGAGGTAAACACTGATGTGGTCCAGGGCTGATGAAGAACTACACAGCTTGTGGGTACAGCGAGTATATTTCATATCTGGTGGCACATAGTGGGACGAGTTGGGGTAGTTTTGGTGTCTGACCGACCAAAGCGGATCTGCTGAATATATTAAAAAAAACAATGACGTTAATTGAAAGTCTGCAGAAAGAAACAGGGAAGGTTCTCATGTGTCCCTGGGTCACGTCCACACTGAGGGGAAACCGGTTCTACTTGCAGAGGAAACAGCAGGCGTGACTGTGAAAAGTGCCGAAAATGCTGGAAACATCGATTCCGGAATGCATGTGGGAAGAGAGCCACAGTGAAAGTTCAGGTTGGAAAATGGGAACTGTTCTGACCGCTGACAAGACAAATGTGGAAAAGTTGTAAGCAGAGCCGCTGACTGCTCACTTACTGGTCTCGTTGCACATTTTGGTAAAATTACGCAGAAGGATCTAAGTGAGCTAATGCCAATAGTATTAATGTGTTTGTGTTACATGCCGACAGCTTTTGGACCCGAGACACCGGTGATGTAATTTGTTGGTTCAATAGCAGAATCAAAGGTGGGACTCCGTTACTGCAGATTGATCCCCTGTATAAATCATAGTTTGTTGCTGTATTCAGCCCAGAGTGTCTTGCCGAGCTGTGGAATTCAGGACAATAGCGTTCACTGCGTCACTCAAGTGGGATATACAGTAATGTGGCGGATAGAAGACATTTACTACCCCGTTATTTCAGCCGTTGGAATTCCCGGTAAGTCGCTATCACATCTGCAAACGGCAGAAACTGAGAGTTAATTCTGATATTCGGAAGTGTTTCTCTAGCTACGTGCTTCCACAGTCACCTGCCGTGTCCCCGTATTTCTGCCGTGGGCGGAACGCGCTGACAATATTACTCCCATTGCTTTGGAAGCGGGTCTAATGGAGCCGAGATGCTGCCTTTGACTGAATTCCTCTCTCCTGATTGGATATCATGGAATAATTGTGAATCGAAATGTCTGCACAGGAGGACACGGGCTATACTACTTCTGTGAGAACCAGCCGTCCTTCTGTTACGTCCGTATAAATCGTCTGTGAATTGCGCGGCTTGGTTATGGAACAGAGCGAATAGCTCATTTATTTCCGAAATGTGAGTAGAGGGAACTGCAGGTGTGGATTTAATTTCATTCCTGTGCTGTTCAGAGCCAGTGACGCTGTATTGAATGTCCATCCTTTACTGCGCCCGAGGAAGAATTTAAGCAGCTCTCCTCTCGTCGGCTTACGAATTCATTTTGATTTAACACTATTACAAAATTCGCGCAAGTTCTCTTCCACGCCGATAATACATGGCTTCTTATGTACTGGGGATTCTCGCTGTGAGCCAGAAAAAAAACCCACAAAATCTAATCTAATTCTATCACACGGCTGCTCCGTTACCCTGACTAGTCAGTAATTTCTCTGTTTCTTTTCTTCTATTTTGCAGTTAACCAGTTGGCGATTGCTATCTTCTCCCGAGGTAAGCGCGGTCTCTCCAAATGTCTCAGACGGAACCTGCTGGGAATGGCAGCGGCCGATCTCCTGGTCGTTATCTCTGACCCTCTGCTGAAGTGGAAGGTTATGAAATACTTCTGGTCTTCCTTCCTCCATCGAACTCCCGTTTACAAGTTCGTCCCTTGCTTCCTTTGAGCAAGCACCTGAATCTCTGCCTGGCTGACAGTCGCCTTCACCAATGACAGTTTTGTGGTCATTTGTTGTGAAAAGTTGAAAAGAAAATATTGCATCGAATGAACGGTTGTTATAGTCATAGGCACGGTGAGTGTTCTGGGCTGTTTAGAATGTATCCCTTTCTACTTTACATTAGATCCGTTGGTGCTAGTTAACGGAGTTTCCTATGGCTGTTTGACCAGAGCGAGATTCGTGGGTCGCCTTCGTGGGTCGCACTCAGGTGATTCACCGTATTTTCATTCCTTGTCTCCCGTTTATTCTGATTTTATTGTTCAATGCTCTGACAGTTAGACGGATTTTTTCCGCCAATAAAATCCGGATGGTGCTCCCCGGCAGCGACGGAAAGGATGACAAGGACCCGGAAATGGAGAACCGAATGAAATCCGTCGTTTTACTATTCAGTATAACCGGTAGTTTTATATTTCTGTGGTTAACACTGGTGGTTTTTTGATATCTACGTACTGATTGCAAATATCCCTCGTTACAGGGACGCGGATCCGACTTATATCGCAGTATCCACGGCGACGATGCTGCAGATCCTCAGCTCCTGCACCAACACATGTATTTACTCAGAGCAAGTTCAGAGAGGAGCTGCAGAACGCGGTGAAACACCCACTGAAACTGTTAACCAAATTCCTTAAATCATAGATCGGCTTGCTGATTTCTGCAGGTGTTTTGTCAAACACCATGTTTCCTTCATAATTTATCCACTTGCCAATACGGTATGCAGAACCACGGGTAACAACTGAGCGCTCGGAAATACGCATGCATTTTGTGATGATATATTTCACTCGCTGCTTACCCAGTACAGATGAAATGTGTCGTTCAACGAACGTGTAATATGTAATGGTCACCCCAGCAGTAATTCACCCTGATGAAGGGTCTATAGTCGGGTCACGCCCGTTTTATTGTAATAATGTCCATTACATCTGACAGCGATTTAATCCGGGTTGGTCCAGTTAGGAAAAATCCTCTCCATTTCTACATTCTCCCCGTTGTTTCTGATTCATTCTTTTTAGTGATGCTCACGGTGTTTTACTCTCAATATCTTTCACGTTGTCCTCGTTTGCTCCTTCCCCCACGTCCACTTCTCATCAAAATTTAATCTCATTGCAGACTAGTGAGTTTCATCGTAAGGGAAGATGATCGGGCTGAAACAGAGCGCGTATATTTTTCTTTTTTTTTACTCTAGCTCCATCTCCGACCTGCTCCCTCGTTGTCCCTGCATATCTCCCACGCATTTATCTCTGTTCATATCCCAAGGCCTCGTGACAATCTGTTTCTTTCCTTCGCCATCTATACTCTGTTTCTCTCTGACCACACGTCCGGTTCCCTACAGAAAAAAATAAGTCTCATTCGGGAATATATATTTCTATTGATGATAAGTGCACGCTGAAATTTAATGAACTTCCAGAGCAACTGCAAAAAGTTATTTGTTTTGTTTCTCTCCCGAACGAACTGAGTTCTATCTGGAAGGTTTGCCGATGTTTGAAAAATAAAAGAATGATACTGGAAATCCGAATTAAAATTGCTTTTAATGATGTTGCACTACTTTCTGACGGAACATTACTCACTCTGTTGCATTTCCAGTTCCGTCTCACTGCTGTTGTCCTGCAACCGATTAGCGGTACACAACACTGGTGATTCTCCTCGCCCGGGGCTGACAGAAGTAAGAGTTGACACGACCGATATCTTTTCGAACGCACAATAGATTTATGCACCTCGCGCCAGTTACTACTAACTCGACGCTTTGTTATAAATAATGTTTCTAGTGAAACTTAAGGATTATACTTAAGGTGCAATGTAAATACATCAGATGTTTGCATGTCAGGATAAGCTGTCGTTGGTTAACATCTTACTCCAGGTGTATTTTCAATTCCGTGTATGGCAGCGCAGAGTTGCTCTGTAAGTCTATTCCATCATACGTCAGGGAAACGGGAAATAACGTCAGTTATGTTGTCTCCTGTTGTTTGACTGCACCTGGATCCCTCTCCAAAATCAATATGCTGACAGACTAGCCCACGACGGCAGCCGAGCTTGTCCCTTTAACCACGTGCCCATGGTAGCGTTACATCCATTATTATCGTTTTCAACTCTATTCCTCTGCAAAATTGAACCGCGCTTTGTCCTGCAGGCGAAGTGGGTTCCACGGACGGCATTTCAGAACATCCGGACATTTCCAGTCAAGGGCTTACAAATTTCAAAAATTTGTCCAAAAGCCCAAACTTCACACGGGGTCTATAGCCCAATTACCGTGGTGATGCCAATATATATATATATATTTGGATATGATGCAACAGAATCGACTTCTGAATTCGCTTCTCTTTATTTCTCCCCGTTTCCTGTTCGAATACGCAAATTAAAGTCATGTACCGTTTTGAGACCCCTCGATGTTTCGGAATCGACCCTAGAAATGGCCTCATCTTTCCTTCGATAGTTATCTGACTTGCCATTTGTCACCCTCCTGCCCTCTGCTTCGTTTGCCTGAGCGTTATCAGGCGAGTTTGGGATGTTTGATTTTGTTGTATGGCTTCTGCTAACATTAAAACTTTGTCCAGACCTGATTCGGGCCTGAGCTCAGGCTGTCTAGGTGAGGATATAGACATTGAGACGCATCCCCTTTCTTTTTTTTGGACATCGTTTGGTCAGTCAGTCTATTTTTGTTGTTGTTGTTGTTCTGGAGGTTGATATCACTTATACCTCCAGAATTTATTGAACTCAAGTCAAGTTTACTCTCGTTTAACTACACACATGCTCACCGACAAACGAGACAACGATTCGTCGACCCAGAGTGTAGGGTACAGCAGCACACGCAACAGACAAACACTTATGAAAGCAAGAACATCCTCTGGTGAACTACGCACAAACAAACAAAGTGCATAAATCAAAACACATTACTGCATTATAAAATCATAATCCTACGTAGGATCTCCGTCTCCACTACCAGTTTCTTGTTTAAACTATTTGACTTTCTTTAACTAAAAAGACTCCAATAGGACCACCGTCCTTGTGTCCAACCACACAAACCACTAGTAAAACGAATCACATATCTAGTGCAGCATATCCACTTTTCAACCAGACCCTATCAGGAGGGAGATTAGCGGCACCAATGGAACTTCCAGGGATTTTGTTACTCGTTCAACTTTCGGGTTCTTCTTTCTCGTTTTCTTCTTTACCTTCACAGCGAAGACTCTCCCCGCATTCCTGATCAACGTCACTGTTGCTACTTCCCATCCTTCTTCAATCTACTGACCTGGTCCTGCAAAGGAAAGACCGTCAGTCGCAAGCAGAAGCACGAACGAAATTTCGTTCTGTTCACTTCTTGCAGTCTGATTTCTATCTATTGGTTTTGTTTACCTACCGGATAACATCTTGGGTGCGACTAGGATCCTTATTTCACACAATACTTCACGCAATACTGCTGTCTCTCCTACTTGGTTCCGCCGATCCCATCCTTGCTACCTGGTGATGGGCCAGGTTCTCTAGGCACAAAACGGAACACCCAACGGGTGGCGAACTCGAATGTGCCTCTGAGACATAGTTACTCCATCGTTTCAATCCCGTTTTGTCGGGATCCTGCAGAACTACAGCAATTTGGCAGAGATATCTCAAAGTGAAGTGCGGTACCAGACTTTAATTGGCGAATCTTTTATATCATGCAGTGTGGAACTCTGCACAAGTAAAAGGCTTGCCTGTAGATCCATTAGCAGGGAAGCGTGTGAAACTGTAGAACAATAGAATTATGTCATAATGTTGTTTTCTTGATTTGTGGGTCATCCGTTTATACCCATCTGACCTGTGCAGCCGGGTTATCGTTCCAAGGAGTATTGGTGAGAAGATGCTATTCTCAAGTGGAAAACGCAGAGGTCTGCAATTTCACAAAACTGAGGCAACATACAGCATTGGAAACGTTATATTCGGAAATGTCATCCACAAGGAGCGAGGTTGGAGATTAGAGAGAGACAGGGAGGTGGCGAAGAAGGTTATGAGGGAGGGAGAACGCCGATGCGGTTTGGCAGGAGTCGGGTCAGGGGAAGGAGTCACCGAGGCAGGTTGGATGATTCGGCAGCACTTTCCAATGGTGCCACTGCAGTCCCGGAATGCTGTGCGTGACGGAAAGCCCTCCAGACCCTCACGGTACATTTTTCACGGTTTTGGCTCTCTCTTCCCTACACATCCTCATCGAAGATTTACCACGTCCGCGCAGTCTTTCTGTCCCACGTCTCTCTGCCCAAGCCCGGTCTCTTTCCCTACCCCATCCGTCTCGGTCTCCCCCAGCTTCCGATCTTTTCAGTCATTCGAAATCTCTCTCAACAGCCTGCCTCTATCTCTATACTGTCCCTCTCCTGCCATTATTATCTACTGTCCCTCCAGTCAATCTCTCTCCACATTGCTCTCTTGTACCTCACTCCATGGTTCTTTCTATCTCCATTCTTTCTAACCCCAAATCTCCCTCTCCCCACACTCGCTTTCTACCGTTTCCTTCTCTCCGTCTCCCTCTTCCCCTCTATCACTCTCTCTACCTATCTCTATCTCTCCCCCTTTCATCTTTCACCCCAATCTCGCCTTCCCACACATTCTTTCTTCTACCCCAGTCACGCTCAGGTTCTATATCTGTAATTAATTTAGATCACGTTTTAGAGATTTGTTGTCACTTTGACATTTTTCGGTTTATCATGTTAAGAATAAAATCCAAATTAAATCCACTGTGATACAAAGCTGCACAACAAAATGAAAACATTCAAGGAGGCGAATACTTTTCACGGGCACTGCATGGGTAATTGAAAGGAAGGTTTAATTCTTAAAATTGTTTATTCGTTGACACAGTGGCGGAAAAAAAAGAGATGTGGATCTGGTTAGATAAGTATGCTGCTGCGAACCAGAAATGGATTAGTTCTGGATTGGAACGCTCTGGAGCGAGCCTGGGCTCAGCTCTTTGGAGGATGAGAGCTGAGTTGATCGACTTATGCGCAATAGTAAAAGGCATAGACAGACTCAAACGCCTGTGTCTTTTTCCCAGTATGGAAAGAACAAAAAGGAGTGGGAAAATACAGCGAGAGGTTGGTTATAGGTTTTCTATACAAGGAAAAGGAGGTGCAAAGAAAGCGCTGCCAAACATCATGATAGAGGCTGATATATTGTGGCGATAAAACAGACATTGGCACATACAGGCTCTCAGTTTGATATATAATTTCCGTACTTCTGCTTTTCACAGTGAACGCGCCGACGATTGTCATACTATCACGGGGAAAGTGCGGACTCTCTAAAACAGTCACCCGCTATCTGCTGGCCATGTCAGCGGCTGACATAGCGGTCGTTTTCCTGGACGTTATATTGATGAAAATTCCGAAGGCTTTTCCGGATGACTTCCCCTTCCTGTTTTACGTCCGCGTGTGTAGAACCCACGTCTTCTTAATGCAGGCCGCCACAGATTGCTCTCTTTGGTTCACCGTCGCCTTCACCTTTGATCGATTTGAGGCCTTTTGCTTCCAGGATCTACTCCCTAAGTATTGTACCGGGAGAACGGCGGATGTGATTCTGACCTTTGCGCCTTCACTGAGTTGCTTAAAGTTCTTCATGGTCCAATATATATATGTATATCTTCCCTTTAACATGCCTTTGCATGCAGAGTTGAGAATTACTTCTGTCACTATTTTGGACATTAATGTGTGTTCTTCGTTCTGTCTTTTCAACTGTGACCCCATTCCTTGTTGTTGTCCTGCTCAGTGCTTTCACCATCACGAACCATTTAGTGGTCAGCAGAGCCCACAGCAGACTCCGGGCTCCTAGTAGTAGTCAAAATTACAGCGACCCCGAAAACCTCAGAAAATCCTTGGTTTTACTGCTGGGCGTCTCGGCAGATTTCATCCTGTATGGGAATGGTATGGGGAATGGCTGTCTGGAACAGGATGGTTCCTGCAGTGGACGTCCCACGTTGTTTGCATATACCTTCATTTTTCAAGGAACTGTGCTGCATGCTGCAACATCTGAGCTCTTCACCTCGTCAGTCAGACTGAGCTCAGTGAACAGCTGAAGGAGATGCTACATTCTCTATACTTTGAAAAGGATTCGACACTGATGGTCTATGAAACCAGCGTCCTTCACTTCTGTTTTCAGGAAGGCAGTCGAAATGTTGCCCATTGATCATCGGTGTTGCTCGAAGTTCGCCCTGGATGGACGGACACAATTGTTGTTACAACCCTTCATGTCCCTCACCCTTCCCTGAGGATCCTGACCAACCTCATCCATTGCCTCTACAGCTTTGTTCAGTTCGTTAAGGAGGTTTAAACACTCGGTAACCTGTCGGATACACCACATAGTGTAGACTACAACCACAAACATAATACCAAATGTTAGCCCCAGAAACGTACCAAACAACAAAGCAAGTATAGAAGACACTGAATAACAAACAATGCTGCTGTTCAAACACATTGAAAGTTTCAATGTTATAACGCACCACAACCTAATAAACATACTAATAACATACAACCCGTCAATGGGATAGTCACAAATCGGAGCAATGAAACTGACAAATAAATTTGTAGACTAAAAAATCTTGAGTTTTTAACTCAACTTCATTATTGAAAGGCAGTGAGGCATCAATGGCTCAAAAACATGGAAATATCACATTTGACTCGCACTCACAACAGAAGTACTAAAAGCGACACAAACCAACTGCCAGAGGAACTCCACAGGTCGGGCGGCATCCATGGAAGTGAATAAACAGCCAAAGTGCCGGGCCGAGACCTTTCTCCAGGACCGGAAACGAAGTGGTGAGACGCCAGAATAAAAAGGTAACGGAGGAGGAGAAGGGAAGCTGGACGGTGATAGGTCAAGCCTGGTGGACGGGGAAACTAAAAGGATGGAGAGGAAGGAACCTGACTGGACTGGAGAATGGACCATAGGAGAAAGGGAAGCTTGAGAGAACCGATGAGGAAGTGATAGGCAGGTGAGAAGAGGTAAAATGCCAGATTGAGGAATAGAATAAAAAGGGGAAGGGTGATCATTCTTTCCACGGGAAGGAGAATCGATATTCATGCCATCAGGATTGAGGCTACCCAGACAACATAGACTGGAAGTTGTTGCTGCTCCATCCTGGGGATTGTCTCATCGTGGAAGAAGAGAAAGCTGCGGAACAGGAATAGGAATCGGAATCGGAGGTTTTGCCTGGGGGAAGGTCAGTTTTTGGTCGCTGGAGCTGAGCTGCTCGACGAAAAGGTCCCCGATGAATGATGGGTCTCGCCAATGTAGAGAAGGCTGCCTCGGGAACACTGGACACACAGACTACCCCAGTGGATTCATAGGTAGATTGTTGCCTCACCTGGAAGGGCTGTTTGGAGACAAAGACTGGTGCTGATGTAGGACGTGGATGGGCAGCTGTAGTGCTGTGGCCTCTTGCTGGGATAAGCACCGGGAGGGAGATGAATAGTGAGGTTCGGAATGAAAACGGAATAATGAAGGAAGTGATCCCTGTGGGAAGTGGAGAGCGGTTGTGTGGCGGTGATGGGGAGGTAAAGATATTTTTTTTTCTGCGATCTCTTTGGAAATGGCTGAATTTACAAATTATGATTTTTGGGTGCGGAACGTCATGGCGTGGTAGATAAGAGCAACTCCATCATTGTTAAGGTGGTGGAAGACCTGGTGAGCGCCTACAGGCTGATCCCACTTTTAAAGCGATGCTACCAACAACGATATCACTACCTCCCAACTCATTTCGCCGCTTCCCACAGGGATCACTCCCTCCATAATCTCGTTTCTTTCAGCCCTCCACCCCTAACACCCTCACGGCGCTTATCCCTGCAAGCCCCCCAAGTGCTACACCCACACATTCATCTCCTCTCCAACCATTAGTCCAGGCCCAAACGCGTTCCCTCCAGGTAAGCAACATTTCACCTGTGGATCTGCTGTGGTCATCTGTTGTGTCTGGTGCCCTTGGTGCGGCCTTCTCTACATTGGTGAGACCAGTGATAAACGGAACCTCATTTCCTCGAGCACCATCGCGGCAGCGTGAAAAGCGGTGTTTCCCAGCGTCCCAACATTTTAATTCTGATTCCCATTTCCAATCCGACATTTTCAGTCCATTGCTTCCTCTTGTGCCGTGCTGAGGCTTGCCTCAAGACGGGGCAGCCACAACATATTTTCCGTCTAGGTAGTCTCCAACCTGGTGTTATGAATGATCAAAAAATATCCCTCCCTCTCCCATCTTCTTCTGTTCACCTCGCTGGGTTCATGCCTATTTTTACCTGCCTATCACTTCCTAACTGCTTCTGTTTTTCCTGTACTCCACTGTCCGCTCTGATCAGATTCCTTCCGCTCCAGCCCTTCATCTTTCACCTGGTTTCCTCTATCACCTTTCCCCTCCTTACGCCATTTTTTTCTGGCGTCTCCCTCGTTAATCTCCAGACCTGAAAAAGTTCTCAACGGATACGTCAACCGTTTATCCATTTCCATAAATGCTGCCCGCCCGGCTGACTTCCTCCAGCGTGTGTTTTCTCTCTCTCTCTCTCTCACTCACTCACTCACTCTCACCCTCATCCTCATTCATATTTGGTTTCCAGCATCTGCTGAATTAGTTATGTTTCAAATATCTGTTTCAAAATTTTAAATGGATGGAGACGCACGAATAAATTAATCATTCACAAATAATTCTCACCCTTCGTGTTTTCAGAGATTCCCTTGTCGGACAAAATGTGAAAGGAAGCAAATCAACTCTGATCAGAATTTCTAATTCACCCCAAAAATAAACACAAACAAGTATCACGTCTGATTTTCTGCTCCTAATAGGGGTGGATTTTATACGAACGAGAAACACGCTGTAATAACACATCACTTCACAACGGTGGTGCACCTCAAAATAACGCAGAAGCTGTGACACTTTACCAATTCAGACCATTTCAGCTTCAGGAATGTTAATAAAATATCAGCAAATGTATAGAAAGTTATAATCACTGTCTCAAAAAGCAGGACCAACAGCTCCGAATGCAAACAGATGGAGACAAGATCAAAGGCCTACAGCACCACAGGCTGCTAAAATATTTTAGTCGGGCTTTGACCAGGACAGTAATAAAACCTCCCCGAACCAGTGTTATGTGTTTGTGTTATGTTGAATTGCCAACACATTTGAATCTTTCTCATTCATTCCCGTGCTGAGAACTTGGATTAGATTCCCACATGATGGATGGTTCTCTTCCTGCCACTGTCGAGAGTAGCGCTGCACTCAATGTGGATAGCCCATTTAGAAAGCAAATCATTTCTGGAGTGATATCTGGAATACGAGGGAGTGTTTTCCACAATTAGAAATTGCAGCCAATTTTCCAGATGGAGTGTAGGGAAATATTTTGCAACAATAACAGTGAATGATGAGCAAATCAGCATGAGTTTCGCGTGTAGAGGTTATCATTCGAGGGAAGGATTGATACTAACTCTCTCCACTTCTGATCTCTCTGTAAGGATTGGTATGTGTTTCTTCGTCTTACCCTTCCTCAAGTTCACAATCAGCTCTTGCGTCTTACTGATGTTGAGTGCTAGGTTTTGACTGTGACACCACTCCACTAGTTGGCATATCTCACTCCTGTACGCCCTTGCATCACCACCTGAGATTCTACCAACAATGCTTGTATCGTCAGAAAATTTGTAGATGTTGTTTGAGCTATGCCTAGCCACACAGTCATGTGCATACGGAGAATAGTGCAGTGGGCGAAACGCACACCCCTGAGGAGTGCCAGTGTTGATCGTCAGCGAGGAGATATTCTCACCAATCCACAGATTATGGTCTTCCAGTTAGGAAGAGGGCACAGCATCAGGATAGGGGGAAGTCCATTCAAAACAGTGATGCAGAGAAATTTCTTTAGCCAGAGGGTGGTAATTCGGTGGAATTTGTTGCCTCATGCAGCTGCAGAAGCCACGTTATTGGTTATATTTAAGGCAGAGATTGTTAGATCCTTGACTTGACATGGCATCGATGATTACGGGGAGATGGCTGGGAACTGGGGTTGAGGAGAAGACAAAAAAAGATCAGACATAATTGAATGGCCGAGCAGACTCGATCAGACAGAAGACCTAATTCTGCTGTTATTCTTTTTGGCCATTATGATATTAGATGTAATTATGATATGAAGTACAGAGCAGCAAACATAAATGAGAGGGCATCTCAGAAAAATGAATTATCACTCTGGGGAAAAACGCTAACCAGTGTAATCAGTATGTCCCTCCTGGAAGCCATCCCAGTGATCTGAGCAGACAAGGTGTTGACAAAGAAACATCGAGTGCCCGACTCAGAGTTAGGGACAACTACCCAGAATCAGAGGGAATTACAGGAAAAACTGGTTGACATTAAAAAAAAATCAACAATACATAAAATACAACCAGGGTAGTAAGTGCAGAAAATGCCAAGAGAAACCAGACACAATCCAAGACATTCCAGGATCCTGCAGCAGTTTAACTCAATCTTAGCAAATAACATTCAACAAAATCTTGCTTTTAAAGAGTCTCCATCACTTTATAAAGACACCATAAATTCAAGCCTGATCAAGTTAGAGTCAAAATTTTACAAATCATACGATAATGAAAACATTATTTCAGATAGGGCAATCCATAATAACCACCTGGATAAAATATTACAGGATAAACAAGCAGGAACAGCTCCTTCAGTCGATAAAACTATTCCCAACATACACGTTCCTGAACCAGTGGAGCACCTCACCACAGGTATTGCTTGTGTCATCAGTCAGACAAATAAAAGATTTTCTCTGTCAATTAGCTTCCAAATGTTTCCACTCTGTTGCAGCCACGTCCCACTGCTGATTCCCTTCTCCTCGTCATATGTTCTTACCCCGACCATTGTCCAGAGCCCAAAACTCTGCCCTGTGCAGACCTGCCTCTGGTTTCTAACTCTGCTACGTTGCACATCCAACTGATGGTTTCCCATTCTGCTTTCAGTCTTTAGAGGACACTGGTGTTTTCTAAGAACCTTTTAGGAGCAGGAAAATGACCCATAATGTGAAAATCAGCCATGAATAAGGAAATTAACTACCAATGCCATTCTCCATCAGCCCAGAGATTTGAAGGGTGAAGAAGATCTCAGACAGAACTGCAGTCAGCTCGACTTCTTCCGTCTGCAGGAAATTCAAGGGAAACGTCTTCACCTACAGAGAGGTGACTGTTTGGAACTCATCACCACAGAGAGATCGAGAGGGGAACAGGGGAAGATTCAAAAGGACCGTCATGGAACTGAATCATTGGCAGGATCAGCTGGCCTGAGTTAACTCTCTACTGTACACTAGGTGTGTTATAAATTCACTAAGTACTGATGACAAAGTTCAAAACAGAACTGGTTTATTTGTCTCAGATCCAGAATATTAAACTCCAGTCCCATTAAAGGTGAATGTGGAGCAGAAGAAACTCCTCCCATGCCCAGTGACCAGGGTGCAGTACTGGGTGTGGTGAGCAGCAGCCATAATTGCAGAGTTCAGCACTGACAGTCACTCTCAAAATTGCATTCAGCAATGGTGATGGACAAATATCCAGCATGCAGTTTATTGAAAGTTTCTCCCAGTGTGAAACCGGTAGTGTGTCACAAGGTTAGATAACTGAGTGAAACCCTTCCCACATTTACTACAGGTGAACGGCCTCTCGCCAGTGTGAACACTCTGGTGACTCTGTAGTGGGATGATTGAGTGAATCTCTTCCCACAGTCTGAGCAGGTGAATGGCTTCTCCCCGGTGTGAACTCGCTGGTGTCTCTGTAGGTGGCATGACTGAGTGAATGTCTTCCCACAGTCTGAGCAGGTGAACGGCGTCTCCCTAGTGTGAACTCGTTTGTGAATTTGTGGGTCGGATGACCGACTGAATGTCTTCCCACAGACTGAGCAGGTGAACGGCCTCTCCCCAGTGTGAACTGATTGGTGTCTCCGTAGGTCAGATAATAACGTGAAACCTTTCCCACAGACTGGGCAAGTGATCGGCTTCTCCCCAGTGTGAAATCGCTGGTATCTATTAAGGTCAGGTGGTCCATGGAATCCCTTCCTACAGTCTGAGCAGGTGAACGGTCTCTCCCCCATATGAACTCGGTGATGTACCTGGAGATCAAATGACTGAGAAAATCTCTTCCCACAGTCTGAGCAGGTGAATGGTCTCTCCCCTCTGTGAACTCGCTGATGTATCTTCAGTTTAGATGAGAAAGTGAATCCCTTCCCACAAACTGAGCAGGTGAATGGGTTCTCTCCAGTGTGAACTCGCTGGTGTCTCTGTAGGTGGGATGACCGAGTGAATGTCTTCTCACAGTCTGAGCAGGTGAACGGCCTCTCCCCAGTGTGAACTCGTTTGTGACTTTGTAGGTCGGATGACTGACTGAATGTCTTCCCACAGTCTGAGCAGGTGAAGGTCCTCTCCCCAGTGTGAACTGATTGGTGTCTCCGTAGGTCAGATAATAAAGTGAAACCTTTCCCACAGACTGGGCAAGTGATCGGCTTCTCCCCAGTGTGAAATCGCTGGTGTCTATTAAGGTCAGGTGGTCCATGGAATCCCTTCCTACAGTCTGAGCAGGTGAACGGTCTCTCCCCCGTATGAACACGGTGATGTACCTGGAGATCAAATGACCGAGTAAATTTCTTCCCACAGTCTGAGCAGGTGAACGGTCTCTCCCCTGTGTGAACTCGCAGGTGTACCAATAGTCCAGATGACTGAGTGAATCCCTTCCCACAGTCTGAGCAGGTGAATGGCCTCTCCACAGTGTGAACTCGCTGATGTATCTTCAGTTTAGATGAGAAAGTGAATACCTTCCCACAGTCTGAGCAAGTGAACGGCCGCTCCCCGGTGTGAATTTGCTGATGAGCCATTAGGTCAGATGATCGAGTGAATCCTTCCCCACAAATTCAGCAGATGACCAGACTCTGCCCAGTGTGAAATGACTGTAAGTCCACAAGTGGGAAGATCGACAGAATCCCTTCTCACACACAGAACAGGTGAATGGCCTTGTCCCAGTGTGAACTTGCTGATGTACCTTCAATTGAGATGACCAACTGAATCCATTCCCACTGTCTGAGCAGGAGAACATCCTCTCCCCTTTTTTAAATTGGCATGCATGCCAGTCGGTCAGATGACCGAGTGAATCACTGCCCATAATCTGAGCAGCAAGGCTGGTTGAATGAATCCCTTGCTCCATTTCTTAAATATCTGGACAGAGACAGCAAAACTGGTGAGTTGTGTTTGAGATCCCCGTAGACAAATTCCTTCAAATTTCTAACCTGTAAAAAGATTTACAAAAACCATCAATGGATGAAAGACAACATTACATATGAGATCACTTCAGTAGCTCACATGCGACCTGTTACTGTGAGGTTCAACCCAAGTTGGAGAGAGAAATCACCTTTTGACTGGACACAGTGCTGGTATCTGGAATTACCATCAAATTCCCTGATGCTCTTCCTCTCTCTGAGAATGGGGCATTTCAGCCATCTCCAATCTGTGACCTGGCTCAGTTGACTCTCTCCACTGGTATTATTCCCTGTTCCCACTGAGCTGCATGGGTGCCTGGCCCCACAGTAACTGAAATACTCTCACACAAATAGCCTTTGTTGACGTACAGCTGGGATTTTCTTTTATGTACTGTTAATTTAAAGTGCCACAGTTTTAACACCATGTAAATATCTCCTACTCAGATGTATGGTTGGTCTGCACATCTGTTAAAAGGAATTTGAGTGAATGTTATTATTATCTAAGGTTCTTGTCATAGACATGGAAAAGTACAACACAGAAACAGGCCCTTTGGCCCATCTAGTTTGTGTTGAACTATTTAAACTGTCTATCCCCGTACACCTACCATCCAGGTACCTACACAAACCTCTTAGATATTGAAAATGAGCTCGCATGCAACTGTTGTGCTGTCTGTTCATTCCTCACCTGGATGACAGTCTGCATGAAGAAGTTTCCCCTCATGTCCCCATTAATGTTTCACCTTTCACCCTTAACCCATGGCCTCTGGCTTTAGTCCCACCCCATCTCAGTGGAAAAAAACAGCTTGAATTTACCCTGTATTTAACCCTCATAATTGTGGTATACCTCCATCAAATCTCCCCTTAATCTTCTACATTCCAAGGAATAAAGTACTGACCTGTTCAGTCTCTCCTTGTAACCCAAGTGCTCCAGACCTGCCAACATCCTTGTGAATTTTCTCTGAACTCTCGGAACCTCTTTTACATCTTTCATGTAGGCAGGTGACCAAAACCGCACACAATACTCCAAACTAGGCCTCACCAATATCTTGTACAAAGTCAACATAACGTCCATCTCCTGTACTCAGTACTTCGGTTTATGAAGGCCAATGTGACGAAATCTTTCAGTCCGTCCTTATCGAACTGTGACACCAATTTCAGTGAGATATAGACCTGTATTCCCAAATCCCTTTCTTCTACAACACTCCTCAGTGCCTGACCAGTTACTGTGTAAGACCCACCCTGGTAGGTCCTACCAAAGTGCAACAACTCACACTTGTCTGCATTAAATTCCATTTTCCATTTCTCAAACCATCTTTCCACCTGGTCCATTTGCACTGCCAGCCATGATAGTCTTCCTCGCAGTCCGCTGAATCCCCAGTCTTGGCTTCAACCACCAATTTGCTGATCCATTTAAACACACTATCATCCAGATTACTGATATAGATGACAAACAACAACAGATCCATAACTGATCCCTCTGGCACACCACTAGTCACAGCCTCCAGTCAGAGAGGCAACCATCAGCTAACACATTCTGGCTTCTCCCAAGGACAGGGTCTCATCCAATTTAATATCTCATCTTGAATGCTGCATGTCTGAAACTTCTTGACCAACCTCCAATGTGAGACTTTGTCAAGTGCCTTGCTAAAGTCCATGCAGACAACATCTAGTGCCTAGCCTTCATCCACTTTCCTGATAACTTCCTCAAGAAACTCTATTATTGGATAGGCATAACCTACCATGCACAAACACATGCTCTCTATCCTTCATAAGTCCACATCTATCCAAATACTTATCTATCCGGTTCCTGCACATACGTTAGAATAACTTTCCCCTTACTGATGTCAAGCTCACCAAGATACAATTTCCTAGTTTATTTTCAGAGCCTTTCTTGAACAGTGGTACAATATTGGCCGTCCTACAATTCTCCACTGCCTCACCGGATACTAAGGACGATTTAAATATCTGTGTTTGGGCCCCAACAATTTCTGCACTTATCTTCCGCAGATTCCTGGGGAACAACTTGTCAGGCCCTGGGGATTTGCCCATGGTAATTTGCCTTAAGACAGCAAACAACTCCACCTCTGTAATCTGTACAGGGTCCATGAAGTTGATGTTGATTTGCCTCACTTCTACAGACTCTGTGTCCATCCCCTGAGTAAATACAAATGCAGAAAAAATCTCCCCCATCTATTTTGTCTCCTCATATGGATTACCATTCTGATCCTGCAGAGGATTAATATTTTTTCCTTACAATCTTTTTGCTCTTAACATACCTACAGAATCCCTGAGGATTCTCCTTCACCTTGTCTGATGGGGCAACCTCATGCCTTCTTTTATTTCTTTCACAAGTGTTCACTTGAATTTCCTGTACTTCATAAGTACCCCATTTGTTCCTATCCGCCTGTACCTGGTATGCACCTCCTTTTTATTGATCTGGGAGATGGAAGCCAAAGGGGTGATAGAGCTGCGTGGTGGGAGGTGGGGCATGGGGGGGGGGTAAACTAAAATTGCAGGGGGAATAACAGAACAGATAGTGGTGGGGTAGTGCAGACAGGTGTTGTTCAGACCTCAGACAAGGTCAGGAATGAAAAACGTTGAGCATGATGCAGTGAATATGCTCAGCCCTGTATATTTCAATACAAGGAACACCGTAGGAAAGGTGGATGTGTTCAGGACATGGATCAACAGCTGGAATTATGAGACTAGGATCTGGCAACTGTGGACTGGGACAGGCTGCTTTATGGCAAAGGTGTGCTTGGTAATTGAGAGGCCTTCAAAGTGAAATTTTGAAAGTACAAAGCGAGTATGTGCTTCTTGGAATAAAAGGTACAGATAGAAACTGTAGGGAACCTTGGATTTCAAGAAATATTGAGACCCTGGTGAAGCACAAAATGGAGTTATATAACAGGGATAGGAAGGTAGGTTCTTATGGAGTATAACAATGCAAGAGAACAAATAAGATATAAATCAGGATGGCTAAAAGAAGGAATGAGTTTGCTGTTGCAAAAAAGATGAAGGATAATTCTCAGGGATTCCAGAGACAGATTAAGAGCAAAAGGATTGCAAGGCACAAAGTTGATCCTCTGGAAGACCGGAATGGCAATCCACGTGTGGAACCAAAGCAGATGGGGAGATGTTAAATATTTTTTCATCCCTATTTACACATGGACACAGGGTCTATGGGAGTGTGGAAAAGGACATGACGTGGTGCTCCCTTGGACCCTACAGGAGGCAAGTGCAGAAGTTGTCGGGCCCCTAGCAGAGATAACCAAATCATCCTTAGTGAACGGGGGGGGGGGGGGGTTATCAGAGGATTGTAGGATAGCCAAAGTTATTTCACTGTTCAACATAAAACATTGAAATCCCCTGCATTTTCCTGGCCATTCAGCCCACAATGTTGTGCCAACCATGCAACTTACTCTAGAAACTGCCGAGAGTTTCCCTAGCACATAGTCCTCTATTATCTAAGCCCCATGTACCTGTCTAAGAGGCTGATAAAAGACCCTATTGTATCTGCCTCAACCACCGTTGCTGGCAGTGCATTCCACCCACCCACCACTCTCTATGCAAAAACTTACCCCTGACTTTCCCTCTGTATCTATTTCCAAGCACCTTAAAATTATGCCCCCTCCTGTTAGCCATTTCAGCCCTGGGAAAAGCCTCTGACTATCCACACAAATAATGTCCCTCATCATCTTATGTACCTAAACAAGGCACTAAGCATAAACAAGGAAACTATACATTGTTTTCAGGATTTGTTGGAAGTATGCAAAATTATGAGGGTACAGATAGGGTCACTGCAAGGAGGTTTTTTCCACTGATGTTGGGTGGGATGACAACCAGAGGTCAAGTGGGTGTTACTAAGTACTGACCATGCAGACTGCCCAAACATTTGCTTCTGGCCCTTTTCCTTTTTTGATAGTTTGAAATTGTAAAAGATGGGAATTAAGAAAAAACATCCTTGCTTAAACCATTAAAGAAATTTCTCATCTTTAACTTTATGCCTTTTGGAATTCAGGTCATCTTTTACTCGTTTAGCCATTCACAGTAAAAGAAATTTTGACCAGGGGTGCTCAAACTTCTGCATGCCAGTGTATATATCCTGTTTCTTCCAAATTACTTCCGGAAATTCCAGCCATTGCTGCTCTGTTTTCATCCTTGCCTGTGTTCTTCTCAAATCAATTTTGACCATATATTCTCTCAAGTCTCTCTATCTCTCTTTATTCCACATCTACTCCTCTGATGTCAGGCTGAATTTGATCACATTAAGATCACTTGCCCCTTAGTGTTCTTTGAACGTAAGTGACGTAATAATTTCTGGATCATGACAACACCCAATCCAGAATAACTGATCCCCAAATGGGCTCAACCACGAGCTGTTCTAAAAAAGCATCCTATAGGCATTCTGAGAGTTCCTCCTCTTGAGACCAACACCAAACTAATTTTCCTTATCACTTGCATGACAGCCCCTGTTGTAACATTGCCCTTTTGGCACACATTTTCTATCTCCCATTGTAACTTGTGGACCACATACTTACTACTGTTTGGAGGTCTCTATACATTTCCCATCAGGGATCTTTTTTTTACGTTTCCAGTTCCTTTATTCTACCCACAGATTCTACACCTTCCAACCCTATGCCAATATTAAATTTTACCAACACAGCCACACAACCCCACTACCAGCTTGTTCTTTCAAGAAACATAATTATCTGTGAAACAAGACGACCTGCAGATGCTAGAAATCTAGAGAACTACACACTAAGTGTTGGAGGAACTCAGCATGTCAGGCAACGTCTATGGATGGGAATCAACATTTTGGGCCAAGACAGTTTATCGAGACTCTTGATACCCACGAATCTGGAATATCAACAAGCAAGTAGTGCAAAATAGAGAAAGCCTTTGACAGAATTTAGTTCAAGACTTAAAAATCTTGGCAAACAGAGCTCAATAGTTGACAAATACAACAAAGGTAATAAACACTTTCATCAATACCCACACTGACATTTGTTAATAAAAACATCTTGGCCCATTTTCAATCAGTAGAGTTTACAAAGATAAATAAGAACTTTAGAAAAGTCTATTCACACTCAGACACCAGTGAATCTGCAGATGCTGGAAATAAATAAAAGCCCAAATGCTGGCAGAACTCAGCAGGCCAGACAGCATCTATGGGAGGAGGTAGTGACAATGATTCGAGCTGAACCCCTTCATCAGGAGTGACACATTTAGGTTAACACCACCTTGGACAGAAGGAGGAAGAAGAAAAACACACATGAAAAAAATCAGACGACAGTCAGATAAAACTTGTAAGTATATACTTTCATCAAAAATGAACAGGATTTAGCACTCCATGTGTGTATATGCAATCATGATAAGAAATACAGACCAGAAAACTTCAATGAGAGGCCAAATCAGAAAAATAAATCATCACTCTGGAAGAAAACATTAAACAGTGGAATGAGTATGACCCTCCATGGGAGAGATCTCAACGATCTGAGCAGATGAGATGGTGACAAGGAAGCACCATGCACCTGACTGAGAGTTGGAGACCTCTTCAAAGAAACCCAAGGGTTTCCTGCAGAAATACAGGGCAAGGTGGTTAACAAAAGGAAAAAAAAAACAAAAATACATGACATACAAACAAACAAGGCAGTAAGTGCAGAAAATGCCAAGAGAAACCAGACACAATCCAACACATTCCAGGATCCCGCAGCAGTTTAATTCAATCTGATTACCTACAAAGGTACAATCAAGTGGCAAATATCATTCATCAAAATCTTGCTTTAAAATACAAACTCATCAATGCCCACCATAACTTAATAAAGGCACCATGAATTCAAGCCTGACCCAGTTTTAGAGTCAAGATCTTACAAACGTTTGTACAAATTATATGAATCAATACATTATTTCAGAGAGGATAATCCAAGAGAACCATCTGGATATAATATTACTGGATAAACAAGCAGGAACAAGTCCCTCAATGGATAAAACCATTCCCAACACACATGTACCTCAACCAGTGGAGAACCTTACCACAGGCATTGTTTGTGTCATCAGTCAATCGACTGATTGTCTCTGTCAATCATCTTCCAAATGTTGCTACTCTGACATTTGTTGCCACACCCCGCTGCTGATTCCCTTCTCCTCATCATAAGTTCTTAACCCGACCATCGTCCAGAGCCCCAAATTCTGCCCTGTGCAGACCCACCTCTGGTATCTGACCCTGCTCAGTTAAACACCCAACTGATGGTTTCCCATTCTGTTTTCGGCCTTTAGAGGACAGTGATGTTCTCTAAAAACCCTTTAGCAGCAGGGAAAATGACCCATAATGTGGAAATTAGTCGTGATTATGGAGATTAACAACCAATATCATTCTTCCTCAGCCCAGAGATTTGAGGGGTGAAGAACATCTCAGACAGAACTGTAATCAGCTCGACTTCTTCAGTCTGCAGAAAATTCAAGGGAAACGTTTTCACCCACAGATGATGACTGTTTGGAACCCATCACCAGAGGGAGAGTGAGAGATGAGCAACAGGGGGGGCCGGATTTAAATAGACTGTCATGGAAATGAATAACTGGCAGGGTCCAGCTGGCCTGAGTTGATTCTCTACTGTACACTAGGCGTGTTATAAATGCACTAAGTACCAGAGACAGAGTTTAAAATAGAATTGATTTATTTGTCTCAGATCCAGTTCCATTAAAGGTGAATGTGCAGCAGAAGAAACTCCTCCCATGCCCAGTGACCAGGGTGCAGAACTGTGTGTGGTGTATAGCAGCAATGATTGCAGAGTTCAGCACCGACAGTCACTCTCGAAATTGCATTCTGCAACAGTGATGGACAAATATCCAGCATGCAGCTTATTGAAACTTTCTCCCCAGTGTGAACCCAGTACTGTGTCACAAGGTTAGATTACTGAGTGAATCCCTTCTCACATTCACAGCAGGTAAACTGCCTCTCCCCAGTGTGAACCCAATGATGCACATTTGATGGAGATGGCTGAGAAAACACTTCCCAATGTCTCAGCAGGTGATCGGCCTTTACCCGAAGTGAACTTGCTGGTGTCTCTGTAGATTGGATGACTGAGTGAATCCCTTCCCACGTTCTGAGCAGGGGAACGGTCTCTACCCAGTGTGAACTCGCTGGTGTATCTGTAGATCAGATAACCGAGCGAATCCCTTCCCACATTCACAGCAGGTGAACGGCTTCACCCCAGTGTGAACTGACTGGTGTCTCTGTAGGTTGGATGACTGAGTGAATCCCTTCCCACATTCTGAGCAGGTGAATGGCCACTCCCCAGTGTGAACTGACTGGTGTGCCAATAGTGAGGATGACCGACTGAATCCCTTCCCACAGTCTGAGCAGGTGAACTGCTTCACCCCAGTGTGAAATTGCTGGTGTCTATGAAAGTTGGATGATTTATGGAATCCCTTCCCAAAGACTGAGCAGGTAAACGGCCTCTCGTCAGTGTGAACTCGCTGGTGTATCTGTAGATCAGATGACCGAGCGAATCCCTTCCCACATTCACAGCAGGTGAATGGCCTCTCCCCGGTGTGAACTCGCCCGTGTGTCAGCAGATCAGATGACCGAGTGAATCCCTTCCCACAGTCTGAGCAGGTGAATGGCCACTCCCCAGTGTGAACTGACTGGTGTGCCAGTAGTTTGGATAACTGTGTGAATCCCTTCCCACATTCTGAGCAGGTGAACCGCCACTCCCCAGAGTGAACTGACTGGTGTCTCTGTAGGGTGGATGACTGTGTGAATCTCTTCCCACAGTCTGAGCAGGTGAAAGGCTTCTCCCTGGTGTGAACTGACTGGTGTCTCTGTAGGGTGGAAGAGTGAGTGAATCTCTTCCCACAATCTGAGCAGGTGAAATCCCTCTCTGCAGTGTGAACTAACCGATGTAGCAGTAGGTGAGATGACCGAGTGAATCCCTTTCCGCAGTCTGAGCAGGTGAATGGCCTCTCCCCAGTATGAACTCGTTGATGTACCTTCAACTTAGATGATTCAGTGAATCTCTTCCCGTAGTCCATGCAGGTGAACGGCCGCTCCCCGGTGTGAACTCGCTGATGAGCCATTAGGTCAGATGACTGAGAGAATCCTTCCCCACAAATTCAGCAGATGACCAGCCTCTGCCCAGTGTGAACTGACTGGTGTGTCCACAGGTGGGATGACCGACTGAATCCCTTCTCACCCACAGAACAGGTGAATGGCCTTGTCCCAGTGTGAATTTGCTGATGTACCTTCAGTTGTGATGACCAACTGAATCCATTCCCACTGTCTGAGCAGGTGAATGGCCACTCCCCCGTGTAAAATAACAGGCGTGCCAGTCGGTTAGATGACTGAGTGAATTCCTCCCCACAGTCTGAGCAGGAAGGATTGTTGATTGAATCCCTTGTTGCACTTCTTAAATATCTAGACAGAGACAGCAAAACTGGTGTGTTGTGTTTGAATTTCCATTAACAAATTCCTTGTCATTTTTAACCTGTAAAAAAGATTTACAAAATCCATCAATGGGTGAAGAACATTTCAAATGAGGTCACTTGCGTTGCCAAGGTGTGATCTGATAATCACACTGTTACAGTGAGGCGCAACCCAAGCTGGAGAGAGAAATCATCTTCTAACTGGGCACAGAGCTGGTATCTGGAATGACCATCAAACTCTCTGATGCCCTTTCTGTCTCTATGAGAATGGGGCATTTCTGTCATCTCCAATCTGTGACCTGGCTCAGTTCGACTTTCTCCGTTGGTATTATTCCCTGTTCCCACTGAGCTGCATGGGGGCCTGGCCCCACAGTAAATGAAACACTCACATAAATACCGTTGTTAACGTGCAGCTGGGATTTTCTTTTATGTACTGTTAATTTAAAGTGCCACAGTTTTAATGCCATGTAAATATCTCCTACACAGATGCATAGTTGTTCTGCACAGCTGTTAAAATACTAATATTTGCTCTGATTCCTTATTTCAGGTTCTTGTCACAGTCATAGAAATGTACAACACAGAAACAGACTTCTTGGCCCATTCAGTTTGTGTAGAACTATTTAAACTGTCGACTCCCATACACCTGCCATCCAGGTACCTATACAAATCTCTTAAATGTTTAAATCGAGCTTGCATGTACCAGTTGGGTTGTTGGCTCGTTCCACACCCAGATGACCAACTGTGTGAAGGAGTTTCTCATCGTGTTCTCCTTAACGTTTCACCTTTCACCCTTAACCTATGGCCTCTAGTTGAAGTCCCACCCCATCTCAGTGGTAAAAGCCAGCTTGTATTTACCCTATCTATACCCCTCATAATTTTGGTATACTTTTATCAAATCTCCCCTCAATCTTCTCCGTTTCAAGGAATAAAGCACAGACCTGTTTAATCGCTCCTTATAACCCAAGTCCTCCAGACATGGCAACATCCTTCTGAATTTTCTCTCGACTCTTTCAACCTCTTTTACACCTTCCTGTAGATTGGTGACCAAAACTGCACACAACACTCTAAATTTGGCCTCACCAATGACAATTGGTTTATGAAGGCCAATGTGGCAAAATCTTTCTTTCTATTCCCATTGATCTGTGACACCATTTTCAGTGAGTTATGGGCCTGTATTCCCAAATCACTTTTGTCTCGAGCACTCCTCAGAGCCCGACCAGTCACTGTGTCAGACGTAGGTCCTACCAAATACAACACTTCCCTCTTGTCTCCATTAAATTCCATTTTCCGTTTCTCAACCCAGTTTTCCAGCTAGTCCAGATCACACGGCAAGCCATGACAGTCTTCCTCGCTGTCCACTACACCTCCAGACTTGGTGTCATCCACAAATTTGCTGATTCAGTTAACCATGTTATCATCCAGATTACTGATATAGATGACAAACAACAACAGATCCAGCACTGATCCCTGTGGCAATCACTAGTCACAGGCCTCTGGTCAGACACGCAACCATCTGCAACCACACCCTGGCTTCTCCCAAAGACAGTGTCTCATCCAGTTTACTATCTCATCTTGAATACTGAGTGACTGAACCTTCTTGATCCACCTCCCATATGAGACTTCGTCAAGTGCCTTGCTAAAGTTCATGTAGACCACATACAGTGCCTTGTTTTCATCCAATTTCCTGATAACTTCCTCGAGAGACTCTATAAGATTGGTTAGACATGACCTCCGATGCACAACCCCATGCTGCCTATCCTTAATCAGTCCACATCTATCCAAATACTTATATATCTGGTTCCTGCGCATACGTTCCAATAACTTTCCTATTACTGATGTCAAGCTCACCAACGTACAATTTCCTTGTTTATTTTTAGAGCCTTTCTTGAACAGCGGAACAACATTGGCTGTCCTGCAATCCTCCAGTACCTCACCTGTCACTGATGATGATTTAAATATCTGTGCTTGGGGCCCGACAATTTCTGCACGTCCTCCACGGAGTCCCAGGGAACAACTTGTCAGACCCTGGGGATTTAGCCATGCTAATTTGTCTTCGGACAACAAACATCTCCACCTCTGTAATCTGTACAGGGTCCATGAAGTTGATGCTGCTTTGCCTCACTTCTATAGACTCTGTGACCACCTCCTGAGTAAATACGGATGCAAAAAAAAAAATTAAATCTCCCCCATATATTTTGTCTCCTCATATGGATTACCTTTCTGATCTTCTATAGGATTAATTTTTTTCTCTTGCAATCTTTTTGGTCTTATCTGCATATCTGCAGAATCCCTGAGGATTTCCCTTCAGCTTCTCTGAAGGGTCAACCTCATGCCTTATTTTATTTCTTTCATAAGTGTTCAGTTGAATTTCCTGTATTTCATAAGTAGCCCATTTGTTCCTATCTGCCTGTACCTGGTATGCACTTCCTTTTTATTGATCTGGGAGAAGAAAGCCAAAGGGGTGACAGAGCTGCATGGTGGGAGATGGGGGTAAGGGGAGTGTTTAAACTAAAGTTGCAGGGGGAATGGGAGCCTGAATAACAGAACAGATACTGGAGGTGTTCTGGATACAGATGTTGTTCAGACCTCAGACAAAGTCAGGAATGAAAAAAGTTGAACATGGTGTAGTAAATATGCTGAACACTGTATATTTCAATACAAGGTGCATCGTAGGAAAGGCTGATGTGTTCAGGGACGGATCAACAACTGGAATTCTGACACCAGTATCTGGCACCTGTGGACCGGGACAGGCTGCTTTATGACAAAGGTGTGCTTGGTAAGTGGGGGGCCTTCGGAGTGAAATTTTGAAAGTACAAAGCGGGTATGTGCTTCTTAGAATAAAAGGTACAGATAGAAACTGCAGGGAACCTTGGATTTCAAGAAATATTGAGACCCTGGTGAAGCACAAAACGGAGTTATATAACAGGGATAGGCAGGTAAGTTCTTATGGAGTATAAGCAATGCAAGAGAACAAATAAGAAATAAATCAGGATGGCTAAAAGGAGGCATAAGGTTGCCATTGCAGAAAAGATGAAGGATAATCCTCAGGTATTCCTGAGATAGACTAAGAGCAAAAGTATTTCAAGGCACAAAGTTGGTCCTCTGGAAGACCGGAATGGCAATCGCCGTGTGGAGCCAAAGCAGATGGGGAGATGTTGAATATTTTTTCATCTCTATTTACTCAGGAGATGGACACAGGGTCTATGGGTGTGTGGAAAAGGACATGACATGGTGCTCCCTCGGACCCTACAGGAGGCAAGTGCAGAAGTTGTCGGGCCCCTAGCAGAGATAACCAAATCATCCTTGGTGAACGGGGGATGGTTATCAGAGGATTGTAGGATAGCCAAAGTTATTTCACTGTTCAACATAAAACATTGAAATCCACAGCATATTCCAAGCCATTCAGCCCACAATGTTGTGCCAATGACGTAATTTACTCTAGAAACTGCCGAGAGTTTGCCTAGCGCATTGCCCTCTATTTTTCTATGCTCCATGTACCTGTCTAAGAGGATGTTAAAAGACGCTACTGCATCTGCCTCGACCACTGCTACTGGCAGTGCATTCCACACACCCACCACTCTCTGTATAAAGACTTACCCCTGACTTTCCCTCGGTATCTATTTCCAAGCTCCTTAAAACTATGCCCCCTCCTGTTAGCCATTTCAGCCCTGGGAAAAGCCTCCGTCTATCCACACAATCAATGCCCCTCATCATCTTATGCACCTAAACAAGGCTCTAAACATAAACAAACAAACTATACATTGTTTTGAGGGTTTGTTGGAAGTATGCAAAATAATGAGGGTACAGATAGGGTAAATGCAAGGAGGTTTTTTCCACTGAGGTTGGGTGTGACGACAACCAGAGGTGATGGGTGAGTGGGGAAGGTGAAAATTTAACGGGAACAGGTGGAAAACCTCTTCACTGAATCGATTGTGAGAGTGTGGAATGAGATGCCAGCACACTGGTGCATGTGAGCTCGATTTCACCATTTAAGAGAAGTTTGGATAGGAACCTGGATGGTAGGGGTGTGGGGGGCTATCATCCCAGTGCAGGTCATTACATCAGACAGCTTAAATGTTTTCAGCATTGTCTAGATGGGACACATGGTCTGTTTCTGCACTGAACTTCTCCAGGTTTCTATGACAGAGAAGCTGGACAAAATTAATTGGAAGGAGAATCTGGTAGGAATGTCGATGGAGCAGCAATGGCTGGAGTTTCCGGGAACAATTCGGGAGGTGCATGGTAGATGCATCCCAATGAAGCATTAGAATGGCAGGAGGACAGAACAATGGCTGAAATGAGAAGCCAAAGCCAACATGAAAGCCAAAGAGAGGGCCAAATAGAGCGAAAAATATTGGGAAGCTTTTACAAACTAACAGGTCTGAACAAAATCTGTCTGGTGTCAAGAAAACAACCTCTTCCTCAATGTTGCAAAAATAAAAGAGCTGGTTGTGGTTTACAGAAGGAATGGAGACAGGGTAATCCCCTTTGCTGTTGAGAGGGTGAACAGCTGTACCGTGGAAGAAGGGCCCAAAGGATATTGAGGACCCAATTCACCACAACCACAAACTGTTCCTGCTGCTACCATCCAGGAAACAGGACCACAGCAAAATGAGCACAGGCTCCAGGACATCATCTTCCACCAGGCCATCAGACTGATTAATTGATTTCTATGTTATATAGACTGTCCTAAGTGCAAACTATTTATATGAATTACAGATTGCACATTTAGATGGAGACGTAACCAAAAGATTTCTACTCCTCATGTATATGAAGGATGTATGTAATAAAATCAATTCAATTTACCCTTTCCACTATCTGCTCTCTCATTCTGGCTCCCATTCCCCCTACAACTTACTTTAAACACATCATCCCCACCCCACGACACTAGCTGTAGTAAGCCTTACCACAAGGATATTAGACCCCTTCTTGTTCTGTTCCCCTAACTAACGAATCCTCTATCAACCCTTTGAATTACCTCTGCCAGGTAATCCACCCCCCCCCCCCCAAAACAGTTTCTAAAGTGGTCTACCTGTTGTTGTGGGGTTGACCACAAGCGTACTCTGTGAGGGCTGTTTAACCTCATTTCCCTTCCTGACTCTCACCCAGTTTCCTGTGTCCTGCACCTTGGATGTATCACCTCTCTTCATGTCATATTTATCACCTCCTCCAATTCCTGGATGATCCGGAATTCATCCATTTCCGGCTCCAACTCCTTAAGTGCAGGGCTACAAGCTGCAGCAGGATGCACATCTTGTAGGTGAGGGTGTCAGGGACACTGGAGGTCTCCCCACCTTCCCACCAATGTCCCCTCTAACTTGTAATGACCAGTGTGCACATGAAGCCTGTATTGTGCATTTCTGTTAATCCAATGTCAACATGTGCACAGTGAATTTCATATAGAGAGGTATTCATTTTAACAGCTAGCAAATCACTGTCGGTAATAAGTTTGATCTCCTCTGGGTCTAATCAAGTTCAGCTGCACTGTCACACAACCTATGTAACAGGCCTGTAACAGGTAATGAAGGATTTTCTCACCAGAGCTTTTGCACTTTGTCCATATGTGGATTGCTTGCTAAATTACACTTCAAAACGTAACATTTCCAAGTATCACTCCACTTTTTCCCACTTGTAAATTCTCCAGCAACTTTTGCATCTCCACAATAGACACAGATAATACCAGTTTATGTATTGTACATAAATATTTCCCGGAACCCTCCCCTAGGTGAACTCATTGATGGCAATGCCTATGAATCTGAAGGGAAGGGGAGTAGACTGTCTCATTGGAGACATCTGGCACATTTGTGATGAAGGGCAAAAAGCTGTTTGATATAATTACCTTCCCAGAGAGAATGAGTCAAAACATGCTCTCACGGGTAGAAAAGTTCAGAGCAGGAGGAGGTAGAACAAAGCCACACACACAAAATGCTGGAGGAACTCAGCAGGCCTGGCATCATCTATGGAAAAGAGTACTAATGCTGAGTTCCTCCGGCATTTTGTGCGTGTTGCTTGGATTTCCAGCATCTGCAGATTTTCTCCTCTTTGGGATTGGAGGTAAAACAAATGTGATTTTCTCAACAGCTGATGTAAAAGATTGTTGTGCCCTATCTCCGAGTTCCCAATCCTCACATTCAGATAGCTGGAGCTCAGCTCTGTCTGAGAGATCCATCGGTTCCCATTTCCTCATCAGCTGTAAGCTCCCCGGGGCCCGAGTACGGATCGTGGGGCTGAGAAAGAGGGACGAGAGCAAGACTGTGCCGGGATTGAGGGTCAGAGTGACTGGACTCACTGCAATTGTCCCTCAGTTGGCTTTATAAAGGCTGAACCGGAGAATCGTTCTTAACTACGCCGAGTTCCCGAGGCCTTTTGTAAACTGCGCATGCCCAACATTCGGGAACATTCGCATCTTTGACGCCTGCGCATTCAATCGGGGCTTCAGTGCCGGCGAATTTATTAACGCAGCGCTTTCTGGGTAATCACGGTGCCATTAAAAGTTTCTGCAGACACCAGTTACATGTCCATATCAATTTTTTTTTGGTGTAGAAAACTCAGCAGCTCTTTTAACACAGAAAACAGCTCCCATAAAGAATACAATTAATATCAGCATACTTTCCGCGTATTTAATGCCAAAGTAGAACCTTCTTAAAATTGCAGATATGAAACACAAGACATTCTGCTGTTGCTGGAAATGTAGACACATACACATAAAATGCAGGAGGAAATCTGCAATTCGTGCAGCAGCTAAGCACAGTCCAGGCATGCTGAAGGGACTAGGCCTAAATGTTGTCCTCTCCACATTTGCTTCCTGATCTGTTGATTTCCACCTGTATTTTGCAGAAATAAACCACCTTTTTTTTTGATCAACCAGTTTCTAAATGTTTCTGATCTTTCATTTGTAGCCACATCCTGTTGGTCTGATTCCTCGTCTTCCTCCTCTTTGTAAACTCCAGGACCCATCTCTTTCTTAAGCCAGAGAACCCTGACTCAGGCTGGCAACTCTTTGGTTTCTGACTCTGCTCCATCGAAGATTCACTCCTTACTCTGCTGTCAGTCTTTAGAGGTGAATTGCAACAACCCAGCTGTCTGAGGCACAGTCTTTTGAAGTTAGTGAAAATCACCCAAAACATTGAAAAGAGCAAGGCTGACAAGTGAAGTCAGAGCCAAAGTAAAAACAAAAGACGGTGTACAAGGAAGCCAGAGCTAGTGGGAAGATAGAGGATTGGAGGCTTTTAAAAACATGCAGAAGAAATCCAGGAAGGTCATTCAGAAGGAACTGATGAATGATGCGAAGAAGCATGGGACTAATATCAAAGAGGATACTAAAAGCTTTTTTAAGTATATAAAAGGTAAAAGAGAGTCAAGGGTAGATATAGGACCAATACAGAATGATGCTGGAGATATTTTAATGAGAAATGCAGAGACGGCAGTGGAACTGAATGAGTAGTTTGCATCAGTCTTCGCAATGGAAGATGTCTACAGTATATCAGACATTCAAGAGTATCAGGGAAGTGAAGTCTGTGCAGTGACAATTACGACTGAGAAGGTGCTGAGGAAGATAATGGTCTGAGTGTAGATAAATCTCCTGGACCTGATGGAATGCTCCCTCAGGTTCTGAAGGATGTAACTGGAGAGACTGCAGAGGCCTTAACGATGATCTTTCAAGAAACAACAGATTCTGGCATTGTACTGGATGACTGGTAAATTGCAAATGTTATCTGCAATTTAAGAAGAGAGTGAGGCAGAAGAAATGACGCCATAGTCCTGTTAGCCTGGTATCAGTGGTTGGGAAGTTGTTGGAAGCGATTTTTAGGGATGAGATTATGGAGTATCTGAGACACATGACAAGAGATGCCAAAGCCAGCATGGATTCCTGAAAGGAAAACCCTGCCTGAGAAAACTACTGCAATTTTTCAAGAAAATTACAAGCCAGGTAGTCAAAGGACATGAAATAGATATAGTGTACTTGGATTTTCAGAAATCCTTTGACAAGGTGCTGCACCTGAGGCCGCTTAGCAATAAGAGGTCATGGAATTACAGGGAAGTTACTGGCGTGGTTGAACATTGCTAGGTCAGCAGAAGATTGGGAATAAATATATCGTATTCTGGCTGGCTGCCAGTTACCAGTGGAGTTCCACAGGGGTCAATTTTGGGATCGCTGCTTTTTACGATGTATGTCTATGACTTGGACTACAGTATTCATGGATTTGTGCATAAAATTGCCGATGATACAAAGATAGGTGGAGGAGCGGGTAGTGTTGAGGAAACAGAAAGATTGCAGAGAGACTCAGCTAGTTTAGGGGAACGAGCAAAGAAATGGCAAATGAAATATAAAGTTGGAAAGTGGATGGTCATGCACTCTGGTGGAAGAAATAAACGGGCAGAGTATTATTTAGATGGGGAGATACTTCAAAATACAGAGAGGCAAATGGTCGGGAGTCCTTGTGCAGGATACCCTTAAAGTTAATTTCCAGTTTGAGTCGGTGGTGAAGGCAGCAAATGCAATGTTGGCATTCATTACCCGACGTACAGGCTATAAGAGCAGGAATGTGATGTTGAGGCTCTACAAGACACTCGGGAGACCACACTTGGAGAATTGTGTGCAGTTTTGGTATCCTTATTTTACAAAGGATATACAGATATTGGAGAGGGTTCAGAGAAGATTCATGAGAATGATTCCAGGACTGAAAGGTTTACCGTATGAGGAACGTCTGTCAGCTCTTGGACTGTATTCTCTAGAGTTCAAGAGAATGAGGGGGAGTCTCATAGAGGCATTCAGAATGTTGAAAGTCCTGAACAGATTAGATATGGTAAAGTTAATAACCATAACCATATAACAATTACGGCAAGAAAGCAGGCCATCTCCGTCCTTCTAGTCCGTTCCGAACGCTTACTCTCACCTAGTCCCACCGACCCGCACTCAGCCCATAACCCTCCATTCCTTTCCTGTCCATATACCTATCCAATTTAACTTTAAATGTCAATATCGAACCTGCCTCTACCACTTCTACTGGAAGCATGTTCCGCACAGCTACCACTTTCTGAGTAAAGAAATTCCCCTACTGTTACCCTTAAACTTTTCAAATCATGTCCTCTTATTTGAATCTCCCCTACTCTCAATGGAAAACGCCTATCCATGTCAAGTCGATTTATTCCCTTCATAATTTTAAATAACTCTATCAAGTCCCCCTCAACCTTCTACGCTCCAAAGAAAAAAGAACTAACTTGTTCAACCTTTCTCTGTATCTTAGGTGCTGAAACCCAGGGAACATTCTAGTAAAACTTCTCAGTACTCTGTCTATTTTGTTTACATCTTTCCTATAATTCGTTGACCAGAACGGTACACAATACTCCGAATTCGGCCTTACCAATGCCTTGCACAATTACATTACATTACATCACAACTCCTATACTCAATGCTCTGATTTATAAAGGCTAGCATACCAAAAGCTTTCTTCACCACCCTATCCACATGAGATACCACCGTCAGGGAACTATGCACCATTATTCCTAGATCACTCTGTTCTACTGCATTCTTCAAAGCTCTAGCATTTACCATGTATGTCCTATTTGGATTATTCCTACCAAAATATAGCACTTCACAATTATCAGCATTAAACTCCATCTGTCATCGTTTAGCCCACTCTTATAACTGGCCTAAATCTCTCTGCAAGCTTTGAAAACCTACTTCATTATCCACAACGCCACCTACCTTAGTATCATCTGCATGGTAGGGGATTAATTAATTTCCCATGGTAAGGGATTCTTTGACAAGAGGGCACGACTTCAGAGTTTGAGGACGTCCATTTGGAACTGAGATGCGGACAAATCACTCTCGTCAGAGGATAGTAAATCTGTGGAATTTGTTGCTACGCAGCCATGGAGGCCAAGTCAGTGCTTGTATTTAAGGAAGAGATAGAAAGGTTCTTGATTAGTCAGGGCATCAAAGGGTATGGGGTGATTCAGGGGAGTGGAGATGACTAGAAGAATTTGATCAGCCCACTGCTGAATGGTGGAGCAGACTGGATGGCTCAAATGGCCTACTTCTGCTCCTATATCTGATGGTCTTATGGATTCACTCATCCATGTGTCTCCATCTTTTTCCGATTTTCAAAATGTATGTGCATTTCAATATCTTAAACACACGGATTTAAATGCTGGATGAACTCAGGTCGAGCAGCATTTATGAAATTAATCAACAGTCGATATATCCGGCCGAGACCTTTCTTCAGTTCTGGAAAGTTACGGGGAAGACACCAGAATAAAATGTCATGGGGAGGAGAAAAGTGACAGATGAAGCCCGGTGAGTATGAAAGGTAACGGGCTGGAGAGGAAGCAATCTGGTAAGAAGAGGCAGTGGAGCAATAGCGATAGAGTTCCTCTTGTCCTGCCCTACCAGACAATGACACTCTGCAATCAACATATTCTGCTGATATAATTGGGCAGTTCGCTCCACCTTGTCCATGGAGTTTCACAGCATCGATGTGTGTAGTGAGGTCCACGATGTCCGATGCCGCCGTTTCTGTCCACGCCAATCTCTTTAATTCTCTCATGTTACAGCAATGAATTTTCCTGTGATGGGGAAATATCTCTGTCTATCTGTGCTTCTGTCCATCTATCTATTTTTCTATCTTCCGTCTAAGTTTATGTCAATTTCTCCATTGACAGCTCCATTCTCCTTTGACATCTGTCAATGTCAACACACACACACACACACACACACACACACACACACCACGGAATTTCAATTTCTTTGTCCCAATGGAACTTCATTTTTTCGGTCTTTTTGATATATTCTGTGCTTATCTTTTCACTGCTCACCGCACTTCAGGTACTCAGGGGTATTTATTGAAATTCATGCTGAAACACCAAATGGATTTTAGTGAGAATTTTGAAAATTTTCCCCAGATTAGGCCGGGTCAGGATGGCAGGAAGCAGAGATCCAGGGGAACTTGGCTTTGTGGATACTGAGATGACCTGACCACAGAGGCAGAGGGTGCTGGTAGAGTGAGAAGCGGATTCTCTCTGGAAGCCGGTACCCAGGACTGTTCTGAACAGATCTGTTCCGACAACCCTGTTCATTGTGATTTTTAATTCACTCGGAAAGTGATGCATATGTGGATGCGGGTTCATTTGCAGCATTGAAGTGAACTTTGTGTGGGTACATGGATGAGGGAAGTATTGACATCTAGAGTCTGTGTGCATGTGGATGGGTCCAGGCAGAAAATGGCACAGACTAGATGGGCCGAAAGCCCTGATTCTGTGCTGTAAGTGAATTATTTACATTGCGCGTCCTACACAAGGGTATTTCGCAGATTTAAATTATTCCAATGAAATGTTCTAAAAAAAACCCTGCAAATACAAGAAACACTCAATGGATGAAGAACATCGGTGGAGATAAACGAAGTTAGTGCTTCAGCTTCAACACCTTGTGTCGGAATGGCTTCAAACAATTTCTGATGTGATTTCAGGTCTCCAGCATCCTGAGTGTTTACTTAATTTCCAGCTGCTCACAGACAGACGACAGTGAGTGGGAATTCCCAAACACGGTGAGGACACAGAACCCGAGGTAGATATCCAACGATGCAAACACTGAACAGCTCATTCCAGGGACTCACTGCCTCTGTGTATTGAGATTACCTCGCAGGTCTGTTCCATCTGTCTGCTCTTTTCTATCTGTGGCCATTCAGCCCCTCTAACCATCAACAAGATGGCGGCTTTCATTTCATTGCACTCTCTATAACAGATACTCTCCAACCGTTTTGTTCATCCTCTATGGAATTAGCTTCCATCTTCTGAAGCCCCGTGTTGCCCCAACCCCTCACCTCCCACCCCTGTAGGCATCTCCACCTTCTCACCTCCCCCCTCACCTGGATTCACCTCTCACTCCCCAGCTCTTGCCCCATCCCCACCCCTCACCTCTTTATTCTGACTATTTCCCTTCCACTCTCAGTCCAGAGGGAGGGTCTCGGCCCGAAATGTTGACGGTCCATTTCCCTCCACCGATGCTGCCCGACCCACTGAGTTCCTCCGGCAGTTTGTTCTTTGGTCTGTATAACCCGTGTTAGTATGGGGAGCGGGATTTTACACCATATTCCAGGTACAGTCTCAACAAAACACAAATAATTGTCACTTTGCCCGGACCATTGGCCCCGCTTGCAGGGCAACAGTCTGCCGGTGTTTGCCTCCCAATGTGGTGAATTCCTTTGCTCGCCACCACGGTGGGCTCAGACATTTCCACAGATGAGCCCCTCCTGTCTCCACCGGGACAAACATCCTGTCCGCCCCCTCTCTCACCATCTTCATCCTTTCAATAAAATCCCCCTCTCCCTCCCTCCCCGGGGATCCGGCATCAAACCGACGGGCCGAGCGGTCTCCTCCTACCTCTCAGTGATACATCAGACTCCGGCCGCAGGAGACGCTTCACAAACGCCCCGACTTCCCTCGGAGGGAAATGGAAATAAATCAGAAAGCGGACATTTACTTTGAGATTGTTCCGCCCTGACGAAAGACCGACTCTTGAGCGGGAAACTTCCACTCCGCTGGTCCGCTTCTACTACTGGCTGTAACCAGTGATTGACATTTCTGTGCACCAATGGGAATAGCGCAGCTCTTGAAGCTTTGTATTTCAGCTGTGGTGGAGGGGGTGGTCACGTGATTGGTAGCTCAGCGGTTAAACCGACAAAGCTCGAGCTCTCCAACGCGTGGGTGACGTAGACACCGCGCACGCGAGGGCAAGTCCCGGTGTGGGGAGCCCATGTGTGACGTCAGTCGTGTGGGGGGAGGCGGAGCGGTGTGACGTCACCCATGGCGGAGCGCTGGCATTTAAAAACACCTGAACGGTCGTTTCTGATGATTCCAGTGGGACAACAACATTTATCACGGGTTTCATCACTGAATCCAGTGTTGTGACATGTAAAGTCCCCTGTTATGTGACCGGCTGTGCCGTGTTGTTGGTGGAGTGGGCAGCGTGGTGTTTGTCTCGATTCGGGTCACAACACCAGAATTGCCAGCGGGGTCCACACATACTGTATTAGTCAACAGAAAACCTCTCGTCCCTGCAGTCTTTGTCCCCTGGTAAACTCAACACCCTGACAATGTGGACCATAGACACCCCTTCCTCTTTAAAGTCAGTTATTCATTCAGACAGCTGATCGCTGAGAGGAATTATATTTATTGGTCATTAAAGTTCCCCAGTCTAGTTTGGACGGATACGAAGTGGAGTTTGGGGTGTCACAGTGAAAGGGCCGGACGGCCGAACTCACTCCGTTATCCAAACATCCTTCCAGGTGAGGCGACAGTTTTCCTGTGCATCTTCCGGGGTCGCCTATTGCGTCCGCTGCTCCCGATGTGGCCGCCTCTACATTGGTGACACCAGCTCCTCCGCAGATGTGCGGGGCAGGGTTGTTTTTTGGGGGGCGGTTCGATGTTATTGTTCCCTTTTGTGCGGTGGGCTTTGGGGGTTCATGATCGGGATGCCATTCTTTTTGATGCGGGGGGGGCTGGGGTGGGAGTTAGATTTTTCTCTCTGAACGACTTTCATGCTCTTTCTTTGGTTTGTGGTTCTCTGAAAAAAAAAACGTAAGAGTAGTTTATGGATACCTGCTTTGTTAATAAACTGACCTTTGAACTATCCGCTCCCAGCAGGACCTCCCGGTGTCCAAACGTTTTCATTCCGATTCCTATTCCTATTCCCGTTCCGATGAGTCAACCCATCGCCTCCTCTTCTGCCGAGTTAAGTTCTGCCTCAGTGTCCAGGATCTACACCTTATATTCCTTCTGGGTTGCTCCTCCCCCCAACCTGATGGCATGAGTATCGATTTCTCCTTCCGGTGAACAGATCGCCCTCCCTCCCACTCCCTCACTTTCACGTCCTCTCACGTGCTTATCACATCTCTCTGGGTCCACTGCTCCGATTCTCCACTACTCCTATTAGATTCTATTTTCTTTTGACTTTGAGCTTTCCACCTACCTGGCTTCAACCTGTCACCTTCTAGCCAACCATTTTCTCGCCCGCCCCGATTTTATTTAGCTATTTCCCCCATTCCATCTCAATCTTGAAGGAAGGTTCAGCTGGAAACGTCGACTGTCGACTCTTTTCGATAGAGGCTGCCGGGCCTGCTGAGCTCCGCCAGCATTTTGTTTGCGTTGAGCTGGATTTCCTGCATCTGCAGACTTTGTGATTTACCTCTCTGTTGTTCCTCCCGCCTCCGGGCACTGGGGGCGCTGTATGAACCTCAGGCCACTGGTGGCCATGTGTACCTCCGACCACTGGTGGTGCTGTGGAGAACATCCTGATAAACGCATGCGGACTACCGAAAGCAGCGGTCGTTGGCGGTTCACCGACTCGAGCGGGGGTGAGTGGGGTTTGATCCCGGCGGGTTTGTGTAAGTCTGAGCTCTATCGGACGGCTGGAGCAGGGGTGCAGTGCCAATCTTTTAGCTGCTGGAGCTGTACGAGGGGTGATTGATAAGTTCGCGGCCTAATGTAATACAGCACTCGGTACCTGAACTCTTTGAGTGATTATACAGAAAGTTTGAAGTTAATCAGTTTTGTGCTGTTTCTGTTACAGATAATTGAAAATTGCTAGGTTTTGTCAAATTAACTCCTTTCACCTTAGGCCGCGAACGTATCAGTCACCCCAGTCTGTCACACTCAATTTGTGTATTTGTGTACCTGCTCCTTTCATGTACCGGGCAACTTCCTTGTCCCGTTGATGTCGTGAGCAGGTACACAAATTGGGGGGGGGGGGGGGGGTGTTTGTGTGTATATTGAGTTTTTTATAATGTCAAGCACTAAACCAAGATGAAAGAAATATATATGATTTCCAGAGCTCCACAGAAATCCAGTGATGAATAAGGCATTAACAAGATTACAGGCCATCACTGCATTTCGGTATATAATTGGTACAATAAAACAAATAATACTTAATTTAATAACTAGACAAAGTTTTGCATGGTTGCATTCACTAATTATCATAAAATATAATGATCAACCAAGTGAAATAAGGTTGTTTGCTTAGAAGCCATAAGGTTGTTAGTGAGAAAAATTTACTTTTGTATTAGCGAGTAATCCACGGACCACCACAGTCACAGCTCCAGGATTTCACCAAAAACTATCGAATATCCTATTCTAATATTATTGGTAGTATTTTCCTCACCAGCCACCAACCCCTCTCCCTAACCCCAGTTTCCTTAAAATTCCCTCTATTTAATATGCGGCCGCTGTTAAAATCCCCGCTTGTTTAATTTGACTTTTTTTTTACAGAGGTGCTGGAGTGGTGCTCCGGTGAGGTCCGGAGGTGCTCTGCACCCCTGTTTAGATCCAAGTAAAATGGACCCGGGATCAAGCTGCCCCGGTTTATGAGGTGTGGAGCGAGTATTTCTGGTCTGGGATCAAGTGTTTTTTACAGAGGTGCTGGAGTGGTGCTCCGGTGAGCTCCAGCAGCACTGCATCCCTATTTAGTTCCAAGTAAAATGGACCCGGGATCAAGCTGCCCCGGTTTATGAGCTGTTGAGTGAGTATTTCTGGTCTGGGATCTAGTGTTTTTTTTTCTGGAGTTCCTTTGGAAGTGTTGCTGCTAATCTGAGGAGAATGAGTTTGAATTTCATCCTGTTCTGTGTTTGAACCAGTAGAAATAGACATGGGGGTTCAGTGTTCGAACTGTGTTTGGAAATTCCTCCTCACTGTCTCCTGTCTGTTAGACAGTAGAAATCAAACAGAAACTCAAGTTGCTGGAAATCTGCACTAAAAATGAAAAGTTCTGAATCCATTCTGACAAAAGATTGTGAACCTGAATAGTTAAATTTGTTGCTCTCCTCACAGCAGTTCCTTAACTTTTGAGCGATTCTGGTGAATCCAGTTTCTTTTTATTCCATTCACTCGGGAATGGTTTAAATTTCCTGATGGTCTGTTATACTTGGGAATGTGTTCAGTGCAGTTGTTACTAACAAGTTTCACCTGAATAATCTCAGGGATGATCGGCTTTATGTTTGAGGAGCATTTGATGGTTGTGGACCTGTGCTCAATGGGGTTCAGAGGAACGGTGGGGTTGGTGGAGGGATGTATGGTTAAGTAAACCTACCGAATGCTGGAAAGCCTGGATACAGTGGACATGGAGAGGATGTTTCCATTAGACAGAGAATCTGTGACCTGACAGCACAGGCTCAGAATAAAGATGCTTACCTTTAAAATTGAGTTGAGAAAAATTTCTTCATCCAAAAGATGACTGAACTGTGGAATTTGTTGCTGCAGAGGTTGGTTGAGGCTGCCATTTGGGTATATTTATGGCAGAGATTAATATACTCATGATTGCTAAGTAGCTTCAGGGTTACAGCAGGAAGGCAGGGATATGGTGTTGGAATAAATCTCAGCCATGGTTGAGTGGTGGAGCAGACTTGATGGATGGAATCACCTAATTCTGTTCCTGCATCTTACATCTTACCATGACAGAACGATGACTCCTTCCTATCCCACATCAGGTTTTGTGACGTGTCAGGGACAATTACAGATTTGTTCACTGAGTTCATTATATTTGTCTTCAATATTTAGATTTCAGTGAGCAGAAATATTTTGTTGTCCTTTGTATTGTTAACATGCTTCATTATCTTTCATGTTAAAGTTAGACCTGCGGTGAGAGATTTATTGGAAGAAAAGCCCACAACTGGAAGCAAACCACGACTGAAGATGAGGGAACAGCAGCAAGTGAACCAGCCCGAGGACTGAGAGCACTGACTGGAGAGAAACCCTTCTGACTCAGGATTTCCATTGATTCAGTCAGGAGCAAGTCTGGTGAGTCTCATTTACTCAAACACTGGTCCTTTAGACATTACATACTTATAAAAGGAAGGTAGGGAATAGTTGGAGTGAGCTGAATGTGACCAGAAATACTATCAGACCAGTTGCAATCATTCCAGGTCTGGTAATGTGCTATCAGTATCCCAGCTCTTTAAAGTCTCTCACATTCCCTCAGTGTTTGCTCATTTGAAGAACTTGTATCTTCTGAAGTAGCTTTTGGTCGGTTCTAAGTGTGGAGAGGGAAAGAGGGGTGTTTATATTTACTATCCTGCAAAAAGAAGTAATTGTTTACAATTACTTGCTGCAGACTCACTGCCCATACCCTGTACATTCTCAACCAGATTATTGACATAGATGACAAGTAGCAATGGGTGTCACCCTGGGGAGCTCCAGGAGGCACGGGCCTTGACTCCAATAAACAGCCTCCCATCATCACCATCTGCTTCCTACCATCGAGCTGTTCCCAGACTCTGGGCTCTGTGACAAACACAATGTTAGTAGAAAGATTAGACTGTGAGTAATATAAAGAGATATTTGTTGCTTCCTGAAAGCTGTCTGATGCAATGGACCTGATCCTCCTTTGCTCACAACATGATCTGCCCTAAGACTCTTCCTCCCGGGTCACACTGTGTCCGATAACCCACATCCCCAACCTCCCTCCACCCTGCCAGTAACCCCACAACTTTCCCACCATTTACCCCACACCCATACACGTAAACAGATCCTCGTTACCGACATCCACTCTCACTGCTTGGGGAACCAGAACTAACTGATCCTACATTCCTGGCCCAGACTGTCCAGCCGTCTGGGTGGGTCCCGGCCCTTTCCCACTGCAATCGCCTTTCGATTTATACAAACTTGAAATCAGATCCTTCCTCATCGCTGCCCAACCAGGCTCAGAACTTGTTAAGGAGCCTCATGTGTGGCACCTTGTCAAAGGTCTGAAAATCCAAGTACACAACATCAACCAATTCTCCTTTGTCTACTCTGCTTATTATTTCTCAAAGCATTCCAACAAATTCATCAGGCAAGATTTTCCCTTGCAGAAACAATGTTCAGTCCAGCCTATTTTATCTTGTGCCTCCAAGTCTCCCAAACTCACATCCTTAACAATCGACTCCAACATCTTTCTTACCACTCTCAGACTAAGTAGCCTATTGTTTCCTTTCTTCTGCCTCTCTCCCTTCTTGAAGAGTGGAGTGACATTTCTGAAATCTTTATGGGTTGAGCTAAGAAATCGCAGGGGTAAAAGGACCATGATGGCAGTTATCTACAGGCCTCTAAACAGCTGCAGTGATGTGGACTGCAAATTACAACAGGAAATCGGCTGTACCGGATTGGGTATTGTGTAATGAACCAGAGGTGATTTGAGAGATGGAAGTGAAGGTAGTGATAACAACATGATTGAGTTCACTGTGAAATTTGAGAAAGAGAAGCCAAAATCCGATGTGTCGGTATTTCAGTGGAGTAAAGGAAATTACAGTGGCATTGGACAGGAACTGGCCAAGGTTGATTGGAAAGAGACACTAGCGGGAAGGACGGCAGAGTAGCAGTGGCTGGAGTTTATGCGAGAAGTGAGGAAGGTGCAAGACAGATATTTTGCAAAGAAGAAGACATTTTTGAATGGAAAAAGGATGCGTCAGTGGCTGACAAGAGAAGTCAAAGCCAAAGTAAAAGCAAAGCAGAGGGCATATGGTTATGGGGTTCTGCTTCTACAACATGATACAAAACATGGCCAAAGGCTCTGTAGGACACAGCCAATAATCAAAATTAATACAATCAGACTTCCGAAATGCAAAAACAACCTCCAGAAGTCCTCGAATATGTTGAAGGGCCAGGGCCACCCCCCTGGCTTACTGGTCCCAAAATTATGTAGCTTACTGCCAACATCTTGAATTTTCTGAATCTCTTCGATTATGCCTTTAGACAGGTCAGTAATATTGGAAGATTCATCAGGGATTTAAGTACAGCATTCATTACCTGTGATAGCACAGGTCCCTCCTTTTTCTGCTAATATAAAGTCATGGACCACCCGATTCTGTCGCACTGTTTGGCGAATTTGGGTGTGGTTCCATGCCGCTGCCCTGTTCTTTCTCCCGGCAGCCAGGGGTAGGCCCTATTTCCACAAAGCCAATAAGTTCCATTTAGTGGTTCAGGGGTATCATTAGTTTGACTCTTGGTACAGTTACTACTTCCCACTTGATAGGGTGCACTCTCATTCTGGTTACACCAGCAAGTTGTACTAGTATTACATATTCAGGCAACAATAAATATATGAGTTCAGCAAGGGATTCTTATAACAAACAACACGTTTATTAAACAAAGAAAACAAACCCTAATGTAACCGGAAACAGCTGCTGTGCGGCAGCCCAATCAGTTCTTAAAGTGATATTACAAAAACAGTTCTTTAAAGTGGTATTGCCAAAAGTTCAATATGCTCACAGTCCATTTAAAAGGAGAGACTTTATAAGACGATTTAAATTCTCTTTCACGTCGCTTGGCTTCAATCCCCGACGTTGAACTTCCCATGAAGAATTTACGAAACGAAACGGCTTAAAGGCACTGACCTTTCCTTCTTCACTACCTTCAATCCTTTCTGGTAAAACCCAGGGATTAACACGAAGATAGTCAACAAAATCCTTCCGTATAAGGATCAAACAAACGTTGAAACCCGTTTCACCGTAGAAAGCGATTTTCCTCGACCTTTAACTCTCGAACTTCGATCTTCACTCTCCACTGTCTCTAGCAGAATCGTAAAGAACCTGTTGGCAATGACCTTTTAAACTTTAGGCATTAAAGCTTCATCCTTCAACTAAACTGCGTCATCACCTAAAACACGCAGTGGCATGGAGTCAACTTGGCAAATCCAGCCACGAACTGCCCCTCCTCACAAGGTGGGGTCTACCTTTTATAACCTGGGAAAAAAAAAGACCTGTCGCATGATCTCTACTGGCGGGAAAATTATATCATTCCACCATCACAAGACAATACCTCAAGTCCAGTATAGCTTCAACCCCAGTCATGTGACAAGGGTACCACTGTCATGTGTCACGAGTATGTAACACTAGCCACTGCTGGAGACGTAACTCCTACCCCCGGCCATAGCTTGGAGGGGTCTTGTGGAGGAGGTTACACCAGCAAGTAGTTCGTATTCAGGCAACAATAAATATATGAGTTCGGCAAGGGTTTCTTATAACAAACAACACGTATATTAAACACAGAAAACAAACCCCCAAAAGTAAACAAACACTAACGTAACCGGAAACAGCTGCTGTGCGGCAGCCCAAACAGTTCTTAAAGCAATATTGCAAAAACAGTTCTTTAAAGTGGTATTGCCAGAAGTTCGATATGCTTACAGTCCATTTAAAAGGAGAGACTTTATAAGACGATTTAAATTCTCTTTCACGTTGCTTGGCTTCGATCCCCGACTTCGAACTTCCCACGAAGAAATTACGAAACGAAACGGCTTAAAGGCACTGACCTTTCCTTCTTCACTACCTTCAATCCTTTCTGGTAAAACCCAGGGATTAACACGAGGATAGTCAACGAAATCCTTCCGTATAAGGATAAAACAAAGGTTGAAACCCGTTTCACCGTAGAAAGCGATTCTCCTCGACCTTGAACTCTCGAACTTCGATCTTCACTCTCCACTGTCTCTAGCAGAATTGTAAAGAACCTGTTGGCAATCACCTTTTAAACTTTAGGCATTAGATAAAAACTTCATCCTTCAACTAAACTGCGTCATCACCTAAAACACGCAGTGGCATGAAGTCAACTTGGCAAATCCAGCCACGAACTGCCCCTCCTCACAGGGTGGGGTCTTCCTTTTATAACCTGTAATTAAAAAAAAAACCTGTCACATGATCTCTACTGGCGGGAAAATAATGTCATTCCACCATCACAAGACCATACCTCAAGTCCAGTATAGCTTCAACCCCAGTCACGTGACAAGGGTACCACTGTCATGTGTCACGAGTATGTAACACTAGCCACTGCTGGAGACGTAACTCCTACCCCCGGCCATAGCTTGGAGGGGTCTTGTGGAGGAGGTCTACGACTCCAACACTCAAAGCAACACCATCCCCAGTCTCCTCTTCCAGACCTGGATATGGTGCAATTGACAATGCTACCATTACGGCTATCAGAAAAGACTAGAACTGAATTTACTGCGCTAGTATTCAGGGGCACCACTGATCTAGTCTTACCCTGTTGGAGAATTCGGGCACATTCCCAACATGCTCCCCGCTCATCTTGCTTAGCATAGGTGTGGTAGAGGGACAGGAAAGTGTTAAACTGGGGGCCTCCCGAAACAGGGGCAGGTTCCCTTAGGGTCAATAAAATCACCATTAACCAGTACATTATTCAGTCCTTATCAGTTCTGCCAGTAACTTGTTTACAGTCCGTTCGATGTATCCACCAGAGCTGCCCTTCCACCATCACTGCAGGAGGTGTTGTCAGTAGCACTTGGTACAGTCCTCTCCACCTCGGTCCCAACTTCTTATCATCCCAGTTCTTGAGCAGGACAATTCTCTAGGCTGGATGGTGGAGTAGTCATCTTTAGTTTGGGGTTCTTCCTCTCGATAGGCCTGTCGTACCTGTGAATGCAAGCTTTGGAGAGTGTTAGTTAATTTCCATAAGTATTTTCCCATCTTCTCCCCCAAGGTATGCATATCCAATGTTGCAGGTAAGCTCTCAGGGAGGAACGGCAGACAAGGTCGGGGTCCCCATGGGGTTCTCATGGGCTTCCTGTAGATAATTTCTGCCAGTGATAGCCCCGTCTTACTTGATGGTGTGATTCTCATATGGAATAGGACTAAGGGTAAAACCTTCAACCAGGTCAATCCAGTTTCTTGTGTAAGTTTTGCCAACTTGTCTTTTAAAGTACCATTGGCTCGTCCCAATGTCGCTGCGTTCAGATGATGGGTGCAGTGGAACTGCTGTTTTATAGCAAGTTCTTTACAGATTTCCTCATTTATTTTGGCCCGTTGTCCGAACTTATCATTTCTGGAAGTCCATAGTGTTACGTATTCAGGCAACAATAAATATATGAGTTCAGCAAGGGATTATATAACAAACAACACTTTTATTAAACACTGAAAACAAACCCCCCCAAAAGTAAACAAACACTAACGTAACCGGACTCAGCTCCCGATTTATAAACTATCTGTTGAAACAATACAGACATAAAATTACTGCCTTGATGAGTTTGTATCTCCTTAGGTAATCCAAAATAAGTGAAGAATTTTATAATTCTTATATTTTATATTTTTTAATTTGTCATTGTTTTAGCTTTAATATTCCTAAGTGGTACTGCCTCTGGAAACCTAGACGAAGTACACATAATAGTCAACAAATACTGATAACCAGTTTTTGTCTTTGGTAATGGACCAACACAATCTATAATAACTTAAGAAAATGGTTCACCAAATGCTGGAATAGGTTGTAATGGAGCTTCTGGTGTAACCTGATTTAGTTTACCCACAATTTGACAAGTATGGCACGTTTTACAAAACATCGCCACATCTTTCCTTAGACCAGGCCAGTAAAAATGTTTTAAAATCCTGTCCACAGTTTTCCTTACCCCTTGATGTCCACCTAAAGGCACACTATGAGCTAAAGTCAAAATCTCATTTCGATAAACTTTTGGTACAAAACCTGGTAAACAGCATTCCAATCCTCACTTGCAGGAATTGTAGGTGATCTCCACTTCCTCATCAACCCCCCTTTTTCCCAGTAATATCCTAATGGCACCTTCTCAATTTCACTACCTAGTAAAGCTTGCTCTCTTAATTTTATAATCTCAGAGTTTCTATTCTGCTCTGCTATCATCTCCTTCCGAGACAGAGATAAATATTCATAGTCAGACTTCCTACAAGAATCTTATTCAAACAACAAAGATAAGAAAGTCTCTGACACATCCTCAAAACTCGAATCCTAAGTTGAACAGTCCTGAGTAACAACCTCGTTCTGCACGTCAATCTTTTTAGCCATAGCTCTAGTCACAACACAGGAAGAATCTGTGTTGGAATTCAACTCTGGTTCCTCTGACTCCATTGTCAAATGCACTTCAGGAAAAACTTGTCCACCTGCCAAGTCATTACCACAGGTAAGCTATGCTGTAATCCTACTTTAACAAATCCTGTAACGATCCCTGACTTTACTTTAAATTACTTTAAATTAAATTTACTTTATGTAAATGTACAGGCATAAAATCACTCCCAACACCTCTTATGTAATTTACCTCACCAGTATCAGACTCTTTAAACTTAAACACACTGTCTAACATCAGTGATTGAGAAGCTCCAGTATCCCTAAGGATTCTTATTGGCACCAGAGCAGATCCTTCTTTCAAAGATACAAAAGCTTCAGTTATAAAATGATCATATCCCTCCCTAACTTGGTCAGACTGTAACAAAACCTCATTTGTGTTTATCAAACCCTGTAACTTTACAGGTGCTTCAGTCTGTTGCACACAAACATCTGGAACTGCTTCCTTCTCTTTCTTTTTCAAGCTGAAACAGTTAGCTATGACTTGGACAGGCTTCTTACACTAGTTGCAAATAAAACTAAACTGACTTTCCTTCACAGGTTTTCCTTCCTCCTTACCTTTCTCATTAACTTCTGATTTAATTTCTGATTTACCTTGAGTCTCCATGTTATTTTTCCTCTTAAAATTTCTGCCCTGAGGAAATTTATTCTTATGGATTAAAACATACTCATCAGCTAATCTAGCACAGTCTTGCAATTTATCAGTATCCCTCTCATTTAAGTAGGTCCTTACTTCAACGGGAATGCTTCTTTTAAATTCCTCCATTAAAATCAGCTCTCTCAATTTATCATAGTCCCCAATTACAATTATAGAAGAAACCCATCTCTCAAAACACATAGCTTTATCATAGGCAAATTCCACATAGGTTTTATCCCCAGACTTTTTCAAAGTTCTGAATCTTCCCCTATAAGCTTCTGGGACTAATTCATATGCTTTTAGAATATGCATTTTCACAATATCAAGTGCTTGCGCAGCAGTTAAAGCTGTGTAAACTTGTTGTGCTTTGCCTTTAATTACACTCTGTAACAACACTGACCATTTATCTTTCGGCCACTCTGACATCCGACCAATAGTTTCAAAATGTTGAAAATATCTTTCCACTTCTGTTTCACTAAATGGAGTGACCAATTTAATTTCTTGACTAGCAACAAACAGTTTTCTTGAACCAGAAGACTGTTTCCCAGACATTAATTACTCCATTGCATAGTCAAATTGCCTCTTCTTCTGATGCACCTCCAATTTACACCTCTCCAAATCAGCTTTACTCTGTTCCAACCTCTTTTGTTCGATTTGCAACTGAATCTCCAGATTACTTATTGGAAACGACTCTAAAACCGAATTATCAAAAACACCCGAGACCACATAGTGTGACGCGATTTTTCTTTGTGGTCGTCAAAATACCTTTAAGTTACAATCTACGAGCTATCTCAAACACCTCAGTTTTTTTCGCCTTCGCGAACAACTCCGCACCTGGCGAAACCAGAAACTTAGCAATATTCATCGTTGCCGAATACCAAGCACAAGCCAATCAAACAAAAGAACGGAGTAATCCCCGTTTCCAAAACACCGATTCAAAAGTTAGCAAGCATTTAAACTCAAACGATCCAATCCAGACGCAGCCCCCATATTTAATGTTACGTATTCAGGCAACAATAAATATATGAGTTCGGCAAGGGTTTTTTTTATAACAAGCAGCACGTTTATAAAGCACAGAAAACAAACCCCCCAAAAGTAAACAAACCCTAACGTAACAGGAAACAGCTGCTGTGCCGCAGCCCAAACAGTTCTTAAAGCGATATTGCAAAAACAGTTCTTTAAAGTGGTATTGCCAAAAGTTCGATATGCTCACAGTCCATTTAAAAGGAGAGACTTTATAAGACGATTTAAATTCTCTTTCACGTCGCTTGGCTTCAATCCCCGACGTTGAACTTCCCATGAAGAATTTACAAAACGAAACGGCTTAAAGGCACTGACCTTTCCTTCCTCACTATCTTCAGTCCTTTCTGGTAAAACCCAGGGATTAACACAAAGATAGTCAATGAAATCCTTCCAAATAAGGATCAAACAGAGGTCGAAACCCGTTTCACCGTAGAAAGCGTTTCTCCTCGATCTTTAACTCCCGAACTTCGAACTTCACTCTCCACTAATTTCTCGAACTAGCAGAATCGTAAACAACCTGCTGGCAATGACCTTTTAAACTTTAGGCATTAGATAAAAATTTCATCCTTCAACTAAACTGCGTCATCACTTAAATCACGAGGTGGCATGAAGTCAACTTGGCAAAGCCAGCCACGAACTGCCCCTCCTCACAGGTGGGGTCTACCTTTAATAACCTGAAAAAAAAACCTGCCACATGATCTCTACTGGTGGGGAAATGACGTCACTCCACCATCACAAGACCATACCTCAAGTCCAGTATAGCTTCAACCCCAGTCACGTGACAAGGGTACCACTGTCATGTGTCACGAGTACGTAACAATACATTAATCAATCGCTCTTGCCTAGCTCTCGGTGCGCCACCCTTATTTCTCTCCAGTTCGCATTGCGGCCCCATTCCTGGCCAAGGTTATTTTTTCCAGACAACCTCCCTCACATTACATTCCTCCTCGTATCATCCTGTCCGCCACTATCTCTTACTAAACAAAGGCTGAGTATAATACATGGAGTTCATTTCAGCTAATTAGTGCTGCTAGCTAAACAGGTGTTCTTTAAATGCCACAGTATGTGGCTAAGCGAATACAGGGTATTTAGTAAAACAGTACATAGCAAAATGTGTCTAGTAAAATAATACATAGTAATATTCAGTTCATAGGAGTGATTACATAGTGTAGTAAAAGGCTAGTACATAGTGATTATATTTCAGGTATATATAGTGATTATGTCAGGTATATTTTTCAATAATATCACACAGCATCTACTCAAGCTGATTATCCAGCTTGACGGGGCCGAAAGCAGCCTGAGGCCAGCCAGGGTACTACTCTTAGTTGACATGTATGCCCTAAGCGGGGATCGTTTTAAGCCATGTAAACCCTGGAATGGAGATAACTTATGTGTGCTTTAACTATATCTATTCCTGAAAATCTAAGAAACGTCTATCAGAATCCGATGCTCCAGAGAAATAGAACAAGTTTGTCTAAACTTTCGTTATTGCACAAACCGTCTATTTCAGGTCGCATCTTGGTGATACTCTTTTGCACGCTCTACAGATCCTCGTCATGGTTTCTATGGAGGATGGTCTGAACGGGGTGCAGCACAATTCCAGTGCTGTGATGCTGTACGCTCTGATTCCGCACATGCCGGGAAACCTGAGAAAATGCATCACGTCCATGTACATTTAAAATCCCAGGATGTAGTGTGTGTTTGTATGTATACCCTCTCAACAAAGCCGTCATTTAGTCCATTCCGAAATAGAGCTCTTTATCACCGATGTGAAGAGGGCACTGCAGGGACTGTCTGGGTGGCCGAGAGGTCTAAGCTGCCAGACTTAAGGCGGGAAAGACGCTTCCAAGTAAACGCGAGTGTTCTGTTCTCCAACTGGAGGCGAAGGTTCGAATGCAACTGCTGACAATCCTTTGTCACATGCGGTTTTTATAATGCAATCACTGTCATTTTACAGCAGCGATCAAATCGCTGTCTATTTGGGAGTATGAGAAAGACGCGATTAAGATAAAGATTTAGTTTTACTCACAACCGAGAGCAGAACCACGGGTCATATTACTAGGGATTCGGGCTCCGGGGTTTGATGAGAAAGAGGCCTCGGTGAAGAGTGTCTGTGTCACATTCTCAGCCACGGCTGTTGTTGGACAGAATGAAATCCGGGACATTCAGACACGTTGTTGGTCTCTATATTGAAACGGCATTTTCCACCCTCGTTCTTAAGCATGCATCTGCCGGGGAGCTCAGTAACGTGTGTTTAACACTATTCTAGATTTGAGAATATCGGATTGATCATTCCGGACTGGATTATGTTCACTTTCTGTTGTTTCTGGCAACTCTTCCTTGTTTTGCAACGCAAACGTTTTAAGTCGTACAGCATGGAAAATAGCCTGCGGTCCTATTGGTTCAAAGTTGAAAGCAGAATGTAAATTTAGCATCACAGAATATATATATACATATATCAGGTACGGCAATGAGAATTAGTTTCCCGCGGGGATCCAAGAAACAAAATAAAATCCTTGAAGGACGGCAGTAAAAGGACGGTCAAAACAGTCAATATGTATAACACAACAAACTGTGCAAAGCCAAGCAAAAGAATAACGATAATAGCAATATTAATTGTTATTTTACGTAATAATCGAGGGTGAATTCGAAGCTCACTGTAGTTTGTTTAGATTTAACCTCTCTCAGAGACAATCAGATGAATTACACATTGACGGAGGAACGAAACACGTGTGTTTCATGTGCGGTCTGCTGAGTACAAGTTACTACTCACGGTTACCCCATCGCCGAAACAGCTTAGATCTTTCTCAGGCGTTTGTCGAATCACAACCCCGATTCATGTCGAGTACTACGATCTCTTCTCTCTTCATCAACTTTACGAAAGCCCCAAGCCCACACTTAGTGTTCCTCACCAGAGAATCCTACCGTCCATCCCCGCATCCTGATTGGATGGCACACAATTCTCCTCCCTCTTATCCCCAAGGGTAACCCAATCAAGCTTGTAGAGAACAGCACAAAAATAAATACAGAATAACATCACAGTAAAAAAGTATATGATCCAGGGTATTGCATTACAGTTAAATGTATGTTCATCTCATGGATTGACCAGTTCTTTGATCACTCAGCACAAGGCTGTTCGGTGTTGGTGTGTAATAAGAGTCTCTGCCTTCCCAGTGTATTCCCGAGTGTCTTTACAGAAATCTGCCGTTATTACTCAAAATGACCTTGTGCACCTGGGTGGATTAGAGGTCTGTTGGAGATTTGGAGGAAATTTGTTACTATTATTGGGCACAGGATCATTGTGAGACAGGGTCCGTTTAACTGATCGAGTCTATCCTAGCTCCTGGTTCAATATTCCCTTTGCCCCCTTCCGCAATCTCTCCCACAGATCGGCAGGTACACACAGATTCAGCTCAAGCTTCAATTTAATCGGAAGACAAGGTGAGGAGCAACGGGTATTTCTCTGGGACGATAAGCCCAGTGATGCCATCGGGAACAGCTTTAAACAATTGCTTTGTAATTCGAAGACAACTCACTCAAAACGCTGGAGAAATTCGTCAGACCACTCAACAGCTTTGAAAAGAGAAGATAGTCGTCGTTTCGGGTCCAGATCTGACTTCGGGTGTGTCGTTTTGTATTTTGAGCGTCTGCAGATTTTCTCCTGTTTGTTTTGTAACTCTGCTTATCACATTGTTTACATTTACCCACAAGTGGGAGAAGAGAATAGGGAGCAGGAATGCAGCTGAATTGTAATACTTTACATCATTTATTCGTAACGTTTCATGACCTTCAAAATCCAACTCAACGGATATTTCACCGCATTATTGAGTTCCTCTCGGAATTTGCTCTGAATCAGGGCGTAAATACACGTGTTGGTGCAGGAACTGAGAACCTGGAGCATTCCCGATGAGTATTCTGTGATGTAACGGGGATCAGTGACAGAATAAACAAAACTCCTTGAAATCCGTTGAAACATATAAAATACCACCTGTGTTACCCACAACGATATGAAACTACCAGTTATGCCGAAGAGCAAACGTTGGATTTGCGTCGGTTCTCCAACTCCCGATCCTTGTCATTCTCTTCACTCTTTTGTCCCTGGAGCCCCCTGCGAGCTCGACTGGCCGCGAGAATCCGCCTGACAGTCTGAATATTGAACAGGAAAATCAGAGAAAATGGAACACAAGGGGTTAAATTTCGGTGATACATCTCAAATGCCGCCCACGAGGGAGAGAGTTTGAAGTACGGTGCAAAGACACAATACCAGGGAACACCGTAAATTATTTCTCGAGTCTCATGTACAAATCCCCAGGGGACACTCTCCAAACAGACCAGTACACTCACTGTCCCGATAACCACAGCCGCCGTCCTCTCGGTGCAATATTTTGCTTTCAGCTTCTCACAGCAAATAGCCACAAATCGGTCGACGGGGAAAGCGACAGTCAGCCAGACAGAGGTCGCAGTGCTCGCAAATACCAACCAGATCCTGAGTCTGCACACAGGACTGATGAACAGGAATGATCGGTTAAAATAAATCTGAGATGTCCTCGTCAGCAGCGGATCGGAGATAACGACCAGGAGATCGGCCGCTGCCATTCCAATCAATTAGCGAGTGACACATTTGACACATTTCCCCGGGACAGGATCAGAATCGCCACCAAGTTCCCTGGAAGAGAGACAGGGAACAGCATGTAGGGAATATACTGAACAAAGAGCAATGCAGCAGTGTGAACGGATCCTTTCATGTTTTCACTTTATTGTTGCCTTTACCGGTGGGAGGGTGGAGTGAGGTCGCAGAGCTGACGGAGACAGAGAAGGAGTTTATGCAGTAAAATAAGATCAATATGATCAGAATACAGATTCCTTACTAATGACCGAAGTGGCAGGGGAAATCTGAAACTGGAAACGCTTCTCTAAGTAAAAAAGGAATTTGTGGAAAAGCAGTTGACGATTCTTTCCTCAGAACCGTTCTCAGTGAGGCCCCTGACACGAGTGTTAACTCGCTTCTCTTTCCACAAAAGCTGCTTCGGGCTTCGTGCTTCTAGAATTCCCCGGGTGAGTTTCCTGTTCCCACATCTGCATCTTCACTGACTTCATAACAGAGCATCGACATACCATCAGACACAGCACAGTCTGACACAACCTGACGGACAGACACGGCGCCTCCCACAGAATCCGCCGGGGAGAGGAACTCTACGTCCAGCCAGAGCTCGGTGTCGTAGTCCCATGTTTGTAGCAGGGTCAGATGTGGACAAAAAGGAAGACATCTCACAGTACTGATAGATATGAAACAACACGTCGATGGCGGTAATTGCTCAGCAACGACTTCATTGTGTTGTCCATCAATTGTTTCACATTCAGTCATATTGTAGACTTGTATTAAAGATCCACGATGTTTCTGATACAGCATGCAACTGCACACATTTACTGAAGTATTACTACCAGTCGATGGTTTAATTGTTACACCTAACTCAGACAACCGCTCCCAAATAAACGTAGAGAATCAATTGTTATAATATATGTGGAACAATATTACCAAATGCAGTTCACCTGCAACAAGACCAAAAGCACAGAGACCTGATCACAACACCATTGAATACAGGCAGCTGGGAGATCACTGCCTGACCCGTTGCGTTCCACAGGTGTTGGGGGAATCGCGACATTTCTGCAGCGGTCTTCCGATCCAGATACCAGAATCCACATTCCTTGTTTTTGCATTCAATTCCTGAACATTGGAGTATTAGGACTGGACGGGTGACAGTTGAAACCAGCGACAGAAATAATTACAATATTGGAATTAATCCTCATTTCCCCGAAACGGCAGCTGACACTGCGGCTTACCGGGAATTCCAAAGGCTGAAATAAAAAGATAGTAGACGTCCTCTATCCGCCAGATGACTGGATACTCCATTTCAGTGAGAATGTGTGACCGCTGTTGCTCCTGACTCTACAGCTCCGGCAGACACTCTGAGCTGATCCTTTCCAAACGGCCCGATTTATACAGAGGATCGGTCTCCAGAGATACGATTATGCCCCTGACTAGCTTCCTTCGTTACAGTCACTAGAACGAACACTTGAATTCCACACCATTGATTCTGATGTAAATGCCGGGCTGATTGTAAATAAGCGCATCAAAATTCGCGGGCGTTACCTTCGCAATTTTCCACTCATGTGGTTGAGCTCTAATGCCAAAGGTTGAGTGTTGTCACCACGCAGCCACGTTCACAGAGTTCACACTTTTGATGATTGATATTCATCTGTAAGGAATTCACCAGCACTGTCCTATCCCTATCGTCTTTCTTTGCGATTTCCCAGTTTAAACCCTCCTTCAGTACTTCACATCCCTCCTGGCCACACACATTGTCCAACACACATACACGTGAACGAAGACACACACACACACACACACACACACACACACACACACACGCACGCACACACACACACACACACACACACACACACACACACACACACACACACGCACACACACACAAATACGAAAGGATAAAGTAGACAGGAAAAGGTCGGCATAGCAAATGTCAGATGAACTGGTTGCTCAGCGAAAAACATGAGAAAGTCTGCAGATCCGCTGCTGAGGTGGACAGCTTGGATTTATTTTGCCCGTTCATTCCTGGGCATCACTCCAGTGTGCAGACTCAATATGTGGTTGGTATTTGCGGGTCCTCAGCAGCGCACGCACCTACGCCGTCATCCATGGTTTCTGCTTAGCGCGTGCAGTGTTGATCTTGGCCACAGTGACGTCGTCGATGCACTTGCTGATGCAGCTGGTCACTGATGCCGTGTACTCCTCTACGTTGGCAGAGTCAGTATCGGTTGCAGCCTCCTTGAGCATGTACCAGTCAGTGTGCTCAAATCAGTCTTGAAGAACAGAGATGGCTCCTGTTGGCCTGGTTTTCTCCTGCTTCTGAACTAGTCTGGAGCGCCTAACTAGCGGTCAGTATGCTGGTACTAGCATAACAGAGATGTGGTCTGAATAACCAAGGTGGGAGCGGTGTTCCGCCCGGTACACGTCGGGGAAGTTTGTATAAATGATCTCCAACGCGTTCTCCCCTCTCGTTGCAAAGTCCACATATTGATCGAATTTGGGGAGCAATGACGACTTTGAAATTCCCACACCCATCTGTGGGAACCCCAACTTGTGATTGGGTCCGTTCGTTCACCCACCATTACGTCAGCGCTGGTCAGTATTAAGGCTGATTTATACTGGTGCGTCATATCGACGCAGTAGTTGACGCGTACCCTACGCCTTACTTGTGCCGTACCCTATGCTGTAGGGTGACGTGCAGAAAAGCTACCTTCGCGTCACGGCGACGCAGACCGCAACAACTGTGATTGATCCGCTTGGTAGCATCGCATTTCCTCCTACGCATTTCCGGATGCTTTTAGTCCGCCATGCCTTTTGGCGGTGCGTACACCGTTGCGAAATAAATGAACCAAATTGTCAGATCTACCTGCCGACATGCGAAAATGTTTGAAATGCATTTCCTCGTCCATGTCTCTCATGAAGAAACACTAAACAGCGGCATGGAAACCCCACCGCCAACTAGCGCTTTGACGTACACCAACGCATGCTCGGTATTGCGTAGAGCGACGCAGAGGTGAAAATCAGGGTTATGGCAGAATCAGGGTATGGAATAATCAGTTTTAACGACAGCTAGGCCGCTATTTTATCAAAACTCCGCCCACTATCGCAAGTTTAACAGTACTTAACAGGCGAATTAGCAATCAATTCGAAGTACGACTATCGACCCAACTAGCTCAATGCTCAGGGTATTCACACATTGCCGAAATCAATCCAACAACGATATCCCCACAATTAAAACCGTCAGGTTCGGCTGGCGGGTTAATCTAGGGGAAGACTGCTTGAGGCCGGTCCAAACTTGAGTAATGGTGTTTGGATGCATGTTGCGTCATATCTTCCCCCGTTACAAATCAGTGCCACGAAAGTAGAAACAGTGCACCATCTGCAATTAAAAGACTGAGCATTTTAATTCTAAATTTGGTTATAGGTTAGTAAAGATCCAGAAAACAAGAAAAAAATGCGTCAGTTCACATAAAACTGCCCAATGCGCACGTCGGAGCTCACATTTCCGTCCCTGCATCCCCCATCGGTCTAACTCGAGTGTCGCGGACCCTCGCATCCTCGCTCCAAGTCCAATCCGTCCAGCAGTCTACCTCTTCCCTCCACTCGCGCCTACTGTCTGCAAGTTTCCCCGACAAATACCCTGAAATTCCTTCTCTCAGAGCCACAAGGAGGAAGAGCAGACTCTTATTGGAGGACACACATTCCAAAGACGAGTACAAACACTGCCACCGCAGAGACGTCATTGCATCAGCAGTGAACCCTTACAGCGCGTTACATACAGGTCTTTCATCACAGCACAAAGCCAGCATGTGTCCTTTCATCTCATTTTCGTGCCTATAAAGGATTTTATATGCCCAGTTGTTGTGAAGGCCTGTCTCTTACAGCATGCGGGCTATAGTCATAAGCATCTGTATCCTAACAGTACGGTGCCATTTTTTATAGATTTGTACGCTTGCAGTACGTGGCCAGCTGTTGTAAAATCAAAATTTCTTAAAGTATAGTGCCGAAAATTGCAAAGATCTCTGTCCTTAGTCTGGAGCCAACTGCTGTAAACGTCTGTGTTCTTGCACTGCAGGGTTTGGTATCATAAAGGCCTGTGCTGGTGAAGTTTTTTATATCAGCCTTTCAGTGCGAAAGCCAAGGTTTGCCCAGCTCTCCACCATCATGTTTTGATAAATCCTCTTCTTATTTTAGAGTTTTGTGCTGCTCTAAGCCTTCATTGGACAGTGCCGTTTCCTGTCAGCTCATTGTGCTTGGAATACAGTGGCAGTGACTTTATATCAGTGTGTCCTTATCGTGCAAACGAACCTTATATACACTATGGCAGATAAAAAGTGTCATGGAGACCAGTCAGAGTTTTTGCTACCATTACTGGACATAGGATCTTTGTGGGATGGGGTAGACCATTTAACCCATAAAGTCTAGTCTATGAGGTCTATAAGCTCCTGTTTCAACATTTCCCAGTTCCCTTCCCCAGTCTCTTCTCAGAGTTCGGCAGGTAAATCCTCCTGAAGTATCGGCCCCGTTCATCGTTGAACGCTCCGGTTGATCGCTTACTGCACCAGTGGTCCCAGATGACAACCAGAAACGGAATAGTAATAAGAATTCTGTCACATGCTCATTTGATACGTTGCTCACTGTTCCTCAAATCATTGAACAATAAACAGTGAAGAGTACAGCAAGAAACAGTCCTCTCGGCTGATTTCCTGTCTGATGACCGTGACGACAATTCACACTGCATCTTTGGCTGCCTCTGGTCTGTCCCCGGAGGACTAAACCCGCAAAAGCATTTCCCGCCAATGCCGTTTACCCGTCACCGCATCCTATTTAATATTCCCAAGCTGAGAATATCACCATACTCCATTCCTGATCCCGCTTTTCTCCATGTCCTTCTCCTAAGTAAACACCAATGAATGTAAAGTAATTATCTTGTGCCTCGCATGCTGACTCTGGTTACAGGCATAAATCCTCTTCATTGTCCTTGAGTGGCCCTGTGCTCTCCACAGAAAATTGCTGTTTCAATCTATGCCTAAAATACTTTGGTATCCCCGATAATCGCACGCAATGAGGGTATTTCCTGTCCGTTGTTATTTCTCCTGATTCACAGTGTGACTGTGTGACTTGGTTCTTGGATCATATATGCCCCTCCAAGACTCGGTCTAATTTGAACTTCCGAAATTTTGAACAAGACTCATCCTACTTTTAGTTTAACTAAATACAATGCCTGTCACCATCTGCAGTTCTTGAATGTCCTCTTCCTGCTCTACCTCCCTCAAAGGAACAGGAACATTCTGAATTTGATCGACTTTCAGATGTCAGATATGCACTAAGCCAGTAACATAGGTACCCAGACGAATCCGTCCGATTCCTGCCCAGTTCTGCTTGAAATAGCCTTCCCCAAATATGTATTTTTCCACCAAAGGGCCTGTCTCATCCATGAAATTGATGACCTGAAAACAGCCTGAATTTTAATACTTAAATATTTCCAGATGTAACTCCAATAATCTCGCTAGGCTCATTTCACAATGTAAATTTAACTGCGTCTCCCTCCCTGGTGGACACCTATATAAGGTTTCGGGAAATCTTCCTGAACAAACTTAACAAATAACGTCATCCAAGGCTTAGGGTTTAGGCTTTTCCCAATGAATCTGTGTAGATTATTCATCAACTACCGTTGCTCTAATTGACGTCAGCCGATAACCTGTCGACATATCTTTTCCTCTGTATGCTGTCTGCTGGGAGGCTAAGTATAGTAACATCACAGCAATTTCACCATCCTTATTTTTGAGCTCTATTATTACTGATGGAGCCTCTGCGATGAAAGCGCCTCTATGACATCCTGCCTGACCAACAGCAGAAATCCACAAAATCCTTCGACCTCCCTTTGGACTGTGTGAATCCTCTGAAACCTGGAATGTTTGGCTGCCGTTCCTGCCCTACTGTCATCCAGATCTCCAGAATGGGCGATCCACCGTGGGACGTACTCGACCGGGATTCAAGAACATCTGCCGTAACTGTTACACACCCTGCTTTAAAATAAACTCACTCCAACCACAAACTGCCGTTCTCACGCATTTTCTGTAGCGTGATGTATCTCTCTCTCTCTCTCTCTCTCTCTCTCTCTCTCTCTCTCTCTCTCTCTCTCTCTCTCTCTCTCTCTCTCTCTCTCTCTCTCTCTCTCTCTCTCTCTCTCTCTCTCTCTCGCACGCTCGCTCGTACGCTCTCTCTCTCTTTCTCTTTCTCTCTGTCAATATCAGGCAGTTTCATAAGAACGGTGAATCACCGGTAAAAATTACGCCTCAATCTTCAAATTAATCGGAGGGGAGGGTCAGAAACAAGGGGAATTTCTCTGGGATGCAAATGCCAGTAATACCGTCGGGATTAGTTGTACACGGTTGTTTTGTGACTCTATGGCAACACACACTGAAGCCTGGAGAAACTCTGCAGACCAGGCAGCAACTAATTGAAAGAGAAAACAGTCAACCTTTCGAGCCGTCACCCTCTTTTAAGAATCTGATATATGTGTGATCTTAAGTATTCCGAGCCCCTGCAGAATTTCTCCTGTTTGTTTTGTAAGGCTGTTCATCACTTTGTTTCCATGTACCCAAAATTGGAGGGGGGGGGGAGAGGGGGAGCATGATGCAGCTGAAACTTCATTCTATACAGCATTCATTTCTAACGATTAATGAATTTCAAAATCAGATCCAATGGGTGGATCACCGCATTCTTCAGTTCCTCTCGGAATTTGCTCTGAGTCAGAGCGTAAATACACGTGTTGCTGCAGGAGCTGAGAACCTGCAGCATTCCCGATGTCTGTAGTATAATGTAACGGGGATCCCTGACGGAATTAACAAAACTCAGTGAAATCAGTCTATAGGTATAAAATACCACCTGAGTTACCCACAACAATGTGAAACTACCGGTTATGCTGAAGAGCAAAACGATGGATTTTCGTCGGTTCTCCGTCTCCCGGTCCTTGACATTCTCTCGACTGTTTATTCCCCGGAGTCCATTCCGGGCCCGACTAGCCTCTAGAATCCTCCTGGCAGTCATGATATTAAACAGCAAAATCAGAAAGAATCGGAGACAGGGAGTTAAAATGCGGTGAAACATTTCAAATGACGTCCATGGAGGAGAGTTTTTATAGCTAGATGTAAGAACACAAAACCAGGGAACACCGTCAGTAATTTCTCTAGGCTCATATACAAAGTTCCAGGGAACACACTCCAAACAGGCCAGCACACTCACTGTCCCGATAACCACAGCCGCCGTTATCTCGATGCAATATTTTGTTTTCAGTTTCTCACAGCAAATAGCCACAAAGCGATCGACGGTGAAAGCGACAGTCAGCCAGACAGAGGTCGCAGTGCAGGCAAAAACCAACCAAATATTGAGTCTGCACACAGGAGTGATGTCCAGGAATGAACGGGGAAAATAAATCCAAGCAGTCCACCTCAGCAGCGGATCGGAGATAGCGACCAGGAGATCGGCCGCAGACATTCCCACCAGGTAGCGAGTGACACATTTGGAGAGACCGCACTTTCCCCGGGACAGGATCACAATCGCCATCAAGTTCGCTGGAAGAGAGACAGGAACAGCAAGTTACGAACACACTGAGCAAAAGTCAATGCCGCAGTTTGAGATACCATTTTATTTTTGCATTTAACGTTGGAATGGTCTAGATAGGGCGGAGAGCTGGCGGAAACAGAGATGTTTAAAGAACAAGGCAAAAACAATATTATCTGAATGCAGGTGCGTAACTGATGAAAGGACTGTGAAGTGGGTAACGAAAGATAAAACTTGTTATCTGCCTACTGACAGTCAATACTGGATGGAACATTTTCTACCGTCGCCTTCCTCATCTCCTTTCGATGAAATGAATACATCCAAATTCCTCCATCGGACAATCATCAACTTCCATGGCGATCCCTGCCAGCGACAGAACAGCCGAAGGACGGATTTTTTTTTTTTAAATAAATGCTGTAACTGCATATTTAGGCAAAACAGAATATGTGGAAGACCCGCTCTAAGGGAGGCCCGTAACACGAGTGTTAACTGGTTTCTCTTTCTATATGCTTCATGGGGCTCAGTGCTCCCAGCATTCCATGTGCCAGTTTACAATTGAAGCATTTGCCACCTCAGTGACTTTACAAGATGGCATTGACTGATTCCAGAGGATACAGCACGGAACAATGTCTAAATGTCTACAGGTGGCAATACAACCAGCGACAGAAACAATCACAACATTGGAATTAAACTGCGATTCCCACCAACGGCATTTGACACTGTAGCTTACCGGGAATTGCAAAGACTGAAATAAAAGGATAGTAAACTTCTCGTATTCGCCAGATGACCAGATACACCATTTCAGTTAGGTTCTCACTCCTACTGCTCCTGAATTCACAGCTCCAGCTGATACTGAACTGCTGCATTCCAAACGACCGTGATTTATATAGGGTATCAGTCTCTGGAGACGGTTATACCCCTGACTAACTTTCTTAGTTACAGTTACTTGGACATGCAATGTGTATAACACAACAAACAGTGCAATGTCAAGAGAAATAATAAGGACACACGCACACACACACACACACACACACACACACACACACACACACACACATACACACACACACACACACAGACAGCCACACACACACAGACACACACACACACAGACACACACACGTACACACACAGACACACACACACTCACACACACACACGCACACACACACAGACACACACAGAGAGACAGACACACTCACACACACACACACTCACACACACTCACTCACACACACAGACACACACACACACACACACACATACACACACAGACACACACACACACACACAGTCACACACACACACGCACACACACACACACAGACACACACTCACTCACACACACAGACACACACACACACACACACAACATACACACACAGACACACACACACACACACAGTCACACACACACAACGCACACACACACACACAGACACACACAGGCAGACAGACACACACACTCACACACACACACACAGACACACACAGACAGACACACACACACACACTCACACACACACACACACACACAAACATACACACAGACACACACACACACACTCACACACACACACGCGCACACACACACACACAGACACACACAGGCAGACAGACACACACACACACTCACACACACAGGACACACACACACACACACACTCACACACACACACTCACACACACACACACACACACACACACACACACACACACACACACACACACACACACACACACACACACACACAATTCATAGTGGTAACACTCCTTCTATATCTCCCGGTCTGAGGCCGTGAGCGAATGCGGGTTCGTTTTATACTTGTTTGTCTATGATTAAATATTGGAGTGTGGGGTTCATTCTGCACAAGTCCATCTACGATAAAGTGTAAAAATGTAGCTTAATTGCTCTAAATTCCATGAAAAGCTAAAGACGAACTTAAAGTTGTCGGGGGTGGGGGGGAGGAGAGGGAGAGTGGTTGCTCAGCCAATCATGGATACTATCAGAGCTAAAGTCAAGGGAGAACATATTTGCGGGTTTAGTTACTGAGCTATTTAGTGAAACTCAAGTATACGAAGGACCCAATCAAATAGATCAGACTGTACTACTAGCTACCCGGTGTTGGGAAATATGAATTTCTATGTGTGAGTAGTTGAGCAACTGTGGCCACAAATCCATCAGAATCAGGATAACTAGATGTATGATAACTCTGGGAGAGTCTTACATTGGAATGGGGCAAATTGTGATGGCACAAGGCAGGATTTTTTTTTAAAGTCATTAATTGGGAAAAATGATTTTTCTGGCAAGTCTACATCAGAAATGCGGAGAGTGGTTAAAGATCATTGTACAGAATACAGAGAGAAGGATGGACAGACATTGAAATATAAATGATCCTCGGATGTACAGGGAGGTGGTGATTTCAGCCAAGAAGAACAAAAAAAGAAAGACATGTCAAGCTTCGTAAATTTGGATCAAATGAGCACAAGGATTATAAAGAAGCCACAAAGAACTAACGAATGAATGAACGAAAGAACTAACGATATATGAATGTTAAAATAGACTACGGAAATCTTATGATATTGTATACATACATCAAGAGCAAGGGAATAACTAGAGATTCGGACTAAGGAAGAATAAAAACAGGATCATTTGCTTGGATATGGATAATATGAAGGAGGTACTCACTGTTCCGTGATTCAGTAGTTCAAATTTTAATGTTTATTGAGAAATTTTAAACTAACCTTTTTTATAATTTTCTGTTTTGTTTTCTCTATTGCTGTTCTTGAATACTGATTCACACATGTTATCTTCTGTTCATGTGGCACATCACGCATCACACGTTCACTAGCCAGTGCACGCTTAATAATCTCTGGCATTGCCCAGCTCTCTTCCTTGTTGTTTTGCACACGAGCCCGGGATACATCTCGTCGGGGCCCGAGGATTTACCCACAATCAACTATCTAAGATCAGTCATATCTTCTCCGGTAAATTTATATGCTCAAACTAAGAAACTGAGGGAATGCTACCAAACATGCACGTTTCTGAAACGGGTTCATGAGATGGGGACTGAAGTATTCTTTCCACTGGTAAGTAAGCTTTGGACCGAAGACATAACATCAAGATTCAGGGGTAATGATTTACGGTGGCGATGATGAGAATCTGCCTCTCCCAGGTAGTAGTGAATCTGCGGATTATTATTTTTTTAAGGAAATTGCAGGAAAGTTTTGATGAAAGAAAGGCAAACGATGATTTCTACATGAACATTATTAAGTCAATTGATTATCCCATATGGTAGGTTGATAAAAATTCATTTTTTTCTTCATCCCGCCAAGACATTGTCTTAACTGGATAAGCCGCAGACTGGCAGTAGAAGGTCGCCTCTCCGACTGGAGGTCTGAGACTAGTGCTGTGATGCGGGAATGGATAATGGGGCTGCTGTTCATTGGCATCCGTATCAATGCTTTGGAAGACAATGCGGTAAATTCGATTACTGTATTTACGGATGACACCAAGAATGAGAGTATGGTGGACAGGAAGAAAGGTTATCAAAGTCTGCAATGGGGGTCTGGACCAGTTGTAAACATGCAGGTGGAATTTAATGCAAAAATGTGTGTGGTGTTTGGATAGAAAAAACATGGATAGAACTTGCAGCGTGCACCGCAGGGAATTGAAAAATGTGGAGGAACAGAGGGATTTGGGAACACGATGTATAATGCCAATGGAGGAAGAGGAGGATTGCTTTTGCTACATAAGATTTGGTCAATCAAATTATTTAGTGAGGGGCATGGGGAGTTTGTTTTGCTTTGACATTTAATGAGACATTGGTGAGGTCTAATTTAAAGTATGGTGACCATTCATAGTCACCTATCTATAGGAAATATATCAGGAAGATTGAAAGAGTGTAGACCAAATTTACAAGGATAATACGAGGACTTGAGAACCTGCTTTATTGGGCAGAGTTTAACGTGTTGTGAATATTCCCTAGATCACAGGAGAACAAGAGGAGATTTGATTCAAGTACTCAAATTTATGAACGTTGTACGCAGGGAAAATGTAACCCGGGATTTCCATTGAGGATGGGTAAGTCTAGAACCAGAGTTTGAGAGAGAAAGGTGAAATGTTAGAACGGAACATGAGGGGTTTATTCTTTA